>NC_041386.1:402438522-402518999 GCF_002162155.2 Triticum dicoccoides
TCCCACCTAGAGACTTAGCTGCAGTCAGGCACTCGCCTAAGTTTGAAAAAACCCTACCGAGTGGAGAGCAATCCTCCCACTCGGGGCTTAGCTACAGTCCAATACTCGCCTAAGTTCTCCCACCTAGAGACTTAGCTGCAGTCAGGCACTCGCCTAAGTTTGAAAAAACCCTACCGAGTGGAGGGCAATCCTCCCACTCGGGGGCTTAGCTGCAGTCCAGTACTTGCCTAAGTTCTCCCAAACACATCTCAATCCTCAAGGACGACGAGGGGCAGGTCGACTGCCACCTTCTCCTAGAGAGCTTCGCCACAAATACAATGCGCGATTCATCCCGCTCTACAGTAATGAAGTACGGGTCGATTGCCCCCCCACCCTTCTCCTGGAGAGCTTCGCCACAAATACAATGTGCGCTCCGTCCCACTCTGCAGTAACAGGGTGTGGGTCGACCGCCGCTCGCCCCTGGGGAGCTTCGCCACAAATACAAGGCATGGGTCGACTACTTCCCCCTCCTTCGTAGTTGTGCTGCGAATACAGAAAGTTGTCTTGAATAAAGGTGGGGTTCACTCAGCAGGAGATTCATAAAGATATTCAACGGTAAACCAAGTTCAGATAAAATCCTAAAGGTTCTGGATCACGGATCGAGGTACTCGGGCATGCGACCCAAAAAAGTTTAACGGTTACAAAAACCACTCGGCATTCCGAGGAAAATTTAAGGTGGGACATAAGAGTTTGTTCACTCCGCGGGAGGAGGGCTGGCAGGCTCGACGAACTCATCCAGGTCGACGCCGTCGGCTATCCGAGTGGCTGCAGTGATGAAAGTCTCCATAAAGGTTCGGAAGTCATGCTTCTGGGTGTTGGCGACCTTGATTGCTGCCAGCTTGTCTTGTCGCACCTCCTTGTAGTGGACACGAACCAAAGACAGAGCCACATCAGCGCCGCACTGAGCAGAAGACTTCTTCCCCTCCTGCACTCGGTCAAGGATTCCGTTAAGACGAGTCATCAGAGACTCGAGATCATTTTGGAGCGTAGCCTCTGGCCAAAGTCCCGGGTTGATCCGTGACATGGCGACCTTCAGTCGAGCCAAATAGTCCACGGCACCGTCAATGCGAGATTCCAGTCGGAGCAAATTCATGACAGCTTCATCTTTCACAGGAGAGTTGATTGGATCCAAACCTGGTTCGATCCGCCCAGTCTCCTCTTCAAAGTTCTGGCAAAACTCTGCATTCACGGTCCAAGGATAAGTCAATTTTCATACACTGAGTCGACACAATAAAAATCAGTCGGAACTAAATGTGCACCTTCAAGCTTGATATACAACTTCTTGGCAAGGCTCCTCAAGTAGCTCTCCAGATCGTCCCTCCTGCGAGCAATGCCTTCCATCTTTTCGTTCAGGTTGAGGTTATCCTTCTTCCAGCGTGTACACTCCCTGTTGGCATCATTCAGAGCGGTCTTCAGCCTGGTATTCTCTTCTTCTAACTGGCCGACCGAAGACAGCTTTTGTTCGGCCAGAGCGGTCTTGTCGTCAGCCTCCTTACGGGCAGCAGCCAAGTCCTGATCCTTTTTCGCCAGAGCTTCTCTCAGTTTTTCTGCAAAGAAATGATGATTGATTCGGAAATAGTAGAAGGGTACTCAAGCCTAAAACTAACCAGTCCACAAAATAGTCTTACCTGTGGCGCCGTCTCTGGCCTTTTGCAGCTCTGTCCTGGCCAGCTCCAGATCAAGGTTCAGTTGAATCTGCTGCTTCTCCAAGTCAGCAAGGCGAGCTCCAAGATCGCAAGATTTCTGAAGTCAAAGGGGAGAAGTTATTTTACAGCAAAAAACAACAAAGGCAATAAATACTAAGACTACGGTCGACTCCCAGCAGTCCACCATAGCCTCGGGGACTACACCCAGTGGGTGCACTTAGCGTGCCCCAATCGGTTCTGACCCCACTCGACCGGCCCGCCAAAGTCGAGTCCAAAAAAAAAGACAGAAAGAACTCAGACTATAGTCTACTGCCAGCAATCCACCATAGTCTCAGGGACTACACCCAGTGGGTGCACTCAGCGTGCCCCCACCGGTTCTGATCCCACTCGACTAGATCGAGTGGAAGAGACAAACTATACATTCGACAAAATACTAAGACTACAGTCGACTGCCAGCAGTCCACCGTAGTCTAGGGGACTACACCCAGTGGGTGCACTCAGTGTGCCCCCACTAGTCCAAGAATTCAATCGACGCACCCAGTGGGTGTGCAGATGCAAAGATTTTCGGAAAGACTCTTCAGGTATCATATCCTAACAGAACAAGCGGCAACCAACTAACCTGAACGTTGCTCTGGAGGGCCGAGCTGGCATCATAGGCAGCTTGGCTGGCGTCCCGCACCGCCTTCATCTTCTCCATCATAATGCCCGCTTGACGAATGGCTTCCCTAGCAGGATTCACCTCGTCCTCCGGGACACGATGGGTCGCAAAAATTGAAGGCGGGTCGACAGGGACCTGAGCAGTTGATGAAGAAGGCAAAGCACTCGATAGCGGCTCAGCGAAGGTAACAGGACCCCGATTGACGTCGCCAGTGTCCGGCACAACTGGTTCCGCCCTCGGCATCGTCTGTAGCGCCCCGCTTGCAGGAGCTCGCCTGTTCTTCCTCGTCAATGGTCTCTCGGGCTCTCCTTCATCATCAGGGAGGTCAAGAATGTTGGGAGCTATGCAAGTATCAAATTGCCAAAAGCATGTCACCCAGTGATGCACGATACAGTTGAATCGACCAAAAAAGATAGTATGGCAGAAACCATACCCGGATTAGAAGTGACCGCATCCTCCATTGCCTCATCATCATCCCTGTAAGCTGAGGTTCCAGAAGTGGCAGCACTAACAATTCCAAAGTTCGTCCAGTTAAAACAAGAAAAACAAACAGGGCAGAGCGTCAAGTGAGTACAAGGAGAGACACTCACGCGGAGAAGACAGGGATATCGATCTTGATCTTTGGCAGCGCCTTCCGAGTCTTCAGCTCTGCAACTTTGGGCTGCTTTGGCGCCTTCCTAGTCGGGGTTGGTGAAGAGATCCGAGGGTGCTTCGAAGACTGACCAGCCGGGGCAGTTGCCTTGTCGCGAGCACTCGGCCGTTCTTGGTCAAGCTTGGATCGCCTCTCCCTGCGAGGAGGCGACTCGACTTCTTCTCCAGCGCTTGAGTCGTCGCTCCCTCTGTCCCCTTCACCATTGGAAGCCCCCTCGCCGCTTTCGCCGCCACTCGCCTCGCCTTCCAGAGCTTGCTCTTGCTCCCCGTTGGGCATGGAATACATTTCAATAATGGCCCGAAAGAAAGCAGGGAGAACAAAGTCAGTCGACACAATACAGATGGCTGCGCGAGTGAACTCAGATTACAAGCAAAAACTCAGAATCAGACCTGCTCGGGTGCGTGGGACTAGTCGAATGGAGGGACTCTCCTGGCTCCCCTGGGATTGTCCTTATTCCCGGTAATGCCAGACAGCCACTTCTCCAGCGTGTCGTCGTCGACCTCCTCCGGGTGGATCCGAGTGGAGTATTCAAGACCCAAATACATCCACATCGGATGGTCTCGGGCTTGGAGAGACTGGATGCGCCGCTGAAGGAAGACCTCCAAGAGATCCATACCAGTGAACCCGTCGCGAATAAGCTGGACCACTCGGTCGACCAGCACCTGCACGTGCTCCTTCTCCTCTGGGAGCACCTTCAAAGGGGAGGGTTTTTCCACTCGGTCCATGGTAAAAGGAGGGAGGCCATTCGATTGCCCTAGCGTCGACTGGTCTTTGCAGTAGAACTAAGTCGACTGCCATCCGCGAACTGAATCGGGGAGAATCATGGCCGGAAAGGAGCTTTTTCCCCTCGTCTGGATGCCAAGACCCCCACACATTTGGATCACTTGGGTCCTCTCGTCACTCGGATTAGCCCTTTTCACTGTCTGGGAGCAACAAGTGAAGATATGCTTGAAAAGACCCCAGTGAGGTCGACAGCCCAAGATGTTCTCACACAAGGAAATGAACGCGGCAAGATAAACGATTGAGTTGGGGGTAGAATGGTGGAGTTGAGACCCAAAGAAGTTCAGAAACCCTCGGAAGAAAGGATGAGGAGTCAAGGAAAACCCACGGTCGACGTGGGTGGCAAGAAGATCCGCCCTCCTTTTACCATGGACCGAGTGGCGCTCACCCTCTCGAGGCTGCGGCTCGGATTCCTTCCCCGGAAGCCGCGCCGCGGCGTAGGGGATCAGCCCTCCTTCGGCCAAGTCATCGAGGTCGTCTTGGCAGATCCTCGATTGGATCCAGTCGCCCTGGATCCAGCCCTTCGGCAGGCCAGACCGCGAGGAAGATCCGCCCTGGCTGGTCGCCTTCCCCTTCGACTTCGGCGTTGCCTTCTTGGCCCGCTCCAGAGCCTCTGTCTTCTCCCTCCCCATTGTCGCTGGCGAGGCGCATGCGGTGCGGTGGTGTTAGGGCGAGAGCGAGCGCGGCGGAGGGACGTGAGGGAGAGAAGAGGTAATGGGATGCACTGCTCGGGGGACTCCGGTCCAGGCGCTTTATATCAGGCCGCTCCCGAGTGGCTGACGGGTAGGCCCAGGCGGCCCTGTCAAATCCCGCAACGACTGCATGAGCGATACGTGGCAAAAAAGGTGGCGCGGGGATTGAGGCGGCTCCGCTCTATCTCATCCGATTACTGCGGCCTCCCCCGTCCCGCACGCTTCCCAAAATTCGGATCCCACTAAATCCGCGGGTAGCGAATAACTTGTCAGACCAAGGATCTCCTCCACACCATCACTCGGAGCCTTACAAGTAAAGAAACCCACTGGATGAGGAATTAAGAATGGATCAAGGCGACTGGAAAGGAAGTCGCTGCCATCACTCAGGCCCATTGATCTGAAACTAGATATGCTCACGACATGAAAAACGAGTCGAAGAAGCTCTCAAATCCTTCCCCACTCAAACCTCGATCCATTCGGGGGCTAATGATGAAGCTATGTACCTAGGGTAGGGTCGTGGACCTGTCCTACCTACCCTACCCGAGGACATCTCTAGAAGAAATCACCTTTCAATCGACTTGAAGGTGTTCCACTCGACAGACTCGAAGACACTCAACAGATTCGAAGACACTCGACCAAGAAGCAATCACTCGACCAAGATCCAACCACTCGACGGCCAGGAGACCTAAAGTCACTCCGCACGCTAACGGTCGGTCATTAAATAGCTTTTTATGGTCATCATAGCACTTTATTACTAGCGTTACCAGTAACGCCTCGCCTTAAGGAACATTGAACCCTTGGTAACGTGGGCTGGCCGGGGGCCTGGCGCACTCTATATAAGCCACCCCCCTCCGAGACAAGGGTTCGCACCTCTGTAACTCATACACGCATAATCCAGTCGACCGCCTCCGGGCTCTGAGACGTAGGGATATTACTTCCTCCGAGAAGGGCCTGAACTCGTAAACCTTGCGTGCTTACAACTTCTCCACAGCTAAGATCCTGCCTCTCCATACGTACCCCCCTACATCACTATCAGGCTTAGAACCACGACAGCTGCCCCACAGGTGGCTTAACGAGACCGCAGGAGGTTGACCCCGTGCAGAACAACGTGAAAAGCCGAGGAGGCTCGCCCGTGGCGGGTCGCGACGAGGATGAGGCCGCATGATGACTTAGAACGGAGGTGAGCTAGCATGAAAATTTGGGAAGCAAGGTCGGCCATCTTCAGGGGCGACCGGTGATTCATCGGGAAACATCTTATGCTACAGGTAATCTATGGTAATAGGAATCAAGGGCCAGCGGCTTGACACGGCAGTAGGCTTTTATTCCATGTTTTTCAAGACTCGATTGACCCTTTGCTACATGGTAGGAAAGTTCGCCCCCTTTGAATCGGTTTTGCTCCAACTATGAACCGCCGCGTCGGCAATCCTGATTGGAAACAACTCTTTTAACTTGATTTCGGCCTGTCTTCGGGTTTATCTTGGCATGTCGGCCTTGTTGACTAAGCGACATTGCGGTGGTGCGCCTGAAGCAACCCTAATTTCATGAATTCTTCTTCATTCAATTGATCGTGAGCTTCTCGATCCTTGAGAGATCCCTCCAAGAACTCAACACCACTGGGCGCAGGCCCCATGGTGGGCGCCAACTGTCGCAGAATTGTCATGGCAGATGTCCTAGTGTGAGGACTTAGTCGTGAGGCCAAGGCATCTATGTGGTAGCTTGATAGGGGTTGAGCCGAATCGAGAGACGCAATGCAAGACAAGGATTTAGATAGCTTCGGGCCTCGGGAAACATCATCCGGTAATAACGCTACGTGCTGTTTGAGGCTAGGTCTTATTATCCTCACGAGGGAGTCACCGTAAACCGGCTGTCCCAGTTATGTCTATCCCTAAGATTGTCTCTCTCCTTTATGGGGTGCCCTGCCCCTCTTTATATATGTTGAAGGGGAGGGTTACATGTAGAGTCCTTCTCGGACTAAGACTTAAATTATTCTGACTTCTCTTCATGGGCTTCTTAATGTTTTGGGCTTCATAACGTCCTGGGCTTCACAACGTCTTGGGCTTCACAACCCCTGGCAACTGAGTTATCATTGTCTGCCGGGTTATGACTGGTGCCGGTTTATCAGGTCCTAGCCGGGTTACAACTCTGGCTGGGTCATACCGCGGGGTATATCCCCGATAGAAGGAAAGACGAAAGATACCTTACAATCTAGGATTGATTTGACACATCTGGGTATCAGAAAGGATTTGTAGGTGCAAGATGAAGGTAAACCATGGGATATGGCATTAGCTGTGTACGTCTTGGACATGGTAAAAAGAAAAGAATTTTGCGAGGTCATGTCACATGTGAGATTCCCACATGGATTTGCTTCCAATCCTGAAAGGAGAGTGAGTGGAGATGGAAACAAGGTACAAGGGTTGAAAACTCATGAATGCCACATCCTACTTCAAAGGGTTTTACCTGTTATCCTTAGAGGATTGGGCCGCCCTGACTTATATAGTGCAGTTGTAGAGTTGGGACAATTCTTCAGGGAACATTGCAGTAGAAGTATCGGGATAGATGCTTTGTAGCGTCTTAGAGACAAGATACCAACTATCCTATGCGACCTTGAGAATATATATCCTCCAACCTTCTTTGATGTGATGGTGCATTTGGCTGTTCATCTACCTAATGAGGCACTACTTAGAGGTCCAGTACAGTATGGCTGCATGTACCCTATTGAAAGGCGGCTAGGCACTTTCAAGGGCTATGTGAGGAACAGAGCTAGACCTGAGGGTTCCATTGCAGAGGCCAACATTGCTATAGAAGTGTTGACATTCTGCTCAAAATACATTGAAACAGTTGATCACCTTAGCAAAGAGGTGGTTGAAGACAATCCCGGGCTCAATGTTTTCGATTATTCTGTTCAAGTTACAGGGAAGAGTCGACAAGAGGACAAACCTAAAGATTTGGACAAAATGGTTTGTTATGTGTTGAATAACTTTCCTCAGATACTACCTTATATCAAGTAAGTGCTAAGTACTGCAGCTTATACATCATAATCTACTAAATTTGCCGCACATTCTTACATATTTAGATATTTGGCGTGATCACTATGTTGTGCAGCATCTACAAAAATGAGTTACTGCCGCAAAATCCAAGAAACATTGACAAACTAGTTATGAAAGGATTTGCAAAATGGTTCAAGAGCCATGTAAGCTTTTGAATTGCACTGTCTGTTTTTTTAATATATTGAGTACATAAGATGATCAACTTGTCTATTTTCTAAACATAGGTTAAGAAGATGCGGGAGGATGGGCAGGTAGTTGGTGATGCCCATTACGCACTAGCAATGGGTCATGATACTCGGGTAAGACATTATGAATCTTGCGTTTTTGGAGATGTGCGCTACAACACACTTGCACGCGATAAAGGCAGGAAGACACCAAACAGTGCCATCATGAGGACGATACGTATGGCAGAGTGACAGCTAAAATGTATGCTAACGTAACAGACATTGTTCAGTTGCAGCATATCTCCAGTTTCGAGGATCATCGGTGCGTGGTTCTGTTGTGCTATCGTTAGTATAACCTGTTTTCCAGGATTTCAAAACCCAGATCCAATGATTATTTCAAATCCATCAATGTCAAGGCGGCGTACCAGACAAACGAGCCTTTTATTTTGACAAATCAAGCAACACAAATATTTTTCTTGGAAGACACATTTGCACGTAGCGATGACTGCAGAGTATTGCAAAGGTTTCAGCAGAGGAATTCATTTAATGAAGTTGCACAACAAGATGATGCTTACACCGCTCATGATGTACAAGATTCCACAGATGTTGCTAATATCTTTGAGAACCATCATGTCAATGACGCTAGTGAAAAGATTGCATGTCGTGCTGTGGACAGACAAGAGTTGATCAAGCAGAAGCCAATGTACGAGGACATTGAGGATGAAGAAGAAGATGACACTATGGGGAATTACGATTCATACTGATATACATGGCGAAGATGTTTATGCTACTGCTGCAGATGATGATTAGATTGCTTTTGTCGTATTTTCCTGTCAGAAGACGTTGTTTTATCTACTATGTGAAATTGTGTTTGCTATGACAACTGAAACCTGATGAATGTGTTGTTTAGTATTTTGCTGTGAGAACATCACTTGTTATGTATGTTGATTTGTGTTTGGTGATTGAATGACGAGTAAAAGATGATGACATTGTTTTTTAGTTGTACTCATATTTGGTTGTGAAACTTGAATTTGATGACATAGTTTGCTTTTGGAATGCAATTTGTTCGATGTCTTCAAATGGGAACAAAGCTGACCCGACAGGACCTCTGCTAATTTATTTATTTATTACCAAAAGGTCCTCTGCTATTTATTTATTTATGAGCAAAAGGGGATACCCCCCGATTTCTGTTAATAGAAATCATTAGAGGTTCACAACACTACGCCCAGCCTGCTACACTGGTTTCATTCATTACTAATTTTAGCAAAGTGCTCACGTCATAGCCACTGAATACATCACGAGTGCTACATACACTACAAATAAAGAGGCAATCATCCTACAAAGCACATCGATTTTGCCCATTATCTTCACAAGCTCTTTCATCTCATCATTGTTGTCAAGGCCGTTCAGTAGCTGTTGCTTGGCCATGATCAAAGGAACTGCATCTTTAACCTTCTGCTCTGCATCTTGGTCTTCTGTCGTTCCTTCAGTTACTTGTCCAACACCCCAACCTGCTGGTATTGGGATTCCTCGGCTAACCAAATAATCAGCGTAGTTGCATTCCCCCACATCGCTGTCAGAGGAGCTCTCCGCACAACACCTCAAGCGAGTTCCCAAGAGCCCAAAGACCTTGACGGAGAACAGGCCGTCCTCCATCAATTTGAATTGGAGGACGAGCCCCTCCGACAGGCTATGGGTACGGGTGAAGGTCTTCCACCCACGACGGAGATACATAACATGAGGGAATCGGAAGTCGATGTCGACCCGCAAGCTGCCATTCCCGCAGCCCCTCATGTGCAGCCTCAAGGCCTAAGGCGGGTCAAGCTCCATCTCCCGAGCAAATGGAATGGGGAGACGAAGACGGTCGCGCACTGGCCCGCGCCGCCTGACATAGAACTAACAGGGCTGGTCTTTGACATGGCCCTCCATTGGAGGAGGGGCCACATGCGGAGGCGAAGCCGGTGCGCCTCCCCGTCCTCCTCCTCCTCCCCGAGCACCACGGTGGCCTCGTCCTCGCCCTGTCATAGCCCTAGAATACCTGAGTGAAGTAGTTGCATCTGCACTCATGCATCATGTGTAAAATTTCTGAAAGTTGAATTGAGGTTTGTTGAAACCCTCAGAATTAGTTCAAAAATAATCAACATTTAATTCTCATCATGAGTCCAAGGAAATGTTCCTGTTACTCTGTGAAAATATTGGTAAGAGGTAAAATTCAAACTAATATTTTTGGAATCATAGAAATATTTATTTTGGGCCTTTGATTTAAATCAATGACATATTTGAGTTGGATTTATTTCTGTTATATAAGAAATAAAGTTCAAATATTTTTGTAAGTTACGTGTGACCTTGGACTAGTTTCTGAGCTCACATAACAATTGACATAAAGTTTTAAAAATGATTTGATGTTTTAAATCAAATCAGAACAAAATAAAAAGAAATACAAAAGAGAAATAAAAGATAGAAAGCAGAGAGAGAAAGAAACCCACCTGGCTTACCTGGCAGCCCAGCTGGCCTAGCCCACCTCCTCTTCCTCCTCGTCTACCTCTGCCTACTCGCAGAGGCGTGTCGCCCGCGCGTGCAGCGGACGCCACCTCCTGCTTCCTCCCCGACCGAGCCCCCTGGTCCTTTCCCCTCACTCGCAGCCTCTCTCCCCTCTACTCTCTCTCTCTCTCTCTTCGGGGCAGCCCGAGCACTGACGGAGTGCGCCGCCGCAAAGCACCGCGCCCAGAGCCGTCCCCTTGCCCCGTAGCTGTCACCTCTAGCTCCGCCTCGATGCCGTGCAGCATCATCACCGTCGCCATCTTCCTCGTCTATTCGGCGATCGCCGCGGTCGATTTGCCGTCTCCGACGCCTCCCCAAGACCACTGAGCTGCTCTTCGACCTCAATTTGAGCCCCAGCGTATTTCCCCTCACCTCTTCATCTATGGTCCGTCCCCTAGCTAGTTGCGCCGTCACAGCCGTAGCTCGCCGTCCGCCATGGCCGGCGAGCTCCGTGCTCCCGAGCTCCTGCACTTGCGATCGTTGCGCTGGAGTGCTCCCTGTGACCCCAGGAACCCGTAGAGCCCTTAGTTGATCCCGCCGTGCCGTGTAACGCGAAACTAACATCACTGTTAGATATGCAACGTACTTCCAGCTTCCTAACACGACCTCCCATGCATCCTTTGGTCACCGGAGGATGTTTTCAGACGACCTCCGCCGCGGCTGGCCTCGCCGGCGACCTTAACTCTGACTAAACACCGGTTAGGAGCTCACCAATGACTCCCCGCAGTCACTGATAGTGGGCCTCGTGCCCTTCATTAATCAAAGTTGAGTTCTTGTTTAGTTTTAGTTAAGCACAGTGGCCCCATGCATCAGCATTGACCCTGCTGACATGGCCGTTGACCTGTCCCACCTGTCTGTTACTCTAACAAGCCCTGAGTCACTGACCACTGGGCCCCACGGGTCAGGTTTGACCTGCAACGGCCCGTTTACCTGCTGATGTCAACCAGACATCATGCTGACGCAGTAATTGATTTTCTGGATTTAGAATAAACCAGGAAATTCCAGAAAATGCTCTAAACTTTTAAAAATCATAGAAATTAAACGTAACTCCAAATGAAATAAATTATATATGGAAAATTATCAGAAAAATCCAATCTATCCATCTGTAACTTCTTCATGCATGTTAGAACAACTTATGGCTGTTGTTTAGGAAAAATCATATAAATGGCATTTGAATTTCACATATGGAGTTTGACTTTGAACCTAGGGTTCAAACCAACTTCATTTAATCCGGTTGCTAGTTGCATTACCCCAATCAACAACATATTGCCATGTCATTATCATGCATCATATTGTTGCATTTCATTGATTATGTTCCCTCTTGTTTGCCGGTGGTTGTCCCCCCTGGGTAGATGTATGTTCCGATGATGAGATCGATGACACCGATGAAGAACTATACTATCTTCAGAAGTGCCTGGCAAGCAAAACCCCCTTGTTCATCCTGATACAATCCCACTCTCTCACTCCTGCTCTCTTTTACTTCATTAGGACAACAACACTTCAACTGTTACATGTTGCGGTAGTTGAACCCCATTTCCTCTGCATGACCTGTCACTACCGTAGTAAATACATGAAACCCGCTAGCATGAGTAGTAGTTGTTTGAGCCCTGATGTGCCTACTCATTCATACTTGTTTTTCATGCCTGCTACTGCTTAGAGTTGAGTCAGGTCTGATTCATTGGGGATGAATTGGAATGGTGATGAACATGTCCTACTGTGTGTGAGCTAAGTGTGTGAACACGATTTGGTAAAGGTAGCGGTGAGAGGCCATGTAGGAGTACATGGTGGGCTGTCTCATTGAAGCCGTCCTTAGGAACCGAGTTCTGTGCTTGTTATCCATGAACAACTACTACCACGCATTGGTCCTGAAACCAATGGACCCTCTCGACTTATTAACTGCCCTTGCCCTCTGTCCAGGAGTTCCAACTAGTTTCGGGTCTTTTTGGATATGTGTTGGAGGCCGTGCATAGTGCTGACCCTAGGGTTAGGCTATGATGCGGTAGATACATCGTGGCACGGTGTACCGGGTGCCCGTTTGGTGTCTCGGGAACCCTGCACACATCGTTTGGGGCTGTGAGAGAAACCCCGGCCGGATCTCCTTGCGGATGGAACCTGAATAGGCGATAAACCTGGAATAAGACTTGTGTGGTTAGTCAGGTCGTGGCCGACTCCCTCTCCAAGCTTCCGCTTGAAGGTTGCCGAGATAGACGATGTGTACATGGTGGTAAGTGGCAAGAGCGTGTGTGAAGAAGTACACCCCTGCAGGGTTATAAATGATCTATTCGAATAGCCATGTCCGCGGTAAAGGACTTCTGGGTTGCCTATACAGTTCATAGACAAGTGAAAATGGATACTCTAAAATGCACAAGATAAGCGTGAGTGCTATGGATGGCATTCTCGTAGGGAGACGGGAGCGGATCCATTGTGGTGTATTGATTGGTGAATATGTGGACTCATGTGCGCCAACTCAAAAGAGTTACTTGCAGTAGTAGTTCAGGTTAGCAACTGAGTCAAAGCTGGCTTGCTGCAGTTAAACCCCACCATCCCTTTGTCGATAATGATGCATATGTAGTTAGTTCTGATGTAAGTCTTGCTGGGTAAATTTGTACTCACGTTTGCTTAATTTATGTTTTTGTAGAGAGACTTCAGTCTCGCTAGTAGTTCCGTGTGGACTTCGACGTTTAGCTTGATACCTCAGCTACGATCTTGTGCCCTCGGCAGGATCTGGTAGATAGTCAGACTTCTCAGCCTTTTTCATTTGTAGATGTCTATACTCAGACATGTTAAGCTTCCGCATGTGCTATGACTCGTATGCTCTGAATGTTGGGTCATGTGACCCATGTCTGTAATATCTCGCTCCTCGGAGCCTAATGAATAAATACTTTGAGTCATAGAGTTTTGTTGTGACGCCATGTTGTATTTGCACATATCGAGCATATTGTGTGAATGTTATTGAAGTGCTTAGTATGTGTGGGATCCGACAACCTAGTTTTCTATCCTTGGTAGCCTCTCTTATGGGGAAATGTAGTCTGGTGCTTCCACTAAGCCATGGTAGTCTACTACAACCCTGTTTACCGAAGTCCTACTATCTAGTTACTACTGCTCCGGAACACATAGATTGGCTGGCATGTGATCCACTTCGTTCCTGTGTCTGTCCCTTCGAGGAAATGTCACGCGGTGATTTTCGGAGTCCTGCTAGCCTGCTACAACCCGAGTTCTTGGAGCTCAACTCCCCGGGACACTGCCACAACCCCTAAATGCCAGGAGGAACCAAGAACAATGTTCGCGTCACAACAATATCGGAACGATCCCAATATACCTGCGTGATCCTAATTTTTTTAGTGAAAATGGGGAGAGGAAAGTCAAAACATCTACGTCAGGAGTCCTTACCAGAGCAACGAAGGGGGCTGAAGAGTAAAAAGAATCCTAATCTCCGATATATATAATCCTGAGACTCAAAATAGTTTTGGTATAGGCTCAACAGTGTCAGCGGTCCGATCAAGCAGGGGGCTCCTATGTCGGGATGGCTCTGATTACCAACTTGTCACGCCCAATATGCGACTATACTCCATATGTGTCGAGGCACGACTTGGGGTATAAGCGCATATTGGTATGGTCACAAGAGTGGTTGTATCTTTGCTCATCTCATGTACTGAATAGATAGAATACGAGCTTTGGCTTACAATCGCCACAATGTCACACAATATCATCAAGTTATACAATCATTCTAGAAGATCGCAAAGTCCGACTACGGACGGAATCAAACGAATAAAAGACAACCACCCATGCTAAGTCCCAATCTTCCCTACTGGGCACCACTACTAATCGTCTAGAAAGGAAACGTAGTAACGGCCAAGGTCTTCGTCAAACTCCCACTTGAGTTCAGTGGCATCACCTGCATTAGTCTCATTGGTACCTGCAACTATGTTTGTAGTATCTGTGAGCCACGAGGACTGAGCAATCTCAAAACCCGTGATATCAAGACTATTTAAGCTTAAAGGTAAGGTGGGGCTAAATGGTGGAGTTATAGAAAGCACTAAGCAAAATATGGTGGCCAACATACGAGTACAAGAGTAAGATGAGAAACTACGCAACAGACGCAGAGCTAGAAGTGACCTAGAAGTGATCCTGAACTACTTATGTTCAAACATAACCCCACCGTGTTATCGTCCCAAACCTCGTCGAAAAGAGACCATCACGGTTACACACGCGGTTGGTGTATTTTAATTGAGTCTGGTTTCGAGTTCACTACAACTGGATATTAACAAATTCCGATCTGCCATATAACCGCGGGCACAACTCTCGAAAGTTTAAACCCTGCAGGGGTGTCCCAACTTAGCCCATGACAAGCTCACGATCCGAGGAGACAATCCTCCATCGAGGGACACCCCGAGTATTCTCGAAATCCCGGTGCACAAGCTCTTCTAATAAAGGAAACCTATCCCAAGGAGATCTCCCGGTGAGTCAGACATGTGTCCAGAGTCGCGCGCTCTCTATCTACGGACTCATCCATCTATCCAAAGTAGACGATAGCCAAATACCTCGAGTTGCCCCGAGGCGGCACCGTCGATTGCTGGGTAGGTGGACCAATACTCATGAGGAGCACTGGCCTGGGGGTTGATTAAGAATCCTCGGGTTAATTACTCCCTATGCAAATTTAGTTGTTATTAGGCAAATTGTAAAACCAATGTTGGATCTCCTCGAGAAAGCTTCACTTCAGGCGAAGAGATAAGGGGGCCAATAACACCCCGACCGTGTTAGGAACACAAAATTCAAGGAACATAACACCGGTATGACGGAAACTAAGGCGGCAAGAGTGGAACAAACTAGCGAGCAAAAGGCCAAGCCTTCCACCCTTTGCCAAGTATATAGATGCATTAATTAAATAAGAGATATTGTGAAATGCCAACATATCCATGTTCCAACATGGAACAACCTGCACTACACCTGCAACTAGCAACACTATAAGAGGGGCTGAGCAAAAGCGGTAACATAGCCAAACAACGGTTTGCTAGGAAGTTGGGTTAGAGGCTTGACATGGCAATATGGGAGGCTTGATAAACAAGTGGTAGGTAGCGCGACATAGCGATAAAACGAACAACTAGCAAGCAAAGATAGAAGTGATATCGGGAGTAATGATCATCTTGGCTGCAAAGTTCTCAGGGTTGTCGAAAGCTTGCTCCTCGTAAACGTACTCGACAGGATCCTCGTTCATGAGCATGTCTCCCAACTCTACCCAAAGCAAGAACACAAGCAACGGAACAACAAATCAATCACGATGCAATGCTCAAGCAACATGATACAAGACAAGGCATGGAATGCAATATATGATGTGCAATGCATATGGGTAGTCGAGAAGGGAAAAGATGAATGTGGCACCAACTTGGGAAACCAAGCATGCCACTGGATAGATTGAGAGATTTTGGTCAAAATCGATATAAAGATCACCGGGAGCAAAGTGCAATGCAATCTGCCGAAAACAACAACATACCATCTTGGATGCAAAGTTTAAACATGCTATAGCACCCAACCATGGAAACAAAACACAAGGCAGTGAAGTAGAGGTGAAGATCTACAAATAATGAACGCTGAGCTCCTACTAGAAACCCCTAGAATAAGTCTAAAATTGCGTGGCAAAAATGCAAATGACAAAAGTTTAATAGGCTTAGTGAAAATACTGAACACGGCATAAACAACATCAGGTTGTAATGTTTAGAGCTAGTAAACTACATCCTACAGGAACATAACATCACAAACTTGAGAATGGCATGCTAGTACTAAAAGCAATGAACAAAACTCCCTTATTGAACTTGAGCCAAACATCCACATAAAAGATGGTAGCATCAATGCAAATATGGCAAGTGATAAGAACAGATTTTAGACTTAGTAGAAATACATGGCATGGCAGAAACAGATTCATGTAGGCATGTTTGCGAGCTTGTGCAACTCACCACAAATCATTTCGTGGCCAAACAAAGCAACCAATAGTAATAAGACACATTTATGAAGCTACAAATGGCAAGAGCATGGTCATAGGGTGCATGGATCACTAGCGAAACACATGGCAAAAATGAACTTCCTGTTAACAGACTGACAACAATAACACTTAGAAATTTGAGAGCATGGTAATGACAAGCTAAAGCACCCCATAATTGCAAACAAAGGCATGCATAGATAGAGCATAACAATGTCTTCAAAACACCCTTACTGAGCATCATCAAAATTCGCATGGATTCACTTGTAGCATGGCAACATGAGGTAGCATGATAAGACTTAGCAGATAAACTAGTCACTGAAATCAGCAACACCAAGTGTGCTACTTGTCATTCTTGTGCTAGTCACCATAGGGCACATTAAAATACAAGGATTGCACCACTGTAAAGATGGCATGAAGATGTTCCTAAGACATGTTGACATGATGCTCAAAAGACAAACACACATAATGATATGAAAAAGACAAAACATCAAGTTCTGATAGTTGCCAGCAGATAACATCAATTAGCACTTTTGCAACGATGATTAGGCCATCAATATGTACAGTAACATGCATGTGAATGTCTCTAGCATGTAGAGCATCGTGAGATGAACATTTCGATATATCATGCACGTGAAACGGAGACGGATGCATAGAGTTATGACATGGCAAAGTGGCACACATAAAGTAGCTGATCCGGGGACCTGGTGGAATTTCACCTGGCGGAAAATGTCAATGGCCGGACGTGTCCGGCGAGGAGATGACCGGAGATGGCCGGAGATGGCAGATCCGGGTCGGATCTCCTCGGATCCGGCCGGATCCCGGTGAGGGGAGGCGCGGAGAGGCGCGGTGGCGAGCTTGCAGGGGCGGCGGAGGTGGGCAGGCGGCGCGAGGCGCGGTTGCGGCGGCGGTGAAGCGCGTCGAGGTGGCGGGGAGGCGCTGCAGGCGGTGCAGCTCGGGCACGGGCTGGGGTCTCGGAGCGGCATGGGCGAGGCACGACGGCGGGGAGCGGCGCGCGGGCCGGGAGGGCCCAGCCTGGGCTCGCGGGCCGGTGGTGGCAGGCGGTGACCGGGGACACGTGGCGGCTTGCAGTTGGCTGGGGCGCGGTGGCTGGATGCGTCCGACCGTTGGTGGACGTGTCCGGCAGTGCGGGGAGCGGAGTGGCTAGGGTTTGCCTTGATTTCGGAGGGGGAGGCCTTTTATAGATTGTGGGAGCTAGGAGAGGGCTATTGAGGTGCGGTTTCCCCACACCATCATGATCCAACGACGGAGAGCATGGAGGGGGTTTAGATGGGCTAGTGGGATGTTGTGGAGGGGTGTTGGGTTGCAAGGAGAGACGGGTTTCGGCGGTTACACAGTTAACCATTGGGGCATCAAACGACCTCCAAATGGAACAAAATTTGACAGGCGGTCTACCGGTGATATACCAAGGACACTTGAGAAATCTCGGCCCATTTCGAGAACATTTTTCTCCCGCTCACGAAACGAGATTTGAGAGGTGCAACAGGTGCATGTGTGAGTGTCGGATTCCGAAATGGACGAGGGCCAAAATGACCGGATGCATGAGACGAACACGAATGCAAAAGAGATGCACATGATGACATGAGATGAAATGCATGACAAGAACAGAATGCAAAACAAGAACAAAACCCAACCACGGAGGATATAACATATAGCATTGTCGGAAATTGCAAGAGTTGGAGTTACAATTATGGAATGTTACATCCGGGACGTTACAGGCTCCCCTGTGATTGGGGGTTTCGTCATTGGAGCAGCTCCGGTGAGTTGTACGATGCTGAGGCTGAAGCAGGACAAGATAGACAACATTAACATGAGTGGAATTCTAATAGCATCTCCAATAGATGACGTAAAATACATAACCACAAAGTGCTAGATGTAAAATACATCAGCCACCCATCTCTGAACTTAACAGTCGAAACTGAATTTAACTGTCTAGACTGAACTTAAACTGACTTTTGCTATCGAAACTGAATTTTAACTATCGAAACTGAACGCACTAGTGGAAGAAGAGCAGTAGCAGCGGCGCATGCGAGAGCCAGGGCAGCAGGTCGTGTAGCACTTCATCTTCAACTTCCACCCCCTGAGCTGCCAGCCACAACCGGCCAAACCACTGCCCCCAGCTGCCCGCGGCAGCCGGTGCGCCGCCCTGCCCGCCCCGAAACCACTCCCCACCGCAGGTCCGCTGCCGCCCCGGCCATCCCTCTAGCCCCCCCATGTCGAGCTTTTTCTCCGGCGATCCCCACGCCACCGCCCCACCACTGCCTGCGACCATCGCCCCCACCCTGAACCCTATGATTAGGGGTACCTCTCTAGAGAGCCCCCTCCCAGCTTCGGCTGGTTCTTCCTTAACTCTGGCGAGCCCCCCCACCCCACGAAAGTCGACTGACCCAAAAGTCGATTCATTCGACTGAAGTGTAGCCAAATTGGAGCAGCATCGCCAGCAAGAGCAAGAGCGAGAGTAGCAGCGCGAGTAAGAGCAGACTAGGCAGGGGACCGAGAGCAAGAGTAGAGCAGCAGGGCGAGCGAGAGCTAAAGCAGAAGTAGCTCCTACTGATGTGGACATCGCCGTCGAGGGAGCGACACCGTGGAGGAAGTGGCCGGTGACGCCGCCGTGGATGGAGCCGCACCATGTCGGCTCGGGACCGAGTGTCGGCAGCACCGTGAGATCGAATCAAGAAGAAAATGTGGTGATTAGTGTACAACCTCTTTGGTGGCACCGATTAGGCCTCAGATTCATCCGAGGAAACGGTGATGATGCTGCTCTTCCGGTGGTGCAGGTGAATACGGCGATGTGGGAATGGAGGTGGCGCGAAACATGAGGGGAACGTCAGGGCAGCTCCATGGAGGTGGAGGACGGGGTGGCTAAACCGGCGGGACGACAAGATCGACAACGGATCCTCATTCGGTACGGTGGATGAGGGACATTGAGGTGTTGTTGTGGACAATGTCGTTGGGGAAGAAGCTCTGGCTGGATATTGAGAGCTTCAAAGTTTTGTAAGAGACAAATTTACCTTGAGCCGGATGTTTGAACCGGATTTGAGAGCTTCAAAGCTTTGCGGGAGAGAGATGTCTCTTGAACTGGATTTTAAACCGGAATATTTATTTTTAACCGACAATTTTCTGACGGCCTTTAAATTTTCATCAATATGGCGGTATCCTCCGGAACCGGGTTATCATTCCCTCCAATGACCCGGGGTCTTAAATATCACGATATTTGCTAAGTCATGTCATCGTAGCCCCCGAGTCTCAAGGCGATTTGAGGAGTTGGCTTGAAACTCTCCATATTTGACCGTGATATAAACCGACATAACTTGTATATCATTGGTGTTAATAGCACGATGTGAATCCACAGAAGGTTGAGGTGACTGCGGCAGGTTTATAAATGATCCCGTACGAGTCGTGTCAGCAACTCGGCCAATGGTTCCTTCCAACTAGTGATTTGAAGTTAACCAAATTGTAGTGGCGGCGACTTGTGCGCCTGCCCATTGTACCACCCAGTGCAGACGGTGGTTGATAGTATATGATAATTTGCCTCCATTTTGTTGAAAGAAAACCGGGCTACCCAAGCTATGACTTGCTCATACTCAATAAACAGCTCATGCAGACAGGTGCGGCCCGGTATGTTGATGTAGACCAGGCCGCGAGACAAGGAGGACCGCAACATCAGAGGCGGCTTGGACAGATGAGTCGGCCGCGGCATTTGTAAGCTGGTGCGGACGGGGAAGATCGGCACCGGTGTCATAAACCGGCTCAGACGGGTGAGTTAATCGCGGGCGTGGTCCCGGCAAGCTGATGTGAACCGGGCCATAGGGACGACAACTTGCTCACGTTCATTCACCGGGTGGTATGACACGGACAAAATGCCAGTGTAGAACGTTGGTAGCACATGCTTCGTGCCCGTAATATAACGCCTCATTTGTAATGAACAATTGTCCTGCGTCAAAAAATACCACATGCCAAAGTAATTGTTCATACAAAAATTAATATGTACTATGAAAACAACCAGCCAGATATCACCTGATGTTTTTTATTCGGACAACGGATGATCCGCTCATTGCGATAGAGGTGGTTTAAGCTGGTCGGCAACTCAATATGGTCCCGACGGTTCAAGCAGAAACCCTCCGGGTTATTCTCCAGGTCTTTGAACACCCGGCACGGGCAGTGCAGATGTATACGTCGCCTCCTGACGCCGGCGCATGAGGACCGGATCATACCTTGGCCATGAGTCAATTGACCTGTGTACAACATAGCATACCGTGAAAAAAGCTTTGGATGATACTTAATTATACTAGTAAAAGTTTAGAAAAATAGCACTTGATTGTTTTTTTAAACACCTTTGTCTAGTGGTATTCGCCTTAAATTGATTTCAGCTTCACGTAATCACGTGACCGAGTACTAGTAGTACTTGATGTTTCCTTGGATTTGACTAGCCTCCACCATAAGAAAAATAACAACAGCACCAATTCCTTCGGGTCTTGAAGCTGCAGGTGGACAGGGAGAGTGACGGAGCGGCGCAGGTGAAGTCGTAGGAGCCTGCTCTAGGGCGGCTCGACGGCGAGCAGCGACTCTCCGGCGGCAGCTCAACACGGGGTTGTCTCAAAACATGGGGCGAATCTCCGGGGACGGCTCTGTAATGGTCTGAGCGGCGCACACGACGAGGGTAGTCTATGCAGCTCGACGTCACTGATGGCGACTCTCAAGGCGCAGACGTTGACCCAGGCAGCGGTAGGTGGCTCGCACTGCTGTTAGATGTGAGGACGAAGCTGCGTGGGGAGCGATGGGCCAGGCGGCGACTTGATAAAACAGGGGCGCCCTAACGCGCATGGAGTTTGAGGCAGCCATGGTGTAAGTCAGCAGCAGAAACGGCTCGTCGGGCCCTGGCGAGTCTACGGCGGAAGGGCGGACCTGCGATGCCCCAGTGGCGGGCGGGGCGAAGAGGCCGCGGGGGTTTGACGATGGCTCAGAGACCACGCCGGCCAAGGGCTGCAGCGCGGAAGCCGGGTCAGTGCTGTATCCACTTCTGGATCGTGCTTGTATCCACTTCCAGATCATGATTGATTTGCTTTTTTTAAATGACGTGTACCTCAATTGATATCTTACCAGGGACAGCAATCGGTGCTGCCAATTTTTCTTCCTCCTCTTTCTTTTTTGTTGTTTCACGTAAGGACCCCGCCACTTGATAGCTTTTGCTTTCCATATCTCTTTGAATAAATCTCTTCCAATCTGTATATGAGTCAAACTAGTAGTGCCAGTCGCTCTCTTAGTGAAAGTATTTGGAGTTGATCTATCCTCCATGCCCAAAATAGCAGCAGGAGTGTAACACCCCGGATGTAACTTTCCCTATTTGTACTCCAACTCTTGCCGTTTCTGGCATTAAGTTATTTTATTTTCTCGGGTTCGGATTTTGCCTCCGTGTGTTGTTGTCGTTGTCATGCATCTCATATCATGTCATCATGTGCATTGCATTTGCATACGTGTTCGTCTCATGCATTCGAGCATTTTCCCCGATGTCCGTTTTGCATTCCGGCGCTTCGTTCCCCTCCGGTGGTCATTTCTAGCTTTCTTTCGTGTGTGGGGATTAAACATTTCCGGGTTGGACCTAGACTTGCCAAGCGGCCTTGGTTTACTATCGGTAGACCACCTGTCAAGTTTCGTACCATTTAGACTTCGTTTGATACTCCAACGGTTAACCGAGGGACCGAAAAGGCCTCGTGTGTGTTGCATCCCAACACCCCTCCAATTTGGCCCAAAACCCACCAAACTCTGCTCCATGTCCTAGAGCGTTCGATCACGATCGCGTGGCCGAAAACCGTACCTCATTTGGACTCTCTTAGCTCCCTCTATGCCTATATATAGGTCCTCCTCGAAAATTCCGGATCAAACCCTAGTCCCCCTCCTCCTCCAGCCGCCGGACAAAAATCCGGACGGCCGGACGTGTCCGCCCGATCCGCCCGGGCCAATCTCGCGAAGCCACCTGGCGCCGCGCCCACTTCGTCCCCTCCCGTCGCCGCCGGCCCGCGGGGCCCGCTTCTGGCATGCGGGGCCCGTTCCCCTCCGCCCCTCCGCGCCAGGCTCCAGGGAGAGGAGCTCCCGAGCCGCCGCCGGCCGCCTTTGCCTCGCCGCGCCGCCGTGAGCGCCATTGCCGGCGCCGGAGCAAGCCACCGCGCCCCGCGCCGCCACCGCGCCGCTCCGCCGCCCCGCGCCGCCACCGCGCCGCTCCGCCGCCACCGC
Organism: Triticum dicoccoides; assembly: GCF_002162155.2. NCBI lineage: Eukaryota > Viridiplantae > Streptophyta > Magnoliopsida > Poales > Poaceae > Triticum > Triticum dicoccoides. The sequence continues at coordinate 402,460,968 of NC_041386.1, forward strand.
GCCGCCCCGCTGCCCTGCCGCGCCGCCCAGACGCCGTCGTCGCCGACCAGCCTGCCGGCGAGCTCCGGTGAGGATCCAGCGATCCTCGGGAGGCGCGCCCCGATCCAGATCCGAGGCAGCTACAGTAACCCTAGGAGGTGTTTTTTTTGCTAACTCCCGAAATTGCAGATCCAAGTGCCTCTGTTCGGGGCCCCGTAACTTTGCATCCGTAGCTCCAATTTGGGCATATATCATATCAAAATGTTTATCTCAGAGAGTGCATCATTTCATTCCATTGCATCATTTTCATTTGAGCTCATCTTGATGCTTGAAATGCTGTTAGAAGAGGGCTACTTGAGTTAATTGTCAGATCTGTTACTCCGTTTAGCACTTTTGTCATTTTTGCCATGATTAATGTGTGCATGATATGCCCGTGAGTTCTTCATATGTTTTGTTAAGGGTTTTGTCATCTTTCCAGAGGTGCAACCCATGTATTTTTAGGATATGTGTGGTGACTTGTGCAAGCTTGCAAAGTGGTGCACTTGCTAATTCTGTTTTCAGGGACTTAGTGATTTCACTAAGTCCTGGGTTTGTTTATCTCATGATGCCATATGTTCATGTTGTTTCCTAGTGATCCGTGCCTCTTTTGAGGATGATCAGTAAGGGAGTTTTGTTAATATTGTAGTTCTCTATCCATCCATGTATTTGTTTGCAATTATGGAGCACCCTAGCTTGAGTCAATCGAGCTCTACTTTTGCTTCGTTGCGAATTTGGGCAGATCGTCAACTTGTTTGCGATTTTGCCGATGTTATTGTAGTTGATCCGTGCATGCTATGCCATTGTTCTTGCCATGTCTAGCTTGCATTTTGTGCCTTCTTAAGGGATGTATGCTTGTCTTGCCATGACTTGCACCGTGGTGAGTGCATCGAGCTCGTAAACATGCCTTCGTGAGTTATGTTTCAGCATGTCCCAGTTTTATTCTAAGTCTGAATACTGATTATGTTTTTGCTATGTTCGTGTGCTTGTTAGTATATTTTGTGATCCTTTTTGACTCAAGGTCACTAAGGGACTTTTGTTAAGCTTGTTGAGTAGCTCCATGCCATGTATTTCTTTGTCATGTTCAGGTCCTGTAGCATGTTGTTTTGTTCCTCCGAAGAGGGCTATATGATCTGAAATTCCAGGCAAGTGTTAGTTTCACCAAGTCTGAGATCTGTTTGTCATTTGCATTTTTGCCATGCTTGTTTGAACATGTTAAGGGATGAATTGGCCGTAGCTCAGTGCTAGACTTTTGTTAAGAATTTTGTATGCATCCCTGCCATGTATTTTGTTGTCATGTTTGGGTGCTGTAGCATGTTCATCTCATTGCATTTAGATGCCTACTTGCTGTAAATTGCAGACCGGTGTCATTGTTGAATCGCTTGCCATTTCCAAACCGTAACTCCGATTTCGGCGTTCTTTATATTGTTTTCAAGAGATTTCATCTCATCTTTCCAGTGGAACACTTGGAATTCCAATTTGAGGCCAGGTTCATGCATTTCTTGTCATATCTTGCATTTTGCATCCCGCGTCACATCCCGCATAGCATATCATCTTTGCATCGTGTTGTTTGAGTTTGCACGTGGTTGATTGTATCCTTGTTGCTTGTTTGTCTTGTTTGGGTAGAGCCGGGAGACGAGTTCGCTAACGAGGAGCCAGTTGAGTTTGCTTTCGAGGATCCAGTCAACTCTGACAACTGTGCAGGCAAGATGATCATACCCTCGAAATCACTACTATCTTTGCTATGCTAGTTTGCTCGCTCTTTTGCTATGCCATTGCTACGATGCCTACCACTTGCTTGCAAGCCTCCCAAATTGCCATGTCAAACCTCTAACCCACCATTGTCCTAGCAAACCGTTGATTGGCTATGTTACCGTTTTGCTCAGCCCCTCTTATAGCGTTGCTAGTTGCAGGTGAAGATTGGAGGCCGTTCCTTGTTGGAACATCTTTTATTTACTTGTTGGGATATCGTTATATTGCCTTGTTATCTTAATGCATCTATATACTTGGTAAAGGGTGGAAGGCTCGGCCTCTCGCCTAGTGTTTTGTTCCACTCTTGCCGCCCTAGTTTCCGTCATATCGGTGTTATGTTCCCGGATTTTTGCGTTCCTGAAGCGGTTGTGTTATAATGGGAACCCCTTGATATTTCGCCTTGATTAAAGCTTTTCCAGCAATGCCCAACATTGGTCTTACCATTTGCCACCTAGCCTCTTTTTCCCTTGTGTTTCCGGAGCCCGAGGGTCATCTTATTTTAAAACCCCCCGGGCCAGTGCTCCTCTGAGTGTTGGTCCAAATAGAGCCACTTGCAGCGCCACCTCGGGGCAACTTGATGGTTGGTTTTAGTTGTACGTAGTGTTCATCTGAGTGTGCCCTGAGAAAGAGATATGTGCAGCTCCTATCGGGATTTGCCGGCACATTCGGGCGGTGTTGCTGGTCTTGTTTTAACCTATCGAAGTGTCTTGAATTACCAAGATACCGAGTCTGATCGGAACATCTTGGGAGGAGGTCTATTCCTTCGTTGACCATGAGAGCTTGTCATGGGCTAAGTTGGGACTCCCCTGCAGGGATTGAACTTTCGAAAGTCGTGCCCGCGGTTATGGGCAGATGGGAATTTGTTAATGTCCGGTTGTAGATAACTTGAACCTTAATTTAATTAAAATGAATCAACTGAGTGTGTTACCGTGATGGCCTCTTCTCGGCGGAGTCCGGGAAGTGGACACGGTGTTGGAGTAATGTTTGCGCAGGTTGTTCTCTAGCTTCTCGCTCGTGCTTTGCCTCCTCTTCTCGCTCTCTTTTGCGAATAAGTTAGCCACCATACTTGCTAGTAGCTTGCTGCAGCTACACTCATATTTTACCTTGCCTTACCTATAAGCTTGAATAGTCTTGATCGCGAGGGTGCGAGATTGCTGAGTCCCTGTGGCCCATAGATTACTATTACACCAGATGCAGGGCCTGATGATTCCGCTCTAGGAGACGCGTATGAGCTCAAGTGGGAGTTCGACGAAGACTCTCAACGATACTATGTTTCCTTTCCCGACGATCAGTAGTAGTGCCTAGCCGGGGGTGAATGGGACCGTTGTCGCATGTTGGGTTCTCTTTATTTTGGCGCCGTAGTCGGGCCATGAGTGTTTGGATGATGTAATGTTATTTATGTACCTGATTGACGTGGCGAGTGTAAGCCAACTATGTTATCTCCCCTTTTATTATTATATTACATGGGATGTTTGTGAAGATTGCCTAACTTGCGACATATGCCTTCAATGCGATTATATCTCTAAGTCGTGCCTCGACACGTCGGAGCTATAATCGCATCGAGGGTGTTATAAGGAGACACAATTGATTCCATCGGGACTTGTAGCCTAGGACTTCTTTGCGTAGAATAGCAACAGCTCTACCGATTGGACCGTTGTTTGTGGATGCAGTAACAATCCGATTCGGCCACCAAACTTTCGATCTCAGTGAGTTGTATCGGCAACTTATGGCTATGAAGAGATCATCACCTTAATTTTCTTAAATCTCGAATGGGTTTCAAATCTGACTGCATGTCTTCTAAATAATGTAAATCCTTCGACAACGATTCTTCTTCATCCGAAAAGTTTGCGAGCTTCTCGATCCTTGAAGGAGATCCCTCCAAGAACTCAACACCATAGTGCGCAGGACGCACATTGGGCGCCAACTATCATGGAATTGTCACGGCAGATGTCCTTAGTGTGAGGACTTAGTCGTGAGGCCAACGCATCTATGTGGTAGCTTGAGAGGGGTTGAGAGGAATTGAGAGATGCAACACAAGACAAGGGTTTAGACATCTTCGGGCCCCGGGAAACATCGTCCGGTAATAACCCTACGTGTTGTTTGTGGCTAGGTCTCATTACGATCATGAGGGAGTCGCCAGTAAGCCGGCTCTTTGTGTCTAGCCCTAGAGATTATTTTCTATCCCTCTTTGGGGATCTCTACCCCTCCTTATATATGTTGAAGGGGCGGGTTACATGTGGAGTCCTAGTAGGACTAGGACTAGTCTATCCTTTCTCACAAGTTGAATACAAGTCCGGGTCTTGCTTCCTCGTAAAGGAAATATTCATCATCCCTTTTCTCTTAAGCCGGCCCACCAGAGTATAAGCTGGCCCGCTGGGCCTTGGGCTTTGTCGTCCATCTGATCCGCCCGCCGGGTCTCCAGTGAGTCACAATATCCCGGTGGGTTATATGTAAACCGACATGTCCGGGCGGATCTCCAGTGAGTCTCCAAGCTCCGGCCAGGTCTCTGGTGAATTGCCAAGTCCGGCCGGGTTATGATTCCGGCCGGGTCATACCGCTTGTTGAAGAAACACATGGTCTTGATAACCCGACATAGGTAGTAGAGGTAAATTCTCTCTATAGATATGATAAAGCTGAAATCCCATTTACTAAGTTGGGTAGCCCATGCTTGGATGAGTTTGATAACTTTATGGTTAAACAAGAAAGCTTCAGTGCTTATTTTGGTAGAGAATTAAAACACAATGCTAATATGCTTGAACACTTGGGTGATTATATTGCTAATGTTAAAGGTGAACTTAAACATATTAGTAAACATGCTTCTATGGTTACCACTCAAGTAGAACAAGTACTTAAAGCTCAGAATGATTTGCTCAATGAATTTAATAGTAAGAGAAATGATAATGTTGTTAGAGTTATGACCAGAGGTGGTAAAACGACTCAGGAACCTTTGTATCCTGAGGGCCATCCTAAGATAATTGAGCAAGATTCTGAGAGAAATAATATTGATGCACCTAGTCCTTCTAAAAGGAAGAAAAAGAAAAATGATAGGAGTTTGCATGCTTCTAGTGAACCTGCTATTCACACACCTGAGAATCCTAATGATATCTCTATTTCTGATGCTCAAACACAATCTGGTAATGAACATGAACCTAGTAATAATGTTAATGATGATGTTCATGTTGATGCTCAACCTAGCAATGATAATGATGTAGAGAATGAACCTGCTGTTGATCTTGATAACCCACAATCAAAGAATCAACGTTATGATAAGAGAGACTTTGTTGCTAGGAAGCACGGTAAGGAAAGAGAACCATGGGTTCAGAAACCCATGCCTTTTCCTCCTAAACCATCCAAGAAAAAGGATGATGAGGATTTTAAGCACTTTGCTGAAATGATTAGACCTATCTTCTTGCATATGCGTTTGACTGAAATGCTTAAAATGAATCCTTATGCTAAGTACATGAAAGAAATTGTTAAAAATAAAAGAAAGATACCGGAAGCTGAAATTTCCACATTGCTTGCTAATTATACTTTTAAGGGTGGAATACCTAAGAAACTAGGAGATCCCAGAGTACCAACTATACCATGCTCCATTAAAAGAAACTATGTTAAAACTGCTTTATGTGATCTTGGAGACGGTGTTAGTGTTATGCCTCTCTTTTTATATCGTAGACTTGATTTGAATAACTTGACACCTACTAAAATATCTTTGCAAATGGCTGATAAATCAATCGCTATACATGTCGATATTTGTGAGGATGTGCCTATTGTGGTTGCAAACGTTACTATTTTAACGGACTTTGTTTTTCTTGATATTCCCGAGGACGATAGTATGTCTATTGTTCTTGGAAAACACTTTTTGAATACTGCAGGGGCTGTTATTGATTGCACCAAAGGCAATGTCACTTTTCATGTTAATGGTAATGAGCATACGGTACACTTTCCGAGGAAACAACCTCAAGTCCACAATATCAACTCTTTTGGAAAAATTCCATTGATTATTTTTGGAGGTTTTACATTTCCTCTTCCTACTGTCAAGAAGAAATATGATATTCTTATTGTTGGGGATGTGCATATCCCCGTTGAGGTAACCTAGTGTTATTCGAAAATTCTCCAGTTCCATGTTATTCAGAATGAGTTTGTTAACAAGACCTGATCAACCTTGTTAGTGGATTCCTTTTGATGAGCATGAGATGGATGAATTTAGAAAACACAACTCTCTGTACCCTCTTTTAACTTTCTGTTATTTAGTTGAAATAAAGCAAAATAGTATATTCTGTCTGTTTTCTGAATTATCCATACTATATAAAAATTCCCCGAAAATAAAAGTTCTCCAAATGGCCTGAAATTTAAATATGATTTTTTCTGGAATATTTGAGAATATCTGGCATTGAAAACGCAGCAGGGGGAGCAAGCACCTGGACACGAGGGAGGAGGGCACGCCCCCTGCCTCGTGGTCCCACGGTGGCTCCTTTCCACTTATTCCAACTACCACACACTTCTTCTTCCTCCCACAAACATCACCAACCAGCTCAAACCCGAGTCCAAGCTCATTTTCTGCCATTTTCGATCTCCTTGCTCAAAGCACCTCTCACAAAACTGCTTTGGGGGGTTGTTCCTTGGTATGTGACTCCTCCAATGGTCCAATTAGTTTTTGTTCTAGTGCTTTATTCATTGCATATTTTTGTTGCTTAGGTGACCCTATTCTTGAGCTTGTATGTCAAATTTATGTGGTCAAAAGTAGTTTTGATGCATGATATTGCCTCTAGGCACTTGTAGGAGTAGTTGCTATCAATATTGTTGAGTTTGGTTCACTATTGTTTTGAAGTTACGAAAAATTTCAGAAATTTTCAGAAAAAGATGAAGAGATTTTTGAGGAGCTCATTGAGCCGAAGCTCGAAGGATAAGCAAAGTGAGGAGGATAAGAGGCCCAAATATAATCTTCCTCACACCACGGAGGTTCGGCCATGTGAATGGCCTTGTGATGATTTCTTGAGAGTAGTCGGGATTTATGATGATTTCTATGAATTGGCTGAGAATGGAGGCCTCACCGCCTTCCTCCACGACTGACGCGAATAGTATCTCTTGCTCACCAATATCTTTGTGCAACACTTTCATTCCATGCTAGGAGCTCACCACCTACGGTGGAATTTTATTTATATGATGAGCATAAGGAGATGTCACTTCATGATTTTTGTCGGGTTTGTCTGATCCCTTTCGAGGGCAGTGTAGAGGAACCACATCATGATTATGTGGATGGGTTTATTGATACCATCACTGTAGGGGGAACGAGGAAGGTTTCCGATGCACGAATTACTAGCATACACTTTCCTGTTCTACGTTACTTTGCTATATTTCCTAGTAGATGCTTAATTGGGCGCGAAAACTGTGGAAACCTGAGTGCCCCTGATATTGTTATTTTGTAACATTCTTTATTTCATGATGACACGTTTAGTATGGGCGCTATTGTGGCAAAGCGGTTAAATCTTGACCGTACTAAGGGCCCCGTCCTTGGAGGCATCTTCTCCTCGCGCCTCGCTGCACATTTTAACATACCTATTAGGCACTATGAGAAAGAAGAAAAATTGCTGCCTCCTATTTATCTAGATTACAAGAGTATAGTAGCACATGATTTTATTGTTAAGAATAGGGAAAAGGCACTTAAGTACAAATTAATATTTGGTAAAAATCATCCTAGGGCTATTACCTTGCCTGCTCCATCCTTGTTTGATTTATCTGCAGGCAAGTACCTTGTTCCATTGGAGGCCATTCACGCCTACCGGAACCCTACATCAGCTACAGAGCCGAAGCCGGAACCAGAATTTGATCCTCCACGACAGTCTGATTATCAGTGGGATTCGGAGGTGATTGCCAACCAGTGGCAATCCGAGGCTTCTTCACAGTATGACCCCAACTATTACCTTGGATATCTGCCAGGCCAACCATGGCCGTAGACCAACTTAGGCCAAAAGCCTAAGCTTGGGGGAGTACGTATTTCTCACCGACATTACTGTAACACCCACAATGCGGCTATATCTTCCATGTGTTGGGGCACGGCTTAGAGGCATAGCCGCATGGTAGGCATGTCACAAGAGGGGTAATCTTTACACATCCCATGTATTGAAATAAGAAAGGGATAAAGAGTCGGCTTACAATCGCCACTTCACACAATACATAAATAATCCATACATCATCCAAGGTACAATCAAAGGTCCGACGACAGAACCAAAATAAAGAAAGACAACCCCAAATGTTAGATCCCCGATCGTCCCAACTGGGCTCCTCTACTAATCATGCGGAAAAGAAACATAGTAACGGCCTGAATCCTCGTCGAACTCCCACTTGAGTTCGGTAGCGTCCCCTACACTGGCACCATCGGCACCTGCATCTGTTTGGAAGTATTTGTGAGTCGCGGGGACTCAGTAATCTCACACCCGTGAGATCAAGACTATTTAAGCTTAAGGGTAGGAAAGGGTAGTGAGGTGGAGCTGCAGCAAGCACTAGCATATATGGTGGCTAACATACGCAAAAGAGAGCGAGAAGAGAAGCAACGCACGGACGAGAAGCTATAAGTGATCAAGAAGTGATCCTGAAGCTACTTAAGTTCAAGCATAACACAAGACCGTGTTCTCTTCCCGGACTCCGCCGAAAAGAGACCATCACGGCTACACACGCGGTTGATTCATTTTAATTAAGTCAAGTGTCAAGTTCTCTACAACCGGATATTAACAGATTCCCATCTGCCCATAATCGCGGGCACGACTTTCGAAAGTTCAAAACCCTACAGGGGTGTCCCAACTTAGCCCATCACAAGCTCTCACGGTCAACGAAGGATATTCCTTCTCCCGGGAAGACCCGATCAGTCTCGGAGTCCCGGTTACAAGATATTTCAACAATGGTAAAACAAGACCAGCAAAGCCGCCCGATGTGCCGACAAATCCCGATAGGAGTCGCACGTATCTCCTTGTCAGGGCACACCGGATGAGACATACTATGAGTAAAACCAACCCTCAAGTTGCCCCGAGGTGGCCCCACGGTCTACTCGGTTTGGACCAACACTCAGAGGAGCATTGGCCCGGGGAGGTTTAAAATAAAGATGACCCTTGAGTCTGCAAAACCCAAGGGAGGGTATATGGTGGTAGGTAGGCAAATGGTAAAACCAAGGTTGGTCCTTGCTGGAGGAGTTTTATTCAAAGCGAACTGTCAAGGGGTCCCCATAACACCCAACCGCGTAAGGAACGCAAAATCAAGGAACATAACACCCGTATGACGGAAACTAGGGCGGCAAGAGTGGAACAAAACACCAAGCATAAGGCCGAGCCTTCCACCCTTTACCAAGTATATAGATGCATTAAATTAAATAAGAGATAATAATGATATCCCAACAATATCCATGTTCCAACACGGAACAAACTTCGTCTTCACCTGCAACTAGCAACGTTATAAGAGGGGCTGAGCAAAAGCGCTAACATAGCCAAACAACGGTCTGCTAGGAAAGGTGGGTTAGAGTCTTGACATGGCAATATGGGAGGCATGATATAGCAAGTGGTGGGTAAAACGGCATAGCAATAGAGCGAACAACTAGCAAAGCAAAGATAGAAGTGATTTCGAGGGTATGGTCATCTTGCTTGCAAAGTTCTCAGAGTTGCCGAAAGCATGATCCTCCTTAGCATAATCAACATGTTCCTCGATCACGTACTCGTCTCCCAGCTCTAGCAAAAGCAATAACACAAGCAAAGAAACAACAATCAATCACGGTGCAATGCACAAGCAACATGATGCAAAACATGGCATGATATGCAAGACATGATATGCAATGCATATGCATGCTCCAGAAAGGAAAGAATGATCAAGGAATCAAATTGGCAAACCAAGTGTGCCGCTGGAAAGATGAGATGATTTCGGTCGAAATCGATATAGAGATCACCAGAAACGGATGCACGGTTTGCAAATGGCAAGCAAAACAAGAATGGCACAATTCTGCGATTAACAACATGATGCCACTTAGAATGCAACAAGAAACTAAGCTACTGCACTCCAACATAGCAACAAAGCTCATGGCAGTTATGGACACAAGATGCTTGACAAGACATGAACACTGAGCTATGGCTAAATCACACAAGAGCAGGTTCAAACAAGCATGGTAAAATACTAATATGCCAGAAATAACATCTGGAAGCCAAGTTTATAGCAAGCAAACAACATGCTACAGGAACATATCATAGAAAATAAAGGCATGGAATGATTCTACTAAATGCATAGGACAAAAGTCTCTTACTGATCATGAGCCAAAAAAGGCACAGAAGATATGATGGCACCCATGTAAACATACCATGTTCTGTTAGCAGTTTCAGACTTAGCAGAAAACTGAGCATGGCATAAACAACATTATGAAGGCATCTTTGCAAGCTCAAATCACTCATCAAAAAGCCTTGCATGACAAAACAAGCATGGCAACAGCAAGATGACATGTTCATGAAGCTAACCATGGCAAGAGCAAGTCGTAGCCTGCTTGGATCACTAACAACAACCATGGCAAAATTGATTAACATGTAAACAATCTGCCAGGAACATTTTATAGAAAAAGTAGAGCAAGATTAAGACATGCCAGGTCACTCCATAATTGCAAACAGGGGCATGAATGGATATATCATAACCTTATGTACAAAACACCCTTACTGAAGATAATCAAAACAAGTATTTATCTCACTGTTGCATCATGTTTACATAGCATAAAAATAACAGCAGGAAAACGACTTGGCCAAAACCTAAGTCCCTGAAATCACCAATATCATGAAGGCTACTTTGCATGCTTCTGCTAGTCACCACAAAGATAACAAAAATACATGGCAAGCACCTCTGTAAAGATGGCATGGCATAGTTCAAAACACATGTAGAGCTCATGCCCATTTGGCGCACACAACAAATGTGACAAAAATGACAAAACGTCATAATCTGATAAGTAGCAGCAGTAAACATTTTATAGCACTCTAGCATCAATGATTTGGGCATCAATATGAACTCAAAAAAGCATGCCAAAATGGAATGAAATGAAGAGCATCTCGCAGTGAACATTTTGGTACCACATATGCATGAAACGGAGAACCGGTCACCCGGATACGACTTGATGAACAGGGGCATAAAATCATCACAGAAAAGGACTTGGAGATATTTTTACCCCACGGAAAAGTCAACGGAGGATCGGGTCGGGTCGCGGATCCGGGTCGGGTCGGAGGCAGGGAAGGGCCCGGGCGGCAGGGATGCTCCGGCGAGGTCGGAGAAGTGCGGGGCGATGCCGACGAGGTCGCTCTGGGGTGGTTCCGGTCGGATCTCACTGGATCTAGGCACGGTCGACGAGGGGCAGCACTGGGTGGAGGGGCAGCACGCGGCGAGGTGAGGAGCAGCGCAGTGGAGCGGCAGCTGGCGGCAAGCGGAGCGGCGGCGTCGGCGAGCGCGGGCGGCGAGCGCGGGCGGCGCAAGCGGTGGGGAGACGGGCCGGCCGGCGACACGGGAGGCGGCGGTGGACATGTGGCACGCCCTCACTGCCACGGGGCGGCGGCGCGCGGACATGTCCGGTGGCGGCGGGGGAAGTTTTGCTAGGGTTTCATCCAAGAAAAATCAGGGAGGGGCATATATTTATAGGTAGGAGGAGGTAGGAGTGTACAAATGGGGTGTAGTTTTCGCCCACACGATCGTGATCCGATGACGGAGGACATGGGAGTGGTTTAGAAGAGTTATTGGGCTGTTTTGGAGGGGTGTTGGGCTGCAACACACACGAGGCCTTTGTGGTTACCCGGTTAACCGTTGGAGCATCAAACGGACTCCAAATGGAACGAAATTTGACAGGCGGTCTACCGGTGGTGTACCAAGGCCACTTGGAAAATCTCGGTCCGTTCCGAGAATGTTTAACACCCGCTCACGAAAAGAGGCAAGAGGGGTGCGCCGGTGCATGTGGGAGTGCCGGATTGCAAAACGGACAACGGGGAAAATGCTCGGATGCATGAGACGAACACGTACGCCAATGTGATGCACATGATGACATGATATGATATGCATTACGTGAAAAAAATCAAAATGAAGACAAAACCCAACCACGAAGGGAAATCTCATAACTTAAAGCCGAAAAATGCAAGAGTTGGAGTTACAAATATGGCAAGTCACATCCGGGGTGTTACAATTACATTCATGTTCACACACTCATTGCTACTTTTCAGTGCTCATACTTTTTAATTGTATCATCCATGCTAGTTTATTTTCCTTTTTATACTTTCTTCTTGTGTGTTTAATAAACCTTAAGAAAAACAAAAAAATTAGTTGTAGCTTTTAATTAGTTTACTTTATATGATTGTAGTAGTAATTAAAAAGAAAACCCAAAAAGATTTCTCGTTCTTCTTTTGCTTGTTGGGAGCTTTCCCGTATAAATAGTTTTATTTCGTTTCTTGTTCTTTGGGGGTCGAGAGGAGAAGACCATAATTAAAATGTTGAAGTAGCTCTCATATGCATTATTGTTGATCTGACAAAAGTGCCCATATTACCTTGTCTTCTCTCTTGAATTGAATGCTTGCAAATTCCAGCTTAGTCCAATGCACGTGCACTATTATTATTATCCACACTATTCGGTCATGCAAGTGAAAGGAAATAATGATGATTATATGATGAACTGGTATGAACTCGACCTCTCTTGTTTTTGTAAATATGATTAGTTCATCATTCCTGATTCAGCCTATTATGAATAAACATGTTTTCAATGAAAATTAGAGATTATAGTTGTTTATGCCATGCTTAATTAGCTAGGAGCTTATAATGGTTTCCCTTGCGTGTCAACATGCTATTAAAATGGTTATGATGTGGTATGATAGGGTGGTATCCTATTTTGAATGATTCGAGTGGCTTGACTTGGCACATGTTCATGCATGTAGTTGAAAAAAAATCAAGATAGCCTCTATGATATTTATGTTCATGGTGCATTATATACTACTCATGGTTGTATTCGGTGTTGATTAATTTTAATGCATGTTCGTGACTGTTGTCGCTCTCTAGCTGGTCGCTTCTCAGTCTTTTGCTAGCCTTCAACTGTACTAAGCGGGAATACTGCTTGTGCATCCAATTCCATAAACCCCAAAGTTGTTCCATATGAGTCCACCGTACCTAACTATATACGGTATCTACCTACCATTCCAAGTAAATTTGTATGTGCCAAACTCTAAACCTTCAAATAAACATTCTGTTTTGTATGCTCGAATAGCTCATGTATCAACTAGGGCTGTCCGTATCTTCCATGTTAGGCGGGTTATTCTCAAGAGGAGTCGAATCCCCTCCTCACTCACGGGAAAAAGGTTGGTCATCGGGATGCCTAGTCCCATGCTTTATGCAAATCAAATCAAAATAACTGCAAACAAAACTCGCCCGGGACTCTTGTTAGTTGGAGGCACTCGTTGTTTCGAGCAAGCCATGGATTGATGCTTGTTGGTGGAGGGAGAGTATAAACTTTACCATTCTGTTTGGGAACCACCTATAATGTGTGTAATATGGAAGATATCGCCATCTCTCGGTTGTTATGTTGACAATGAAAGTATACCGCTCAAAATATTATTCATATCTATTTCAAAACCAAGCTCTGGCACCTTTACAAATCCCTGCTTCCCTCTGCGAAGGGCCTATCTATTTAATTTTATGTTGAGTTATCATCCTCTTATCAAAAAGCACCATTTGAAGAGAACCACTGTCATTAGCATTCATCAATGTTAGTTTACATTGAGTATGACTTGACTAGATCTCTTTTACCATGAATTACAATGTGTAGTCACTCCTTGATATTTAAAGGTGCTTTGCATTTATGTTTTACGGTCTTAGAAAGGGCTAGCGAGATACCATCCTGTTATATCATATTATGATTGTTTTGAGCAAGTGTTGTCATCCGAGATTTATTATTATTGCACGCTAGTTGATTATGCCATTGATATGAGTAAACATGATACCTAAATGTTATTGTGAATATGGTTAGTTCATAATCTTTGCCGAAAACTTAAATACTGGCTTTACATATTTACAGCAACAAGAGCAAACAGAGTTTGTAAAACTTTTTCTTTATCACTTTCAGTTTATCAACTGAATTGCTTGAGGAAAAGCAAAGGTTTAAGCTTGGGGGAGTTGATACGTCTCTGTCGTATCTACTTTTCCAAACACTTTTTCCCTTGTTTTGGACTCTAACTTGCATGATTTGAATAGAACTAATCCGAACTGACGCTGTTTTCAGCAGAATTGCCATGGTGTCATTTTTTTTGCAGAAATAAAAGTTCTTGGAATGACCTGAAAATCAACGGAGAATTATTTTGGAATATGTAAAAAAATACTGGAAGGAAGATCCACGTCAGGGGGGCCTCCACCTATCCACGAGGGTGGGGGCATGCCTTACCCCCCCTGGGCGTGCCCCCTGCCTCGTGGCCCCCTAATACTCCACCGACCTCAACCCTGACTCCATATATTCACTTTCGGGGAGAAAAAACTGGGGAGAAGGATTCATCGCGTTTTACGATGCGGAGCCCTAAAACTTCTCGGGAGGGCTGATCTGGAGTCCGTTCAGGGCTCCGGAGAGGGGAATCCATCGCCATCGTCATCGCAAACCATCCTCCATCACCAATTTCATGATGCTCACCGCCGTGTGTGAGTAATTCCATCATAGGCTTGCTGGAAGGTAATGGGTTGGATGAGATTTATCATGTAATCGAGTTAGTTTTGTTAGGATTTGATCCCTAGTATCCACTATGTTCTGAGAATGATGTTGCTATGACTTTGCTATGCTTAATGCTTGTCAGTAGGGCCCGAGTGCCATGATTTCATATCTGAACCTATTATGGTTTCATCAATATATGAGAGTTCTTGATCCTATCTTGCAAGTCTATAGTCACCTATTATGTGTTATGGTCCGTTAACCCCGAAGTGACAATAATCGGGATACTTACCGGTGATGACCATAGTTTGAGGAGTTCATGTATTCACTATGTGTTAATACTTTGTTCTGGTACTCTATGAAAAGGAAACCTTAATATCCCTTAGTTTCCTCTAAGACCCCGCTGCCACGGAGGGTAGGACAAAAGATGTCATGCGAGTTCTTTTCCATAAGCACGTATGACTATATTCGGAATACATGCCAACATTACATTGATGAACTAGAGCTAGTTTTGTGTCACCCTAGGTTATGACTGTTACATGATGAACCGCATCCGGCATAATTCTCCATCACCGATCCATTGCCTACGAGCTTTCTATATATTGTTCTCCGCTTATTTACTTTTCTGTTGCTATTGTTATCCTCACTACAAAACACCAAAATATTACTTTTGGTACCATTACCTTCTACCATCATTACCATTACTATCATATTACTTTGCTACTAAACACTTTGCTGGAGATATTAAGTTTCTAGGTGTGGTTGAATTGACAACTCAGGTGCTAATACTTGAGAATATTCTTTGGCTCCCCTTGTGTCGAATCAATAAATTTGGGTTGAATACTCTAACCTCGAAAACTGTTGTGATCCCCTATACTTGTGGGTTATCAGGAACGTCCCACCTTTTGGGACAAAACGATATCCATTGCCTCATATTACTTTCAAGATTTTTTCTCGTGTCAACATAAAACAACAGGAGTCTTCTGTGAATTTTGGTGATTTTTCGTGGTTCGTTTGGACCGTTGATTGCCGGCAAAACATTGAGATGCCTGGTTTTTAAATTCTAGTAAATCCAAAACTCGTCTAAAATTCATGAAACTTGGCATGCTATCATAGGGCATCATCAACATGCCTTGGTACAAATTTTGTCTCGTGTGGGGCAGGTTTAGGTATATGCTTCTCACAAACTAGAGCTTCTCACAACAAGCATGATGGTTTTCGGTCGGGAATGTCCCACCTTTGCGGACGAAACGATATCCATTGCCTCTTATTGCTTTCAAGTTTTTTTCTTGTGTCCAGATAGAACAACAACAATGTTGTGTGAATTTTTGTGGTTTTTCGGGGTTCATTCGGACATTTTTATGCATTAAATGAGTTTTCAATGCATTTATGTGCATAATTCAAATATGAACTACATGCGCATGCTCCACTGCATATAAATTGGTTGAAAAAAATCAAATCTTTGTCCTTGGGTTCATACTTAGGTCCCATGCAAGAAATGGGAATGAATTTCAAACACCATGGCACCATTGATTGCCGGCAAAACATTGGGATGCCACGTTTTTAAATTCTAGTATATCCAAAAGTTGTCTGAAATTCATGAAACTTGGCATGATATCATGGAGCGGCATCAACATGTCGTGGTACAAATTTTGTCCCATTTGGGGCAGGTTTGGGTATATGCTTCTCACAAACTGGAGCTTCTCACAACAAACATGATGGTTTTCGGTAGGGAACATCCCACCTTTAGGGACGAAACGATATCCATTGCCTCTTATTGCCTTCAAGTTTTTTCTCGTGTCAACATAGAACAACATGAGTGTTGTGTGAGTTTTTGTTATTTTTCGGGGTTCGTTTCGACATTTTTATGCATTCAGTGAGTTTTCAATGCATTTATGTGCATAATTCAAATTTAAACTACATGTGCATGCTCCAGTGCATATAAATTGGTTGAAAAATCAAATCTTTGTCCTTAGGTGCATGCTTAGGTCCCATGCAAGAAATGGGAATGAATTTGAAACACAATGGCACCATTGATTGCCGGCAAAACATTGAGATGCCTCGTTTTTAAATTCTAGTATATCCAAAAGTCGTCTGAAATTCATGAAACTTGGCATGCTATCATGGAGCGGCATCAATATGTCGTGGTACAAATTTTGTCCCGTTTAGGGCAAGTTTGGGTATATGCTTCTCACAAACCGGAGCTTCTCACAACAACCATGATGGATTTCGAGGGAACGTCCCACCTTTGGGGATGAAACGATATCCATTACCTCTTATTGCTTTCAACTTTTTTTCTCGTGTCTACATAGAACAACAGGAGTGTTGTGTGAATTTTTGTGAATTTTTGGGATTCGTTTAGACATTTTTATGCATTAAGAGAGTTTTTAATGCATTTATGTGCATAATTCAAATTTAAACTACATGTGCATGCTCCAGTGCATATAAATTGGTTGAAAAATCAAATCCGTGTCCTTGGGTGCATGCTTAGGTCCCATGCAAGAAATGGGAATGAATTTCAAACACCAGGGCACTGTTCATTACCGGCAAAACATTGAGATGCCTGGTTTTGAAATTCTAGTAAATCCAAAACTCGTCTGAAATTCATGACACTTGGCATGCTATCATGGAGAGGCATCAACATGCCGTGGTACAAATTTTGTCCAATTTGGGGCAGGTTTGGGTATATGGTTGTGACAAACGGGAGCTTCTCACAAGAAGCATGATGGTGTTCGGTAGGGGACGTCCCACCTCTGGGGACAAAACGATATCCATTGCCTCTTATTGCTTTCAAGATTTTTTCTTGTGTCAACATAGGAAAACGGGAGTGTTGTGTGAATTTTTTTGATTTTTTGGGGTTCGTTTCGACATTTTTATGCATTAACTGAGTTTCAATGTATTTATGTGCATAATTCAAATTTGACCTACATGCGCATGCTCCAGTGCATATAAATTGGTTGAAAAATCAAATCTGTTTCCTTGGGTGCATTCTTAGGTCCCATGCAAGAAATGGGAATGAATCTCAAACACCAGGGACCATTGATTGCCGGGAAAACATTGAGATCCTGGTTTTTAAATTCTAGTAAATACAAAACTCCTCTGAAATTCATGAAACTTAGCATGCTATCATGGGGCTTCATCAACATGCCTAGGTACAAATTTTGTCCCATGTGGGGAAGGTTTGGTTATATGCTTCTCACAAACTAGAGCTTCCCATAACAAGCATGATGGTTTTCGGTAGGGAATGCCCCACCTTTGCGGATGAAATGATATCCATTGCCTCTTATTGCTTTCAAGTTTTTTTTCTCGTGTCCAGATAGAACAACAAGAGTGTTGTGTGAATTTTTGTGGTTTTTCGGGGTTCATTTGGACATTTTTATGCATTAAATGAGTTTTCAATGTATTTATGTGCATAATTCAAATTTAAACTACATGCGCATGCTCCAGTGCATATAAATTGGTTGAAAAATCCAATATGTGTCCTTGGGTGCATGCTTAGGTCCCATGCAAGAAATGGGAATGAATTTTAACACCAGGGAAGCATTCATTGCCGATAAAACATTGAGATGTCTGGTTTTTAAATTCTAGGAGATCCAAAAATCGTCTGAAATTCATGAAACTTGGCATGCTATCATGGAGCGGCATCAACAGGTCATGGTACTAATTTTCTCCCAGTTGGGGCAGGTTTGGGTATATGCTTCTCACAAACCGGAGCTTCTCACAACAAGCATGATGGATTTTGGTAGGGAATGTCACACCTTTGGGGATGAAACGATATCCATTGCCTCTTATTGCTTTCAAGTTTTTTTTCTCGTGTCAACATAGAACAACAGGAGTGTCGTGTAAATTTTTGTGATTTTTCCTGGTTCGTTTGGACATTTTTATGCATTAACTGAGTTTTCAATGCATTTATGTGCATAATTCAAATTTGAACTACGTACGCATGCTCCAGTGCATATAAATTGGTTGAAAAATCAAATCTGTGTCCTTGGGTGCATGCTTAGGTCCCATGCAAGAAATGGGAATGAATTCCAAACACTAGGGCACCGTTGATTTCCGGCAAAACATTGAGATGTCTGGTTTTTAAATTCTAGTAAATCCAAAACTAGTCTGAAATTCATGAAACTTGGCATGCTATCATGGAAGGGCACCCGACATGCTCGAATAATGACAACCAACAAAGGCATTTAAGAAAAATAGCTGCCACTTTAATATCTCAAATTTTTGTGTAATTCAGAGCGTGTGCGTTTGGTTAACCATTCATGTGACGCCACGTGTCTTGGTTTTAATGGCTATAGGAGGTGCCGTGTGGACAGCTGCTTGACTGAACGGGAGGCGTTCGAGCGCAGTCCGGTGAGCAGGCTCACTGGGAAGTGTACAAGTTGTCAATTTTTTGCACCTTTTCCCAAGTTTAGAATGACTATGTACTATGATTTCTGAAGGAATTTTGGTGGATTTTAGGAAATAAAGCCCCACCCCATATTGGTTGCTTCATGCGTATGGTTACAATCGTCCATATGCATTTCTCCTTTGGATTCATCTGTAGTAGTTTTCTTAGGGAATTTTTCATCCAATCCAACCTCTTGTGAAGAGGGCTTCATGTAATCAAATTAATGCCCATGTTAATGATGACAGATCGAAGATGGAACGTTGGTGCATTTTACAAATCCTGCAAAGCAAATGGGCATGTAGCATTGTTCAAAACTGCATGTAGGCACTAACACGTTCTCTTCTTTTGCAGTGCATATTAGGCCCGGTGGAAGATGTTGATAATGACAACCACATCGAATGCCTGGATCTGCATCTCTCAAATATTACTTTGAACTCATACCGAGGGACCCCACTTGAGATTACACTCGCCATGTTTTTTCTTTCCAGAGCAAAGGTGCTAAGGGTACTGCGGTTGAACACACATTTAATTAGGAAAGATCAATGGTATGATGATCAGAGGTGGCTGGTACATCGGAATGGAAGTGCCTTAAAAAATGCCAAACTTCGTATTGGAAGAGCATATGGCAAAGCAATTGGAAGTTATTGTGTCAAACCCATACATGACTTGTTAGCGGCTGATCCCTTTTCAGAAATGACGCAACTTGTAATGTTTGAATTTGGGCATTGTAATATTTGAACTTGAACCTTGCAATATTTGTGGTATTTGTTATATTGAACCATTTATGTTCTCTTGTCTCAACGCAAACTGTTCATCCGGGTGAACCGCATGTCATACATCGCACACACCTTGATCTGTCTAACGGTTTATTTTGCGTTGCCTAATCACAAAGAATTCTTCCGAGTTTACGGTATGTTGTGCATCGCACATTCATTAGGTTTCCCGTTTCTTTTATTTTGCCTCATCACAAACGGTTCATCCGAGTGAATTGTATGCTGTACATCGCACACATCTTGATCTGGCTGACCGTTTCTTTTGTGTTGCCTAATCACAAATAGTTCATCCAAGTAAACCGTATGCTGTACATCGCACACACCTTCATCAAGCTGCCCGTTTCTTTTGTTCTGCCTCATCGCAAACAGTTCATTGGACTGAACCGTATGCCCTGGATCGCACACAACTAAAATGTGAACCATGTTTGATGCATCCTCCATTGCAAACGTTTTGCACCTTTTTTGACGGTTTTTACATCCCCGTTTGTGATTAATGCATCGCACACAGTTTCGTGAAAGGGTCTTTAATCGTAGTGTCGCGTTAGTAGCATCTTACAGTAGTGATAGGAGAAGTAAATTCCTATATAAATACGAACTACATGTACATACGATCTCAAATTCAGATATATGTATCCATTTTATGTTGAATTCAAATCATAGTACATGTATGCTCTAGCTAGATGTTCGGAATGTAAACCATGTATGATACTACGTACAATGTGTTTAACACATGCAACACACACACAAACACCATTTAGACTAGTAAGGTACACGTGCATTGCACGCATGAGATTTGGCAACCAAATTATGAATAAATACCACATTATAGCATGTAAGCTTTTAGTCATATATGCATGATGTAGATGTTCGTTTAATTCTTATAGTTCATTTCATTCAAAATCATATACTTTTTATAAGAAAGCTAATCTATTGTGTGTTGTAAAGCATAAATTTGAATTTCCCCTCGCACCATCTACTAGCCCCTCTGGATTTTGACACATGTACAATCTAGCAGACTCCATGGTTGAACTTGAGCATAATGCACAAACCTGAAAACACAAGTGCTTCTCCTTTGTTCTAGAATCTTCCGTATCATAACCGCCCAAACTTTTTTTTCTAGTTGAATTGCCATTATTTGTTTTTACTTTATGCTTTCCAACGCACAATTCCATGAATCATAAAATAGATTAAGGGCTTCTTTGATTCAAAGGATTCTCAGAGGAATTTTGGAGGATTCTAATCCTTAGGAATTTTTCCTATATTGGTTGTTTGATTCATAGGATTGTAAACCATAGGAATTTTTCCACAGGATTCATTTGCACTAGATTTCATAGGAAACATCCCATCCACTCAAACCTCTTTGAAAAAATCCTACGTTTTTATGCACAATCAAACACTCATACAATCCCGTAGGATTCAAGACGACATTCCACTCTAATCCCATGTATTTCCTATTCCCAGGTTTTGGAAATCCAATGAATCAAAGAGGCCCGAGCTTTTTTATAAAAACTAATTGATTTTGAATGAGATGAACTATAAGAATTAAACGAACGTCTACATCAGGCATATATGACTCAAAGCTTACATGCTATAGTGTGGTATTTATTCATAATTTGGTTGCCAAATTTGATGTGTGCAATGCACGTGTACCTTACTAGTACTTTGAGTATGTGCAAAACATATAAATTAGAATTAGAATGGCACGCTACATAGTGTTTCTCTTACAGTTTATTAAGCCACATGGCACATGTGGAGGCGTTGTCATGACCTCCTTGTGTGGATTGATCACAGTGACGTGCTGCTGGTTCCTGAAGAATGTACTCGTCCTCTCTGAGGCGCACTGGCGGTACATGCACGAAGCGAAGATGTGCACGCACGCCACGCACGCACTCATTCCTTCTTACGCACACGTGGGTACACGGGCGGACGCATTTTTGTATGAAGAGCCACCCCATGTGATAATTTGACACGTGTAAAGCCATTCACTTCATTGATGGTCAATTAATATAGCGCATGCAAATTGAGTGGACGTGAGGGAGGAAGAAAGACATTACTACTCCACTGCATGCGTGCGAGTAGTTAAATCATGGGTTTCTACTTCCATTGGTCTCCTTCGTATTTTGTGACAATTTTTGACCATATTTTTAAGTAACATAATATTTATGCATGTAATAAAAAGTGGCACAAAAAAAGGGGGCCAATAAACCAGGACGCAGGCAACATGATCATTTTTTTACCAGGGATACTGTTGGTGGCCTTAGTATTCAAATATGGACGGAGTGGAGTTGTACTATCTTTATCTTAGCCACGTAGGGATCTCCCAGTGCCTAGGCTCGCCATGGATAATCCCTTAGACCCCAGGATCCCGCGGGCTGCCCTCTCGGTGCGGCTCGTAGCACTGCCACCTTTGAGCGAAACCCCCATATGTTTTAGAGAGGATCCATTACTATGGAATCACATATCAGTAGCACCGAAGGACATGCCAGGGCTGCGTTTCAGGTGGTGGGCAGCAAGGAAAATCGGATCGAGGAAGCGTCGCATCGATTGGAGAGAAATTCCAAGGAGCTGCGCCTGGCGCAACACAAGGTGAAGGCGCAAGTCGATCTCAGGGGAGAGATGCTGAGGGATGTCAGCATCTGGTGGGATCGCTTTGATTTCAAGCTAGGGCTAATGGCGGAGATCATATTCACGGAGTTGATTGCGGAGGAAAGAACGCGCATGCCTGCGCAATGGCATGAGTAGCCAGTGCAACTGTCCAAATGGGCGGTAGGAGAAGCGAAATCCCAGGACCAGTCACGGCGGCGCCGTTGGGCATGCATCGTAGGCGAGGTGAGCTGCCCTCCCTCCCTGCCAGTGATGAAGTGACCTAGTAGTCGGTTGCTGGTGCAGTGAACTTGCAACGCATGTTGGTTTGCAACCTAAACAATCACTCCATCTATATATATTGTATTCCTGTGAAAATACTTGGTCATTTGGAAAAAGTTGGTCATTGATTTATCACTAGTTTTAGAATGCTTGGTCATGACAATCAAGCGAAGCCTCAATCGTGTAATACTTTATGGTCGGTCGCACCAACAGACGGTCGTTCGCACCCGCATCTCACCGAAGGGACTCACATCGGCTTGGTCTGACATGTAGGACCAATTACATCACGGACTTGTGCGACCGAATTTGAACTTCAAATATTTTATTTTTTAATGATATATTTTATTATGTTAAACAATTTATTTTATATAAGTTACATTGACGACCTAGATACACGTGCAAGCCTTAAACTGAGATGGAGGGAGCCATTTCGGGCCTCATAAACAAAACCATCAATTAATCTCCGTCGTATCTACTTTTCCAAACACTTTTGCCCTTGTTTTGGACTCTAACTTGCATGATTTGAATGGAACTAACCCGGACTGACGCTGTTTTCAGCAGAATTGCCATGGTGTTATTTTTGTGCAGAAATAAAGTTCTCGGAATGACCTGAAATGGAGAATTATTTTAGAATATGTGAAAAATACTGGAGGAAAGATCCACATCAGGGGGCCCGCCACCTGTCCACGAGGGTGGGGGGTGCGCCCTACCCCCCTGGGTGTCCCCCTGCCTCGTGGGCCCCCTGACACTCCACCAACCTCAACCTTGACACTATATATCCACTTTCAGGGAGAAAAAAATCAGAGAGAAGGATTGATCGCGTTTTATGATACGGAGCCGCTGCCAAGGCCTAAACTAGTATGTTCGGGGCTTCGGAGAGGGGAATCCATCGCCATCATCATCATCAACGTTCCTCCATCACCAATTTCATGATGCTCACTGCCGTGCGTGAGTAATTCCATCGTAGGCTTGCTGGACGGTGATGGGTTGGATGAGATTTATCATGTAATCGAGTTAGTTTTGTTAGGGTTTGATCCCTAGTATCCACTATCTTCTGAGATTGATGTTCCTATGACTTTGCTATGCTTAATGCTTGTCACGAGGGCCCGAGTGCCATGATTTCAGATCTGAACCTATTATGTTTTCATCAATATATGAGAGTTCTTGATCCTATCTTGCAAGTCTACAGTCACCTACTATGTGTTATGATCCAGCAACCCCGAAGTGACAATAATCGGGACCACACCCGGTGATGACCGTAGTTTGAGGAGTTCATGTATTCACTATGTGTTAATGCTTTGGTCTGGTACTCTATCAAAAGGAGGCCTCAATATCCCTTAGTTTCCAATAGGACCCCGCTACCACGGGAGGGTAGGGCAAAATATTTCATGCAAGTTCTTTTCCATAAGCACGTATGACTATATTCGGAATACATGCCTACATTACATTGATGAACTGGAGCTAGTTTTGTGTCACCCTAGGTTATGACTATTACATGATCGATCGCATCTGGTATAATTCTCCATCACCGATCCAATGCCTACGAGCTTTCAATATATTGTTCTTTGCTTGTTTACTTTTCCGTTGCTACTGTTACAATCACTACAAAACCCAAAAATATTACTTTTTCTACTGTTACCTTTTGCTACCGTTACCACTACTATCATATTACTTTGCTACTAAATTCTTTGCTGCAGATATTAAGTTATCCATGTGTGGTTGAATTGACAACTCAACTGCTAATACTTGAGAATATTCTTTGGCTCCACTTGTGTCGAATCAATAAATTTGGTTTGAATACTCTACCCTCGAAAATTGTTGCGATCCCCAATACTTGTGGGTTATCAAGACTATTTTTTGGCGCCGTTGCCAGGGAGCATAGCTCTATTCTTTGAGTCACTTGGGATTTATATTTGCTTATCATTATGAAGAACTTGAAAGATCAAAGAAACAACATTTTCCCCTCAACTACGAGGGGAGGTAAGGAACTGCCATCTAGATATGCACTTGATTCACCTTTTGTTTGAGTAAAATTCCAACACCTACACATGCTATTGATTCCCATAGGTCACATGTTATTGATGATGCCACCTCTGCTTTGCATGATACTTATGATGAAACTACTTCTATGCTTGATACTACTATGCCACTTGGTGAATTTCTTGATGAACAACTTGCTAGGGCTAGAGAGAATGAAATTATTGAAACTGATAATATTGATGAAAGTGATGATGAAGATTCTCCGCCTAGATATGAATTGCCTGTTGTTCCTGAGGGTTTTGTTATGGATGAAGAAACTGCTAGAGACTTTCTTGCCTGCAATGATAGAAGTGATCTTAAGAAACTATTAGCTCAGCTGAAAGAAAAATCTCTGAATGCTAGAATGAAATATGACCCTGCTTATGCTACTTCACCTATCTTGATTACTGATAAGGATTATGATTTCTCTATTGATCCTGATATAATTACTTTGGTTGAATCTGATCCTTTCTATGGCTATGAATCTGAAACTGTCGTGGCACATCTTACTAAATTAAATGATATAGCTACCCTGTTCACTAATGATGAGAAAACTTGCTATTATTATATCCTTAAATTATTTCCGTTCTCATTAAAGGGAGATGCTAAGATATGGTTTAATTCTCTTGATCCTGGTTGTGTGCGTAGTCCCCAGGATATGATTTACTACCTCTCTGCTAAATATTTCCCCGCTCATAAGAAACAAGCTGCTTTTGAAGAAGCGAGTCTCCCAGGGAAATATATAATTTTGTGCAAATTGAAGAAGAGAGTCTCCCACAAGCTTGGGGGAGGCTTCTCCAATTACTTAATGCTTTGCCTAATAATCCTCTCAAGAAAAATGAAATACATGATATCTTTTATAATGGACTAACCGATGCTTCTAGAGACCACCAGGATAGTTGTGCTGGTTGAGTTTTCAGGGAAAGAACTATTGATCAAGCTGAAATTCTATTGAATGATATGTTGACCAATGAAAATAATTGGACACTTCCTGAACCTACTCCTAAGCCAACTCCGAAGAAAAGGGGTATTCTATTTCTCTGTCTTGAAGATATGCTAGAGGCTAAGAAATTTATGAAAGAAAAAGGTATAAAAGCTGAAGATGTTAAGAATTTACCTCCTGTTGAAGAAATACATGGTCTTAATTCATCACCTATTATCGGGGAAACTTATCCGCGAACACCTATGGGGCCGGCGGACCGGGCCCCTTTCGGTTCGGCGGGGGGCGGAGGTCGCACGAAGAGCAGACCGAGGCGAGGCACACGAGCAGTTTACCCAGCTTCGGAGCTCTCCGGAGAGATAACACTCCTACTGCTGCTTGTCTGGTTGTATTATCTAGTGTTCTTGCTCTCAAGCGAGAGAGTGTGATGTTTTCTGGGCTACGAATGAATCGAAGCAAACTGTCCGAACCTCCGAACCCCCTCTACGTTGCGCATGGGCCTCCTTTTATACGCTAAAGGGGTCACCGACAGGTGGCAACGCAGAGGAGGGTAAAAACGTAAAAAGCGAGGTAGTTGATACAGTTGCTTGTACAGTGCACCCTACCTAACCCTGACGGCAGGGGACAAGGGAATTAAATGCCCGTCCGAGTCGCCCGAACAGTGCAGAAAAGGACCGTTAGGGGCGCCACCGTTCGCCATGATGGCGATCTTGTCAGCTTCGCATGCCACTGCGCACCGCTGGCTGCACAGCCTCCCGTCACGCGCGCCCGGAGAGGCCCCCAGAGCGACACGTTGGTGGATGTGCTGGAGCGTGGGCACAGAGTGGCCGCCTGCCGCGGCAAGCGCCTTGCCGCTGTTGTTATCTTGCCGGGTCCAGAAGCTCGTCGCTCACCGGGCCTCGGGGTACCTTATTTAGTCTTCCCGGCAAGCTCCTCTTGCTGGGGCCTTGTTGCCTTGCCGGAGCGCGTGGCGCGTCGCGGCAAGTTCCTTGGAGCGCCTTGGTTGGCCTTCCCGGCAAGCTCCTCTTGCCGGGGTCTTGTCTCCTTAGCTTAAATACTTTGTTCTTGGATGGCTCCAAGGGAACCTTGGGGGATCTTGGCGTTCGCCCGGCAAGCCTTTGCCGCGGGGTGCTGCAACTGCCCGTGCACAAGTTCGGGGTACTAGGGTACCCCTATTCTAGTACACCGACAGGAGCCCCCGGGCCTGGGCCAGACACGGTGCCGAGCGCTGTTGGGCCAGGTCCAAGACAGGGCACGGGCACACGCGGGCTGGGCCACGCCAAATCTTGCTCTGTATCCACCGCGCTCTCCCATAACAGCACGCGTTAAATGCGGCATCGTGGGAGAGATCGTGGGTGGTTGTTTATTTGGAAGGCCGAAACGTCCGCCCCGTCCCTCTTTATAAGCAGAGGAAACAAAGGCAGTTCGTTCCCCCTCGTTAGTTGCTGCTACTCCTTCTTCACAAACTCCGCTGCTCCCCCCTTCTTCTCGTAGCCGAGAGAGCAGCGCTCCCCCCCATTGCCACCAGCATCACCACGCCGTCGACCTTCCCCACCACCTCCGCCATGGCCCTGAAAGCCGAGAAGGGAAAGGGTGTGAAGTCGGCCGAGGCGCAGCGGCTCGCGACGCTGCAGAAGGAGCGGGCGATCTTCACCCCCCAGCTCGGCGTGCAGGAGCTGATGGAGTACTTCTACCTCTTTTGGGCGACGGAGACGCGTGCGCATCCGCGCACGAGGGTACTCCCAGCCGCTGCCTCGGAGTTGGCTTCAAACGGGTACCCGTTCTTCCCGCTATTCTTCTATTGCGGGCTCTGCCCGCCCTTCTCGGAGTTCTTCTATTACGGGCTTCCGCCTCCTTGACTTCACCCCCAATGCTGTCCTGACCATGGCAGTTTTCGCACACTTGTGAGAAAACTTTGTCGGAGTCCACCCTAGTGTTGCCCTTTTTCGCCACTTCTTCATACCTCGGGTAGAGAGAGGAGAGCCGCTTGCCGGAGGGATTGCCTGGGTCTCGAGAGTCGGCAAGAAAGAGGCGTACTTGGAGGGTGAGCTCCGCAGCAAGTGGGAGGAGTGGAGAGCGGAGTGGTGCTGGATCGTTGAGGAGAATCCGCAGCCCTTCACTGCCGTGCGCCAAACTCCAATAGTGCGCGGCAATGACTGGAGCAACATGGCCCCGGAAGACGAGAGGCTGAAGATCGCCATCACGAGGATTCTTCGCCTCAGGCTTGCCGGGCTCACCGTAGGTGCTGTCGGGGCAGATTTCCTCCGCCGCCGCATTGCCCCCCTGCAGGAGAGGGGGAGTCCCGCCTGGGAATTCAAGAATTCGGCGGACATCATGAGGCTGCGGTCGGGCCTTAACTACAACTTCACCGTCTTGGAGTTGGACGCAATGCTCTTGGAGTTATTCAAACGTGACCCCCAGCACCCATTCACACTGCCGAGGGGCATAGTTCCTTTGTGCAATAACTCTTCGCTTGACCGGATCCGCGCCATGATGCTGTTGTGCGATTCACACGGCATCGTCCCAACTTGGCAAGAGCCTGCGGATGACATTGTGCGAGCATTCTTCGACACCTTGGAGGAAGTGCCGGTCCGCGCTGATGAGCAGAAGAGCCTCACCCGTGACACCACCGACGAGGAGCTGCAGCTCATCGCTACTAGGGCGGAAGAGGCTGCGGCCGCAGCTGCTGCGGGTGTGTTTGGGTTTACTATGGAGGAGGCGGAGGCTGCAGAGGCGGCAAACCTTGCCGAGCGTGCGGAGTTCATGGGCGAGGAGGAGCCTGCCGGTTCCGAAGCCGAGCCGAGCGAGGCCGGCGAGGAGGAGGCTGAGCCTTCAGAGAACTTGCCGCAGGCAGAGCCCCCGGCCCCGCCAAGGAGGCACCTTCGCAGGGCCGGGGACGCAGCGGGGCGGCAGCCGGCTCCACAGCCACCAAGCTGCGCGACGCGCTCTAACGTGGCAAGCAATGTTGCCGCGGGAGCGCCTCACGCAACAGCGGCAACTGGAGCGGGATCTTCCTGGGCCACTGCCACTGCCCCCGCCAACGGGCAAGGGATCCTACTCCTCCATCTCGCCGCACCGGAGGAGGGCCGAACTTCGATCTTTCCGCGCTCAGCTCCGACGAGGAGGAAGAAGAGTGAGTTTCTTTGGTGCTCTTATAATCCTTCAATATTGCTGTTTATATCTTGTATCTGACTTGCTCCAATCTGGACTCCTTTCTTTTCAGAACACTGGCCCAGAGAGCGGCGAAGAGGGCCAAGGCCGCGGTGATCGTCATCGAGGATGACCCCATCGTGTCAGCAGGAGGTGGGCCCGAGACCACCTTGACGGACTTGGCAATTACCCCTCAGAGCAGCCCCCAACGCAGCCCCCAGCGTAAGTTCATAGTTTAGCCTTCTGCTGCCGTGCGCGCTTGAGTGCTTTTTCCTTTGTTGATATCTTGCTTGTTAACTTGTGCAGGAGCAGAGTAGCCTCATCAGGAGTGCCCGGAGGCCGGTCCCGAAGTGCCACCTGCTTCGACTGCGCCGCCAAGGGAGGAGTCCCCGGCAAGGGAGCGCTCTCCGGCAAGGGGGGACTCTCCGGCAAGGGATGACACTGCTGATCCTGCGGCGACCGAGGCCGCAACTGAAGATCTTGGCGCAGGTAATCCACTTGCCCAGAAACTTTCCCTTGGGTTCTGCTTCTTCCGTTTTTCCTTTCTTGGATTTTTGATTGATTTTCCTCCCTTCTTCGTTCTTCAGACCCATCTTTGGCTGAGCCAATGGAGACAGAGGGCGCCGGCGAGGAAGGTGCCGGTGCTGATGAGACCGCCGGCGAGGAGGCCGCCGGGGCTGCTGCTGCGGAAGCCGGCGAGGGGTCGGGCGATCGCACTGACGACCCGGAGGCCCCAGTAGCACCGGGCGCTGTGCCGACCGCCGAACCCTCTGCCGCTTCTGCGGAGCCGGGCTCCGAGGAGCCCCAGCCCGGCGCCTACTTGAAGGCCGGTGACAATATCTTCATCAAGCTACCCTGGGCGTCGAGCTCCAGGGCGCCGGTCGAGGGGGAGACTTTTGACGGGGAGGTGCTCGCCTCTGCCGGACTGTCATTGGTTGACGCGCCCGGCAGCAGCAGTGGCAAGCCTGAGGAGGAGCAGCTACTGCGGAAGCTGCTGTCACTCTACCGCACCCGGCAAGCCAAGCTGGCTTCCCGGGAAGCGCTTGTCGCGAAGGCGGGAGTTGACATGGAAAAGCGCGTGGAGGAGCTCCGGGGCCAAAACCAAGAAGCTCTCCGGTCCCTGGCGCAGGAGCAGGAGCGACTCGACGAGGAGTGCACAACCTTTCTTCTCGAGAAGGCCGAGGCTGAGGAGGAACAAAGGCTGGCTGCCGAGAAGCAGTCCACGCGGGAAGGTGAACTAGTGCAGCGGAAGGCCAACCTCGACAGCTACGAGGAAGAGCTCGCCGAGCGTGAGCAAGAACTTGGCGGGGCGCTCAAGGAGGCAAAGGACACCGCGGCAACTGCAGAGGCCGCCAAGAAAGAGCTAGAGGAGAAGGTGGCGCAGCTGGAGGCCGATATTGGGAAGAGCGGCGAGGAGCTTTCCGCGCTCAAGCGTGAGCGTGAGAAGGATGCTGCCGCCCACGGTGAGCTGCAAGGCCTTCTCGCTGAGAGGGGCAAGGAGCTCAGTGCCGCCAAGGATTCCAAAGCAGACCTGGAGCTGAAGCTGGCCACGCTGACGCAGACACTGGAGGCCGCCAAGGAGCGGGAGAAGACCTTGTCGGAGAAGGTCAAGGCTGACGTGGCGCTGCTGGAGAGCATTGCAGTTACCCAGAACTCGTTCAGAGACACAGTGAAGCACTGGACCGAGGGTCTGGTGAACACTGCCGCAGTCATCAACGAGGAGCTGGCGCAGCTGGGGATGGAGGACTTTGGGTATCCTTCCGACGAGAGTCTTCAACCCAGCGCCAAGCTCAGCCTGTTCTTCAAGGGCATGGCGACGGCACTCCAGCGGCTCCGGGAGAGGATCCCGAAGTAGCTGGCCGACGAGTCGCGCAAAATCTGCGCCGGGGTTCTCCAGAAGGTGCTGATGAAGGTGGCCTTCCGCAATCCAGGCCTCGGCTTCACCAACATCCTCAGGTCCTTGCCGCCTGACGCTGATCTGGATGCACTCAAGGCCCTTGTCGCACACATTGTGGACAAGGTGAGCGAGATCAAGAGAGTCGAGGGCGGACGCGTAAATAGGCCGCCCATTCCTTCTTTTCCCTTGTCACTGCTGATCATGTTATGAAAACAGTCTGTTAGAGCTGCCACAAGTTATCTTTGTAATATAACTTTATTTCTGTCTATCAATCGCTATGTTATTCCCTTTACTAGATTCCTTCCTTTGTATGTTATTACCCTACGCTTCTAGGGAACTTGTCGGTGCAGGCGCCCGAGCCGCGAGCGCTGAGTGCAGAACTTCAGCAGCCTGCTGGCGGCGCTGCTTCCGACAAGAAACCTTGTCGTGACTAGATGCAGCACGCTTAAGCTGTTGAGCAGACTCGAAACAAAGTAAGGGCACAACTAGCCACGAGTTGGTTCCTCCGCGCACAGGTTTTCCATACAAAGCAGGGTCGTTCGAGGAAGATAACTCAAAAATTTTAAAAATGTGATTGCTCAAACTTTGGCAACTTAGCTTTTCTGTCATTTGCTTCCCGGTAAGGCAAGTCTTTACTTGAAAGACGCCTGGCCCATACCACAATCTTCTCCTTCCCCCCCGGCAAACTTGTGTGCGAGAGAACCTTCTTTTCCTTTAAAAGAAAAAGAAAGAAGAGAAAATAATAATATGGAGCTCTTCGGCTCGTTACTGCTACCGGATGTAGGTGCTGCACAAAGTGTCAGATAATCGCATGCAAGAAAGGAACTAACGCATGAAATGGACAAGCTGTGCGGAGCACATGGGGTTTTACTTATGCACGGGATCTGCGCCCGGCTTTGTACAAAGGATTACATGCAACAGCGGCAAGACTTGTACAAAAGGTGGTTGCCGGAACGGGTTCCGGCAACCGCGCCTTATGGGAAAAACTTACGAAGATGTTCTATGTTCCAGGAGTTGCTCACCGGAATGCCATCTTCGGTCTCAAGGCGGACAGCGCCAGGCCTTGTGACTCGTCTCACCCGATAAGGGCCTTCCCACTTCGGCGTCAACTTGTTGGAATTCTTGGCGGATTGAACGCACCAAAGAACAAGGTCGCCTTCCTCGAAGCTTCTGGCTTTAACTTTGCGGCTATGATAGCGGCGCAAAGCTTGTTGCTATCGAGCAGCTCGTACAGCAGCCTGAAGATGATCTTCCTCAAGGAGCAGCGCGTCGTCTTGCCGCAGCTGTTCTTGCTCAAGCTCATCATAAGCGAGCACTCGAGGTGATCCATATACGAGTTCCATGGGGAGAACTGCCTCTGCTCCATAGACTAGAGCGAAAGGTGTCTGGCCAGTGGCTCGATTTGTCGTCGTTCTGATCGACCAAAGAACCAGCGGCAGCTCCTCGATCCAGTTCTTTCCGCACCTGTGCAGCCTGTCGAAAGTTCTGGTCTTGAGCCCGCGCAGCACTTCAGCATTTGCCCTCTCTGCTTGACCGTTGCTTCTTGGATGAGCAACAGAAGCGAAGCAGACCTTGGCGCCAAGGTCTTGGACATATTGCATGAAGGTGCGGCTCGTGAATTGCGTGCCGTTGTCGGTGATGATCCTGTTAGGGATCCCGAAACGGCAAACAATCGACCTGAAGAACCTGACTGCTGACTGTGCTGTCACCTTCCTCACTGGCTGCACTTCCGGCCACTTTGTGAACTTGTCGATTGCGACGTACAAGTATTCAAAGCCCCCGACAGCTCGGGGGAAGGGGCCGAGGATATCGAGCCCCCAGACCGAAAATGGCCAGGATAAAGGGATCATCTGGAGAGCTTGAGCTGGCTGGTGTATCTGTTTGGAGTGGAACTGGCACGCTTCACACTTGGTTACTTGTGCAGTTGCATCCTGGAGGGCTGTCGGCCAAAAGAAACCTTGCCGGAAAGCTTTGTCGGCAAGTGCTCTTGCGCCAATGTGGTGGCCACATATGCCTCCATGTATCTCCGCCAACAGCTTTTGTCCATCTTCCCGGCGAATACACTTCAATTTCACGCCGTTGAGTCTTCTTCTGTACAGTAAGCTATCGACAAACTGGTACATACTTGACTGTCGGGCTACTCTTTCTGCTTCTTCTTGTTCTTCGGGAAGTTCTCCTGTCTGAAGGAAGTGGACAATCTGCTGTGCCCATGCTGGAGCTTGTGGCTCGACAACAAGGACTAAAGGCGCATCTGCTGCTGCGGGAACATCCGCTTCCACGGCAAGGACTTGCAGCCCTGCCGGAGCTTGATGTTCCCCGGCAAGCTTGCCGGAGCATAACTTGTCAAGAGCGTCTGCTTCAACGGAACAAACCATAAGGCTTGCCAGAGCAGACTGCCCTTCAGCATCCTTGGTGTTGATCTTGGGGACTTTCTTGGCGGCGGCTTCGGGGAGCTCTGCCGGAAAGTAGTCGCCGGAAACCAACTTCCTCTTCTTGCTTTGTCCAGTTGATGGTGTTACGGATGGTTGAGTCAACTTAAGCACAAAGATCCCTGGTTCCACAGGTAACTTTAGTGCGGCGCACTTTGACAGGCCGTCAGCAATACCATTCTGAGCTCTTGGGATATGCTCCATTTGTAGGTCGTCAAAGTGCTCTTCTAGCTTCCTCACTTCATCGACATACGTTTCCATCAACGGACTCTGGTAGTTCTTGTTCATTTGTCGGACGACAAGCTGTGAGTCACCCCTGACAATGAGCTTCTTAATCCCAAGGTCTGCTGCGATTCTGAGACCGGCAAGTAATCCTTCTTACTCTGCAGTATTGTTGGTTGCTTGCTCTTTGGGAAAGTGCATCTCGACTACGTACTTGAGGTGCTCTCCGGTGGGTGCGACAAGCAGTACGCCTGCACCGGCGCCTTGCAGCAAGAAGGCACCATCAAAGTACATCAGCCACTCTTTGCTTGCCTCTTTGACGGGGATGCTCGTTTCTGGAATTTCTTCATCTGGGGATGGCGTCCACTCTGCTATGAACTCTGCCAATGCTCTGCTTTGGATAGTTGAGGTGCTCTCAAACTTGAGGCCAAAGCTTGACAGTTCCAGCGCCCACTCGACAATCCTGCCCATTGCTTCTGGATTTTGCAGTATCCTCTTCAGCGGAAAGCGAGTGACGACTGTGATCTCATGTGCTTGGAAGTAATGGCGCAGCTTTCTCGAGGCCATGAGGAGGCCGAAAAGCAACTTCTGCACACCAGAGTACCTTGATCTAGCCCCCTGCAGAAGAGAACTAACAAAGTAAACTGGGCGCTGCACCATTCTCCTTGGCATCTTATCATGTTCCTGCGCAAACCCATGTTTGTCGGGACCAGAGCTTGTCGACGAAGCCCCCTGCTTGTCGCTGGATGGATCTGCCGTGGTTGCTGGCTCATCATCCGCCTCCCTCTCCGCCACTAACGCAGCACTAACCACTTGATTGGTTGCCGCTATATACAGCAGCAACTTCTCTTGCGGCTTAGGTGCGACTAGTGTTGGAGTGGAGGACAGGTATCTCTTCAAGTCCTGTAGCGCAGCCTCCGCTTCCGGAGTCCATTTCATTGGACCTGCCTTTTTCAAAATTTTGAAAAATGGCAGGGCGCGCTCGGCAGATCTAGAGATAAACCTGCTGAGAGCAGCCACGCAACCGGCAAGCCTTCGTACATCCTTGACGCGCTTTGGTGCTTCGACCTGCTCGATGGCTTTGATCTTGTCGGGATTGGCTTCAATTCCCCGCTGAGACACGAAGAACCCGAGAAGCTTGCTGGAAGGGACTCCAAACACACACTTCTCGTGGTTAAGCTTGAGGTTGATCTTGCGCAGGTTTGCAAATGTTTCGCCTAAATCATGAATCAGGGTCGCCTTGTTCTTGCTCTTGACCACTATGTCATCCATGTAAGCTTCCACATTTCTGTGCATTTGCGGCTCAAAAGCATGGTGGACTACCCTTGCGAATGTTGAACCAGCATTCTTCAAACCGAAAGGCATCCGTACGAAGCAGTACGTGCCACACGGGGTGATAAATGCGGTTTTCTCTTCATCTTATTCTGCCATGAAGATCTGATGGTATCCTGAGTATGCATCAAGAAATGAAAGCAAATCACATCCGGCTGTGGAGTCAACAATCTGGTCAATACGCGGCAAGGGAAATGGGTCTTTGGGACAAGCTTTATTAACATCAGTGAAGTCAATACAAAGTCTCCATTTCCCGTTAGCTTTGCGCACAACAACAGGATTGGCCAACCACGTGGGATGGAGTACTCCTCTGACAAGGCCTGCTGCTTCCAATTTCTTGATTTCTTCTGCGATGAATTCTTGGCGCTCTACTGCCTGCTTCCTGACTCTCTGCTTGACGGGCCGCGCATGAGGACAGACGGCAAGGTGGTGCTCAATCACTTTCCTGGGAACACCGGGGATATCAGACGGTTGCCACGCAAACACGTCGACATTCGCCCGCAGGAAAGCAACGAGCGTGATTTCCTATTTGGGGTCAAGAGTGGCGCTGATGGTAAATGTACCACCAGTGCCATCCTCCTTGGCAGACACCTTCTTGTTCTCAGGTGGAGCTGCCATTGCCTTCTTACACTTGCCGGTGGAGCTCGATGGTGCGTCCTTGACGGTAGCGCAGCACTCCGAAGAGGTGCGCTTGCCGGAGTAGGCATCAGAGCTCTTGCCGGACTTGGTCTTCTTCTTCCCCCCGGGAGCTTCAGCGGCAAGTGTCCTACGTTCTGCTGCGGCTCCTGCTTCCCGGTAGATCTTGTCGGCACAGATAAGAGCATCCTTCTTGTCGCCAGGGACAGAGATGACACTTATTGGGCCTGGCATTTTCAGTACGTTGTACGCATAGTGAGAGGCTGCCATGAACTTGGCGAGTGCCGGTCGGCCAAGGATTCCATTGTAAGGCAATGGAAAGTCGGCAACGTCAAACGTGACCCTCTCGGTCCTGAAGTTCAGCTCACTGCCAAATGTTACCGGCAACGTGATCTTTCCCTTTGGCTTGCTCCTTCCTGGGTTGATTCCTTGAAATGTGCCGGTCTCTTCGAGCTTGCTGTCAGGGATCTGGAGCTTCTAGAGCACCGCGGAGGAGATCAGGTTCAAGCCGGCCCCGCCGTCAACTAGCATCTTAGTGACCTTGAGGTTGCGGATTGTTGGTGAAACCAACATCGGCAAGCACCCGACCGTAGTTATGGGATCCGGGTGGTCCTCAATATCAAAGATGATAGGCGTGCCAGACCATTTCAGAGGCTTGCGTGACTCGATGGGTGGTTCTTCTGCATTAACTTTCCGCACCCACTGCTTGAGCTGGTGGTGCGAGGCATGCAGAGAAGCACCACCGTCAACGCACAGGACCTCTGTGGCTTTCTGGAACTCCTGCTCATCAGTCTCCTCATCATCCATATCTTCGTCTTCGTTATCATCTTCATCCTTGTCGCGGCCACGGGGAGGTCTGTCTCCTTGCCGCTGCTTGGCCTTGCCGCGGCGTCCTCCTCGGCCGGGACGTTTCTTGCCGGACCCACCAGCTCCTTCTGGGGCCTTCTCTTTGTCGCGTCGCTCGTATTCAGCTTTCTGTTACTCAACAAGATGTTCGACTTTCTTACAGTTCTGGAGATCATGGCCCTTGGTGCGGTGGATCTTGCAATATTGCTTGTTGGGGCCGTCCTGCTTGTCGGCGACTGCTGCCTCCGCGGCAACCTCCTTACCGGAGTCACCAGCTTTGGCTTCCTTGGCGCCGCCACCGTTGCCGGACTGCTCAACAACTAGCACTTCTTTGCCTTTCCTCCTTCTGTTGTTCCGCCGTCGGTTTTTCCTTGTTGGGGCAGCATCTTCACCGTCAGATCCTCCCGCTCCTATATTTTCTCCGGGGAGTCTCCTCCCTTCCTCAGCACGCGCACACTTGTTGGCCAGTGCATATAACTCACTGACGTCCCTGATCTTGTACATCGCCATTTCCTCCCGCATCCTGTGGTTCCGCATGTTCTGATGGAACGCGCTGATCACCGCGGCAGGGTGGACGTCTGGATGTTGTGCTACACACTACTGAATCTCTGAATGTACTTGCGCAGGGGCTCTCCTTCCTTCTGAGCGAGCAGATGAAGATCACTCTCCTGGCCATGAGGCTTGTGTTCGCCTATAAAGGCGCCGACAAACTGATGGCATAGATTAGCCCAAGATGATATGGAGTTGTCTGGCAAGTGCATGAGCCAGGATGTGACGTTGGGCTTGAGCACCAGCGGGAATTAGTTGGCAAGGATCTTGTCATCCCGTCCCCCGGCAGCCTGCACCGCGATGGTGTAGATGCTGAGGAATTCTGACGGATGCGTCTTGCCATCGTACTTCTCTGGTACGTCTGGCTTGAAGTTCTTTGTGCTGGGCCACTGGACTTGCCGCAGCTCACGAGTGAACGCAGGACAACCCACCGCGTACGGCAGATCGTCTGGTTCCCCTAGAGCATGCATGTCAACAGAGGGCCCAGCGCGCTTGTCGGATTGACGTCGCGCTTCTCTTCGGTGCTCGATGCGGGTTCGAGCGTCTTCTTGTTGTCGATCATGAAGAACTTGGCGCTGATCGCGACGAGCTCGTGGATCCGACGATGCAGTGAAGTCGCTGTCGAGGTGCATCCGGTGAGTCGGCGATCTTGGCCTTCGAGGTGGTGATTGCATGGTAGTTGCACCTCCGCCCGTTTCGTCGCCACCGGCTCGCATCCGGCGGTCCTGCCGCGGCGGCGACGCGCTCGGCCGCCATGGAGTGTCGTCGTTGGCGTAGCCGATGAGACTCTGAATGGTGGCTCTCCATTCGTCGATCTTGTCCGACGTCGGAGGGTAATCTAGGAGAAGTTGAGCTCGTGCCAAAGCTTCTGCTGGAGTGGTGGGTGGCAGTGGCGGACGGCGCGAGGAGCGGGACGTGCTCGAACTTCTAACTACGTTAGAAGGAGCAGCATCCCGTCCAGGCGACCATGCCCCGCTCGTGCCAGCACACTGGCGTGCATGCTGGTCTTGAGCGCCCCGAGATCCACCAGCTTTTTCTTGGGCTATCATGTGTATGGCACTGCTAGTGCCATGACGCTGTTGATCTTGCGCCTCCTGAGAGTGGCGTGGAACATGTATAGTCACCGAGGTTTGTGCAGCCTTGTTCTTGGACCTGGCGGCATCATGAGCTTCCTCATCGACGTCCTTTCTTCCGCCGGCGTCCGTCCCACCACTCGTTTGCTCCAACGGTGGTGGAAGTGACGTGGATGGAGCGGCTGCCGCCGAAGTCTTCTTCTTCGGTGGCATGTTGATGAAGGGAATAAAGATCTAGCTCGTGTGAACGCCGGATCTGGTTCACACAATCTCAACACCCCCTACCTGGGGCGCCAAAGATATCGGGGAAACTGATCCACGAACACCTATGGGGCCGGTGGACCGGGCCCCTTTTGGTTCAGCAGGGGGCGGAGGTCGCACGAAGAGCAGATCGAGGCGAGGCACACGAGCAGTTTACCCAGCTTCGGAGCTCTCCGGAGAGATAACAATCCTACTGCTGCTTGTCTGGTTGTATTATCTGGTGTTCTTGCTCCCGAGCGAGAGAATGTGATGTTTTCTGGGCTACGAAAGAATCGAAGCAAACTGTCCGAACCTCCGAACCCCCTCTACGTTGTGCATGGGCCTCCTTTTATACGCTAAAGGGGTCACCGACAGGTGGCAACACAGAGGAGGGTAAAAATGTAAAAAGCGAGGTAGTTGATACAGTTGCTTGTACAGTGCACCCTACCTAACCCTGACGGCAGGGGACAAGGGCATTAAATGCCCGTCTGAGTCGCCTGAACAGTGCGGAAAAGGACCGTTAGGGGCGCCACCGTTCGCCACGATGGCGATCTTGTCAGCTTCGCATGCCACTGCGCACCGCTGGCTGCACAGCCTCCCGCCACGCGCGCCCGGAGAGGCCCCCAGAGCGACACGTTGGTGGATGCGCTGGAGCGTGGGCGCAGAGTGGCCGCCTGCCGCGGCAAGCGCCTTGCCGCTGTTGTTATCTCGCCGGGTCCAGAAGCTCGTCGCTCATCGGGCCTCGGGGTACCTTATTTAGTCTTCCCGGCAAGCTCCTCTTGCCGGGGCCTTGTTGCCTTGCCGGAGCGCGTGGCGCGTCGCGGCAAGTTCCTTGGAGCGCCTTGGTTGGCCTTCCCGGCAAGCTCCTCTTGCTGGGGTCTTGTCTCCTTAGCTTAAATACTTTGTTCTTGGATGGCTCCAAGGGAACCTTGGGGGATCTTGGCGTTCACCCGGCAAGCCTTTGCCGCGGGGTGCTGCAACTGCCCGTGCACAAGTTCGGGGTACTAGGGTACCCCTATTCTAGTACACCAACACCTATTGAAGAAAAACATGTTCTCGATAACCTGACATAGGTAGTAAAGGTAAATTCTCTCTGTAGATATGATAAAGCTGAAATCCCTCCTGCTAAGTTTGCTAGCCAATGTTTGGATGAATTTGATAACATTATGGTTAATCAAGAAGATTTTAATGCTTATGTTGGTAGAAAATTGAAACATAATGCTTATATGATTGAACACTTGAATAATTATATGGCTAGTGTTAAAGGTGAACTTAAACTTATTAGTAAACATGCTTATATGGTTACGACTCAAGTAGAACAAGTACTTAAAGCTCAGAATGATTTTTCTCAATGAATGGAATAGTAAAACTAATGACTTTGCTATTAGATTTGCAACTAGAGGTGGTAAAGTTACTCAGGAACCTTTTTATCCTGAGGGCCATCCTAAGAGAATTGAGCAAGATTCTCAGAGAACTAATGTTGATGCACATAGTCCTTCTAAGAGGAAGAAAAAGAAAAATGATAGGACTTTTGTCGGATTTCGGGTTCTGGCAGACCCTTGAGGTTCGAACACTTGGGTGCGCGCGGAGTTCTCTCCCCTACTGAACAACACAAGGGACACAATGAACAACACAAGGGACAACAGGGTTTATACTGGTTCGGGCCACCGTTGTGGTGTAATACCCTACTCCAGTGTGTGGTGTGTTGGATTGCCTCAGGGGCTGATGATGAACAGTACAAGGGAAGAAGAGCCTCATGAGAGGTGTTCTTGAGCTGGTGCGATGAACTGCTTGGGCGAGTTCAGTCGCCTCTCTCTCACTCTATCTCTCTTTTTCGGTCCCTCCTTCTCTCTGTGTGTCTCTCTCTCTGCTAGGGCTCTACCAGATTTCTAGATGTCCCTCTACTCTGTGTGGCTAGTTCTAATTATAGAGGCCCTGGGCCTCTCCCCAAATAATGAGCGGGAAGGGCGCCAACAATTGGCCATTTTGAAGGGGAACATCTAGTACGTGTTATCCTGACCAAAGGTGGTCTTCGGCTGCCAAAAGTACTAGTGATGATGCCGTCTTGGGCTCCACGGTGACCTCCGTCCTGCCACTCTGCTGGTCTTGGTCTCGTTGAACTAGAATGGTAACCTTTGCCCGATGCCTTGGCCTGTGCTTGCCACCTTTGCACCAAAGGGGAAACAAGGACACTGCGCAAGCCGGCGCCCGCCTGATCTCGATCGTCATGGCTTGCATCACTGGCTCCTCGTGAGGTACGCCTGCCTTGATCTCTCCGCCTCCTCGCGAACCTGCCTGATGAGGCTGCCTCTGAGGAAGCTTCCTGTCGTCCGCCCCGCGAGGCTTGGCCCCTCGCGAGGATCTTGAGCTTGAGCTGATGAAGATGGGTCGCGTTGGGCCCCCACTTGAACCATGCCGCAGGCCGCAGGCAGGCAAGTCTGGGGACCCTCGTTCCCAGAACACCGACAATAGCCCCCGGGCGCAAGGCGCGCCCGGGCTTGGCCTAGCAGGAAAGCGAAGGGGCAAGCGCGAAGCGCCGCGGGCCCTAACAGCCTGTGGCCTTGGGCGCCGCGTGGCGATTGATTGGACGTGGGCATCTGCGCTTCCCACGATGCTTTGGCAACTGTCCATCTGACAAAAGAGGTGCCCGAGCCAGACTTACTTGCTTTGTTCTCGTTCGCCTCGCCCCAGATCCCCTTTCTCGCTCTCCTCCTTCTTGCTGCTGAAATCCTCTAGTTCTGTCTCAATCCTTCTCGCCCGGCATGCCATGGCACCTCGCAAGTCCCCGACCGAGGCCTGGTACTCGCCGGCCCTGGATTCCCCAAACCCGCCGGAGAAGAACCTCGCCCTAAAGGGCCTGATGATGGTGGCACACGGCAGCAAGGGGGCGACTGTGCTCAAGGCCGGCTCCGACCAGCCTGAAGGCAGGGGGAGCACCTTCTATCCACTCTTTGTGAGCGCCATCATTGCTGGTTCGGTGCCTCCTTTGTCTGAGTTCTTCTTTGCTATTCTCCGCCAGTACAACTTGCAGGCTCTGCATCTCCACCCCAAATCTGTTCTTCTCCTGGCGATTTTTGCTTACTTCTGTGAGGCTCATGTCGGGGTAAATCCCTCGGTGGTCTTGTTGCGCCACTATTTTTCCCTCCGGGTTTCTAGTGGCCATGTCTCCGCATGTGCGAGCTTCATCTCATACTCCAATTCCAATGCTATCTCGAAGCCTGGGAAGAGAATCGAAGGCTTCCGGAGCAAGTGGGTCATGGTGGACGTCGGGCGCCTCCACCCCCGTCTGCTGTTGCCTACGGGGCAGCCCAAGGTTGTCGACGCATGGTCCCGTGCGGAGCTCATCGACCCCCGTGCGAGGGCGGTGCTGAAGAGGATGAACGCGGACCTGAGGCCGAGCAACTTGGGGACGGCGAAGCTAACTGGAGCCAGGCTCCTGAGGGAGTTCTTGGAGCACCGGGTGGCTCCACTCCAGGAGCACTCTCTCCCATTGTGGAGGCTTGGGGAAGCAGACGTCGCCTTGCACCTAAGCTCTGAGGCCCTGACCGATGAGAATCTGGTCGCGGCCCTCCATTCCTTGGTTGGGGGAGATGTGGCGAAACCGGTGGGCGCCCCCGTCCCCCT
Source organism: Triticum dicoccoides (assembly GCF_002162155.2). NCBI lineage: Eukaryota > Viridiplantae > Streptophyta > Magnoliopsida > Poales > Poaceae > Triticum > Triticum dicoccoides. The sequence continues at coordinate 402,502,390 of NC_041386.1, forward strand.
GTTCCTTCGCGACGACTGGGAGCAGGTGGTGAACGCTATGACCACCTTTAATGGCGATGGGCTGGTGCCCGCAGAAGCTCCCGAAAGTCTTGCGGCATTGGCGATGGTCAATGTGTCCTCCAACAGCTCCATCGGGAGCGAGGGGGAAGACGAAGCGGAGGAAGAAGAGTCTGGCTCTGAGGCGACTGGTGAGGAGTCGAGGGAGTCTTTCCCTCGGTGTAGGTCCCAGGTCCTCCGCTCCATTCTGGAGGACGACGAGGCCGGTGCCAGTCGAGGAGGGGAGGACTCTCCCTTGGTCGCGAGGAAGGGCAGGTCGGGGCTGGTTCCCCCAGGGTCTACTCTGGTCCCTGAGCGATCCGAGGCCAGCTCCAGCCCTCCTGACGTGCCTTCTGCTTCCGGGCCTCCCGAGACTGATCCCAGCTGCAGGCTCTAGGGCTTCAAGTTCGGCCGGAGGTTGCTTGGGTCCGCGAGCGACGACTAGTAAGTGCTTGATTCCTGCTTTGCTTGGTTTCAGCCGCCGAGGCTTGCCGTCCATATTCTTTTGTCAGACCGGTGCCTGCGGTGAAGAGGTTGAAAGGGGCTTCTGCGGCCCCGCTTGGGGCAAGTCCACCTGCTGAGATGGCGCCTTCGTCCACTGAGGGGAAAGACGGCGCGTCCTCGTGAGGCCGACTGGGACGCTTCGGCGAGGAGTCAGCCCCCATGGCCCCGCTGACCCTGGAGTCGACTGTGCTCAATGCTGCAGCCGGGGCAGCCAATGCCCAGGGGGTTCCTTCCTGCCAAACCGTGATCATGTTGCCGTCTTCTTTGCTCGCTCCGCCAGTTCCCACTCCTTCTGTTCCCTCTACCACCGTCTTCGACCAGGTCGCCAGCGAGCTAAGCCAGCTGCGGGAGGATCTTCTGAGCGCGGACCCTCGCCTAGTGGCCGGGCGCCTGGAGCTAGCTTCTGGCTGGGCCCTTCCGCTGCCTCCGTCCAAGCAGCGCTGAGCTAGGCCGTGGCGGCCTCCGATGGGGAGAAGCAGGCCGCCAACCAAGCCAAGCCCGCTCGTGATGCTGCCTTGGGCGACACTGCGGCTGCCAAGGCTCGCTACAAGGAGCTGGAAGTCGAGCAGCAAGGCCTGCGCGATGAGCTCGCCAAGGAGGTCCACGGCTGCTAGGAGAAAGAGAAGGAGATGAAGGCTCGGGAGGCTGCCGTCAACGACCGGGACGTCGTGCTTGATGACCGCCACGGCCGATTGGGGACGCTGGAGCGGTCGCTGCAGGCGGAGAGGACTGAGCTGGACGCTAAGGAGAAAGTCCTGGCGGAGGATCGGGTGGCCTTCGCGAAGATGGACAAGAGGGCTCGTGTCGTGCTAAAGACGCTTTATGAGAGCAGCTTGGAGGAGCCGTTGGCCAGCGCGGAGGACGGCCCCGCTAAGCTGCTTCCCTTCCTGGTACGTGCGCTTGAAGATGTCGTAGACGGCCTTGGCCCCATGTCCGAGGCCGAGGCGCACGCCTTGTCTTCGGCGGCGCTGACGCGTGTCCTCAACCACGTCTACCTGTTAGGCTCCTGAGTCGCGATGCTCAGGAGTCCCCTTTGACGCACAAGCAACAAGTAGGAAAGGGGGAACGAGGAGTGGATTGATCGTTCTGCGTCGGTAGGGCCCGGCCCCGCGCATACCTCACCCAGCGTTAGCCCCGACCGGAAACCAGGACGGGGCTAAGGAGTGAGGGGCTAACGGGGCAAGTTAAGCTCCTAAGTCGCGATGCTCAGGAGTCCCCCTTGACGTTCAAACGGGTTTCCATACCTTGGCTCCGCTTGGGGAGGGGCGCATGACGACCAGGTCCGAGGGACCTCATTGGGTGGCGTGCGCTCGGGCGAGGCCCGAGCGTAGCCCCCGTGTCCAGCCCCCTCGCGCGGCGCTCCCGAGGGGAGGCGTTGCGATGGCGCCGGACACTGAGCTCTGGGCTCCTTGAGGTTGGTATGGCCGTAGGCCGCCCTCAGTTGTTTATCACCAGCGCGGAGCATAGCGCTTCCGTATGTATACGGGCATAGCCGCTCCTCGGCACTGTCGTCAGCCAGCACGGAGCATGGTGCTTCCACTGGTACGTGGGAGGGGGCTCCCCTCCGGGAGGAGCCCCCGGGGCATGTACAGCCCCGCCCTGACACGTGGCCGACACGGTAGGGCTAGGAGAGGTGTATCTGGGCAGTCGTGAGCCAGCGCGGGACTCACGAGGCCCTACCTCGAGGAGGGTTGCGCCTGGCTCTGGGCCTTTATCAATGGTGTGTTCCTGCAGGGTGGTTAGAATGCAAATGCTCTACGTCCTCAGGTCCTAGCCCTCGAGCGAGCTCAGCCGCCGCTGGTATGACAGGTCGCGATGCCGTGTGTCAAGGCTAGGGGGTGAGGGCTGGAGAGCCAGTAGGAGCCCATGAGTCGCGATGCTCAGGTACCCCCCTTTTAACGTGCAAGCGCTTTGCATGAAAGCGGAGAAGTCTGCATTAAGCAGCAGGTGACAATTCAGCGCGAAAGAGCAAATTCATTTTAACTAGACGCAGGAAAAGCAAATGCCGCTGGGCTAGGCCCGAGCAGCTCGGGGATGATGCAGCCCGAGGGGCGCCCTCAACAAGGTAAGTAAAGAGCATAAGCAAAACGGATATATGCCGCAGGGACGGACCCATGCGACCTGGGAATAATGTGGCCCTGTGGGCGCTCCCAGCTAAAAATGGAACTTAGAAAGATGTCACCTGGTGCCGTTGAAGATGGAGTGATGCTGAAGAAGCGGGAGATGCGTGATGAAGACGTCGATCCTCATGATCCCCCAGGCCCTGGAGCCTCGGGAGGCTCCGGGGGCACTGGTGGGTTTCCGAGGGCCATCTCCATCTCCGCCAGGACCGCACGATGCCTGACCTCCTAAGCCTACAGAATGCTCCTCAGCAGGCGTTGATGAGCGGCGACCGCGTTCGGCAGGCCGAAAGGCATGCGAACGTAACTGTGAGGTGGACCCTCGCAACGCCCCACGCGCGCAGGCCAGAGGCGCTCCTGAGACGCGGCTCGGTTGAGCCCTGGCACGTCAATGCAGACACGCAGCCCACCATCCTCGCCTAGATGTGGGGCCATGGGGGGCAAGCGGCGACTGTTGCGCATGACTCTCGACTCCTGTAGCTCCTGAGTGTTGCTTGCGATGAACTCCTGAGGGTTTGGTCTTCCTTGCCTTGTACCTTCCTGACGGAAACGTGCCTGGAAGCACCCCTCCAAGTGGTGCCCGAGCACCTCCCTCGTGACCTTGGCAAAGTTGGTGGCTCTCCAAGAAAGAGCCCCCGAGCCCTACCTGAGGAGGGCACCAGGCGTGCCTTCCTATGCAAGACAGGGTGGCGCTCCCTAATTGGGCGCAGATCCTGACGCAACACCTCTGGAGGTGCATGCCTCCTTATGGCTTGGGTTAGGCGAAACCTTCTTCTTCTTAAGGGTCACGTTGGGAAGCCTTCCATTCCTGTGGTCCGGGTCTTTGATTTCTTATGCTTGGAACACGCGCTCAAGTGAACACACCGCGTCCCTGTCTTCACAGGGTACGGTGATGACTCCACCGCTTCCTGGCATCTTGAGGACATTGTACCCATGGTGAGTCACTTCCATGAACTTGGCCAGGGCTGGGTACCCGAGGATGGCGTTGTATGGCAGACGTATGTGGGCGACGTCAAAGTCGATGAGCTCGGTGCGGTAGTTGTTGCGCTGCCCGAAGGTGACTGGAAGGCGAACCTGCCATATCGGAACAGTGGAACCATCAGTGACTCCTGAGAATGGCTTGGTTGGCTGAAGTTGATCGTACGGCACTTGGAGATTGTCGAACGTCTCGACGGACAGGACGTTGAGTCCTGCTCCGCCGTCAATGAGGGTCCTGGTGACCTGTACATTGCTGATGACTGGGGAGCAAAGCATAGGGAGGACTCCGGCCGTTGTCGCGCACGCAGACCACCTGAGAGGGTGCGTGGCCTCAAACTTGGGGAGGACTGCATTCACCTCGCGAGCAAACTGCTTGAAGATGCACTGTGAGGCTGGGGCCTGCGCGCCACCCAAGATGCAAGCGATTGCACGCGGCTCCTGGAAGCCCCCAGCTCCCTCGTCTTGATGTTGGTCTTCGTTCCTCCTTGGTGGTGGCGGCAGAGGAGGAAGGCCTGCGGTCCCGTGCGGGCGATCCTCACGAGGCTGACCTCTCCAGCCTCCCTCGCAAGGCTGGTCCTGCCAGTGATCCTCGCGAGGTCGGTCACGCCACCCTTGGCGAGGGCCACAGTCTTCCCATCGGCCGCCACATCTTCCTCCTCCTCGGCCATAGCCCCTGTCGTTGCGCTCGGGGCGTCAGCCGACACGTCCGTCTCTCACGGCCTTGAGCTCTTGACATTCATTGGTGTTGTGGGTGTGGAGGTCGTGGTACACGCAGTATCGGCTGCCCTTGGATGACTTAGGCTGATCCTTGCCTCGTTTTGTGTCTAGTTCCGTTGCAAGCACGGCAGCCCCCTTGTACTTCACGTCCTTGGCCTTGGGCTTCTTCTCTTCTGGGTCGGCAGCCGGGAGTTCGAGGAGGGAAAGGCGCCCTTCCTCAGCCTTGACGCACTTGGTCGCCAAGTTGAACAGCTCCAGGGATGTGCACAGGTCTTCATGGATTCTAGCTCCTTCTTCATCTTGATGTCGCGTACGCCATCGGAGAAAGCCGAGATGATGGCTTCTTCAGTCACCTTGGGGATCTTGAGGCGAGCGATGTAGAAGCGTTGGATGTATTTCTGCAGGGTTTCCCCTTGCTGCTGCTTGATGCGGTGCAGATCGCTCATGGCCGGGGCCCGGTCGCGAGTGCCCTGGAAGTTGGCGATGAAGCGAGTGCGCATCTCATCCTAGGAGGATATTATGCCAGGAGCCAGGTTCAGGAGCCAGGTACGGGCCCCGTCCTTAAGCGCCGTGGGAAACAAGTTCGCCATGACCCTTTCGTCTCCGTTGGCGGCTTCGATGCATAGCTTGTAGAGCTGTAGGAACTCCGTGGGATCCGCCGTGCCATCATAGCGAGCGGGCAGGTCAGTCTTGAATTTGCCTAGCCATGCGATGCCACGTAGCTCGAGGGTGAGGGCGTGGAAGCCTGCCGTGGCCACCAGTGCCTTTTGCTGGTGCTGGGCTTGTTCCTGGGGATTACCGCGCGCCGCCGCTTGGAGCAGCGTGGGGTCTTGGCGTGGAGGTGCAGGGACGCGATCTTGGCGTGCCTGTGCTGGGAGCGCGCGAGCACCTTTTTGGGGACGAGGGATCTCTTGGCAGCTCCTTTCTTGCTGTGCAGGCACCGGACGCGTAGGGTCTTGCCCTGGGGCTGCGCGCCTTGGAGCCAAGGCGCCTTCTTGGGGAGGAGGTGGTGGAGGCACCTCCTGATCCCCGCCTCCTGCACGGAATGGAGGGCGAGGCAGCAAAAGGGATGGCAAGAGGGAGCCCCCTGCAGCACTAATGAGCTCGGTGATGCGGGCGAGCCAGTCTTCGTAGAGGTCGTCGACGGGGCGGTAGTGCAACAGCTCTATTGCCAGGAGCAGCGCGGCATGCGCATTCGTGGGGGCGCGATGGGCGTGGGACGATGAAGCGGCTGGAGTCAGCGACGGTGTGGCAGTGCGTCCCTCCCGCCGCACCGAAGGATGCTGGGAGGAGGCCTGCTGCTCGTTCCCCGCCGGGCCGTTGGGCGGCTTTGGCGGCAAGCGACGGAGAACGACGAGGACGTCCGCCGACGGGCGCCGTCTGGGCGATGCGGGGGGCGAGAGCGGCCCGGCGCTCGGCGCAAGCCCGACGAGCGTCGGCCATGGACACGACGGAAGATCGTACGCAAACAGCGGAAGAGAGATTCTGGCGCACCCCTACCTGGCGCGCCAAACGTCGGATTTCGGGTTCCGGCAGACCCTTCAGGTTCGAACACTGGGGTGCGCGCGGAGATCTCTCCCCTACCGATCTACATCCGATCTCCTCGCGTGATTTGAGCTGGAAACAACGAACAACACAAGTGACACAGGGTTTATACTGGTTCGGGCCACCGTTGTGGTGTAATACCCTACTCCAGTGTGTGGTGTGGTGGATTGCCTCAGGGGCTGATGATGAACAGTACAAGGGAAGAAGAGCCTCGCGAGAGGTGTTCTTGAGCTGGTGCGATGAACTGCTTGGGCGAGTTCAGTCGCCTCTCTCTCTCTCTATCTCTCTTTTTCGGTCCCTCCTCTCTGTGTGTCTCTCTCTCTGTTAGGGCTCTACCAGATTTCTAGATGTCCCTCTACTCTGTGTGCCTAGTTCTAATTATAGAGGCCCTGGGCCTCTCCCCAAATAATGAGCGGGAAGGGCGCCAACAATTGGCCATTTTGAAGGGGAACATCTAGTACAAGTTATACTGACCAAAGGTGGTCTTCGGCTGCCAAAAGTACTGGTGATGACGCCGTCTTGGGCTCCATGGTGACCTCCGTCCTGCCGCTCTGCTGGTCTTGGTCTCGTTGCACTAGAATGGTAACCTTTGCCCGATGCCTTGTCCTGTGCTTGCCATCTTTGCACCAAAGGGGAAACAAGGACACTGCGCAAGCCGGCGCCTGCCTGGTCTCTATCGTCATGGCTTGCATCACGGGCTCCTCGTGAGGTACCCCTGCCTTGATCTCTCCGCCTCCTCGCGACCCTGCCTGATGAGGCTGCCTCTGAGGAAGCCTCCTATCGTCCGCCCCGCGAGGCTTGGCCCCTCGCGAGGGTCTTGAGCTTGAGCTGATGAAGATGGGTCGTGCTAGGCCCCCACTTAAGCCACGCCGCAGGCCGCAGGCAGGCAGGTCTAGGGACCCGCGTTCCCAGAACGCCGACAACTTTGCATCCTTCTAGTGAACCTGCTGTAGACACACCTGAGAATCCTAATGATATTTCTATTTCTGATGCTGAAACACAATATGGTAATGAACACGAACCTAGTGATAATGTTAATAATGATGTTCATGTTCATGCTCAACCTAGTAATGATAATGATGTAGAGATTGAACCTGTTGTTGATCTTGATAACCCACAATCAAAGAATAAACGTTATGATAAGAGGGACTTTGTTGCTAGGAAGCATGGTAAAGAAAGGGAACCATGGGTTCAGAAACACAATCTTTGCATCCTTCTAGTGAACCTGCTGTAGACACACATGAGAATCCTAATGATATTTCTATTTCTGATGCTGAAACACAATCTGGTAATGAACACGAACCTAGTGATAATGTTAATAATGATGTTCATGTTCATGCTCAACCTAGTAATGATAATGATGTAGAGATTGAACCTGTTGTTGATCTTGATAACCCACAATCAAAGAATCAATGTTATGATAAGAGAGACTTTGTTGCTAGGAAGCACGGTAAAGAAAGAGAACCATGGGTTCAGAAACCCATGCCTTTTCCTCCTAAACCATCCAAGAAAAAGGATGATTAGGATTTTGAGCGCTTTGCTGAAATGATTAGACCTATCTTTCTTCGTATGTGTTTGACTGCTTTATGTGATCTTGCAGCCGGTGTTAGTGTTATGGCTGTCGGTATTTGTGAGGATGTGCCTGTTGTGGTTGCAAACGTTACTATTTTAAGGGACTTTCTTATTCTTGATATTCCCGAGGACGATAGTATGTCTATTATTCTTGGAGGACCCTTTTTGAATACTGCAGGGGCTGTTGTTGATTGCAGCAAAGGCAATGTCACTTTTCATGTTAATGGTAATGAGCATATGGTACACTTTCCTACGAAACAACCTCAAGTCCACAGTATTAATTCAATTGGAAAAATTTCAACAATCACTATTGGAGGTTTTGAATTTCCTCTTCCTTCTGTCAAGAAGAAATATGATATTCTTATTGTTGAGGATATGCATATCCCCGTTGAGGTAACCTAGTGTTATTCGAAATTTCTCTGGTTTCATGCAATTTGGAATGAGTTTGTTACAAGACTTGATCAACCTTGTTAGTGGATTCCTTTTGAAGAACATGAGATGGATGAAGTTTGAAAACACAACATTCTATACCCTCTTTTTACTTTCTGTTATTTATAATAAATAAAGCAAATATAGTATTTTCTGTCATTTTTCTGAATTATCCATGCAATAAAAAATACCCCAAAAATAAAAGTTCTCCAAATGCCCTGAAATTTAAATATGATTTTTTCTAGAATATTTGAGAATATCTGGCACTGAGAACACAGCAGGGGGAGGAAGCACCTGGCCACGAGGGTCCAGGGCGCGCCCCCTGCCTCATGGGCCCATGGTGGCTCCCATCCACTTATTCCAGCCACCACACACTCCTAACTCCCAAAAAATCACTAGCCAGCTCAAATCCGAGTTCAAGCTCATCTTGCTGCTATTTTTGATCTCCTTGCTCAAAGGTCCATTCACAAAACTGCTTTGGGGGATTGTTCTTTGGTATGTGACTCCTCCAATTGTCCAATTAGCGTTTGTTCTAGTGCTTTATTCATTCCAAATTTTTGCTGCTTCGGTGACCCTGTTCTTGGGCTTGCATGTCAAATTTGTATGGTCAAAAGTAGTTTTAATGCATGATATTGCCTCTAGGCACTTATAGGAGATGTTGCTATCAATATTGTTGAGATTGGTTCACTTTTATTTTGAGTTACTAAAATATTTAGGAATTTTATAGAGGAAGAAATATGTTGAGGAAATTGTATAAAGGTGGTTCTTCAAGGAAGCAAGGACCCAGACCCGCAATACGCGATGCGGACGAGGAACCAGCAAGAGAAGCTCAAGTGCGGCCTTGTGAATGGCCGTCAGACGATTTCATGGTCCGATTAGGAATCAAGGAGGAATTTGAAGCATATGTGAGTAATGCCGATCTTGAGAGCTTCGAGGCAGATAAGTTCCCTCAATACTATCACCTTACTGATTCCTTTGTGAGAAGGTTCAAATTTTTATCTTCACGTAATTCTCACACTGTCCAATTTGATCTTTATGATAAATCTTATACCATGGACTTAGAAGATTTTAACACTGCTTGTAAACTTCCACAATGGGGTAATGTTAGTGAACCTTGCAAATCTGAATATAGAGACTTTCTTGCTAGTATAACTGTGGGGGAATCTAGGGAAATCACACAAGATACCATAGGGAGCATTCATTTTCCTGCTATACATTATTTCGCTCTCTTTATAGGTAGATGCATAAATGGTAAAGATGAAGCATATCACATGTGTGTACCTGATCTTAGCATTCTCAGGAGCGCTGTTTTAGGAGATAAACAATACAACTTGGGGGCTATTGTTGAACGTAGGTTGCATAATAATCGTATTCATGTAGATTTCTTTGGTGGAATTTATACAACTCGTATAGCTAACTTTCTTGAGATACCCATACGTGGAGATGATATTGAGTTGCCCCCTTCTTATTTAGATTATGAGGCTATGGTTCGTCATCAGTTTGTTGAGAGGAACGATCAGTTCCTCCAGTACCGACTAATCTTTGACAGATGACGAACCTATCACTTCGCTCTCCCGGCTCCTACTTTCTTTGACTTTCAGGCAAAGGGGAGATATTTTTTAACCAGGGAGGAGGCGGCCAAGTACGAGAGGAGGGCGAAGAGATCTCGCCTCCAAGCTGCAGCTCATCAGGGAATTGCCGCTGCATGTCAATATGACCCCAGCTACAACTTTGGATATCCACCAGGCCAGCCGTGGCCATAGACCAACTTAGGCCAAAAGCCTAAGCTTGGGGTAGTATGTATTTCCCACCGACATTACATTCTTGCTCACACACTCATGCTAGTTCTCGGTGCTCATACTTTTTGATTGTAATATCCATGCTAGTTTATTTCCCTTTTTATGCTTTCTTCTTGTGTGTTTGATAAACCTTAAGAAAAACAAAAAAATAGTGGTAGTTTTTAGTTAGATTACTTTTCATGTTGTAGTAGTAGTAATTAAAAAACCAAAAGATTTCTCGTTCTTCTTTTGCTTGTTGGGAGCTTTCCCGTGTAAATAGTTTAATTTTTTTCTTGTTCTTTGGGGGTCGGAGGAGAAGACCATAATGAAAATGTTGAGTGGCTCTCATATGCATTATTGTTGATCTAACAAAGAGCCCATATTACCTTGTCTTCTCTCCTGAATTGAATGCTTGCAGATTCCATCTTAGTCCAATGCACGCGCACTATTATTGTTATCCACACTATTCGGTCATGCAAGTGAAAGGCAATAATGATGATTATATGATGAACTTATTGAGATGAGAAAAGCTGTTATGGAACCGACCTCTCTTGTTTTTGTAAATATGATTAGTTCATCGTTCCTGATTCAGCCTATTATGAATAAACATGTTTGCAATGACAATTAGAGATTGTAGTTGCTTATGCCATGCTTAATTAGCTAGGAGCTTATAATGGTTTACCTTGCATGCCAACATGCTATTAAAATGGTTGTGATGTGGTATGATAGGGTGGTATCCTCTTTTGAACAATTCGAGTGACTTGACTTGGCACATGTTCACTCATGTAGTTGAAACAAAATCAACATAGCCTCTACGATATTTATTTTCATGGTGCATTATATCCTAGTCATGCTTGCATTCGGTGTTGATTAATTTTAATGGATGTTCATGACTGTTGTCGCTCTCTAGCTGGTCGCTTCCCAGTCTTTTTCTAGCCTTCACCTGTACTAAGCGGGAATACTGCTTGTGCATCCAATTCCATAAACCCCAAAGTTGTTCCATATGACTCCACCATACCTACCTATATACGGTATCTACCCGCCGTTCCAAGTAAATTTGTATGTGCCAAACTCTAAACCTTGAAATAAACATTCTATTTTGTATGCTCGAATAACTCATGTATCAACTAGGGATGTCTGTATCTTCCATGCTAGGCAAGTTATTCTCAAGAAGAGTGGACTCCGCTCCTCACTCACGAGAACATGGCTGGTCACTGGGATGCCCAATCCCATGCTTTATGCAAATGAAATCAAAATAACTTCAAACAAAACTCCCCCAGGATTGTTGTTAGTTGGAGGCACTCGTTGTTTCAAGCAAGACATGGATTGATGCCTGTTGGTGGAGGGGGAGTATAAAATTTACCATTCTGTTTGGGAACCGCCTATAATGTGTGTAGCATGGAAGATATCGAGGTCTGTCGGTGGTTATGGTGACAATGAAAGTATACCGCTAAAAATATCATTCATATCTATTTCTAAACCGAGCTCTAGCACCTCTACAAATCCCTGCTTCCCTCTGCGAAGGAACTATCTATTTACTATTATGTTGAGTCATCATCCTCTTATTAAAAAGCACCATTTGGAGAGCACCGCTGTCATTTGCATCCATTACTGTTAGTTTACATTGAGTATGACTTGACTGGATCTCTTTTACCATGAATTACAATGTATATTCAGTACTTGATCTTTAAAGGTGCTCTGCATTTATGTTTTGCGGTCTCAGAAAGGGCTAGTGAGATACCATCTTGTTATATCATATCATGATAGTTTTGAGAAAGTGTTTTCATCCGAGATTTGTTATTATTGCTCGCTAGTTGATTATGCCATTGATATGAGTAAACATGAGATCTGAGTGTTATTGTGAATATGGTTAGTCATAATCTTTGCTAAAAACTTGAATGTTGGCTTTACATATTTACAACAACAAGAGCAAACTAAGTTTGTAAAAGTTTTTCTTTATAACTCTCAGTTCATCAACTGAATTGCTTGAGGACACGCAAAGGTTTAAGGTTGGGGGAGTTGATACTTCAACGTCGTATCTACTTTTCCAAACACTTTTGCCCTTGTTTTGGACTCTAACTTGCATGATTTGAATGGAACTAACCCGGACTGACGCTATTTTCAGCAGAATTGCCATGGTGTTATTGTTGTGCAGAAATAAAATTTCTCGGAATGACCTGAAAATCAATAGAGAATTATTTTGGAATATATAAAAAATACTGGAAGAAAGATCCATGTCAGGGGCCCACCACCTATCCACGAGGGTGGGGGGAGCGCCCTACCCCCTGGGCGCGCCCCTGCCTCGTGTGCCCCCTGACGCTCCACCGGCCTCAACCTTGACTCCATATATTCACTTTCGGGGAGAGAAAAAATCAGAGAGAAGGATTCATCACGTTTTACGATACGGAGCCCCGCCAAGCCCTAAACTCTCTCGGGAGGGTTGATCTGGAGCCATTCGGGGCTACGGAGGGGGGAATCCGTCACCATCGTCATCATCAACCTTCCTCCATCACCAATTTCACGATGCTCACCGCCATGCGTGAGTAGTTCCATCGTAGGCTTGCCGGACGGTGATGGGCTGGATGAGATTTATCATGTAATCGAGTTAGTTTTGTTAGGGTTTGATCCCTAGTATCCACTATGTTCTGAGATTGATGTTGCTATGACTTTGCTATGCTTAATGCTTGTCACTAGGGCCCGAGTGCCATGATTTCAGATCTGAACCTATTATTTTTTCATCAATATATGAGAGTTCTTGATCCTATCTTGCAAGTCTATAGTCACCAACTATGTGTTATGATCCGGCAACCCCGAAGTGACAATAATCGGGACCACTCCCGGTGATGACCATAGTTTGAGGAGTCCATGTATTCACTTTGTGTTGATGCTTTGGTCCGGTACTCTATTAAATGGAGGCCTTAATATCCCTTAGTTTCCAATAGGACCCCGCTACCACGGGAGGGTAGGACAAAAGAGGTCATGCATGTTCTTTTCCACAAGCACGTATGACTATATTCGGAATACATGCCTACATTACATTGATGAACTTGAGCTAGTTTTGTGTCACCATAGGTTATGACTGTTACATGATCATTCGCATCCGGTATAATTCTATATCACCGATCCAATGCCTATGAGCTTTCATATATTGTTCTTTGCTTGTTTACTTTTCCGTTGCTACTGTTATAATCACTACAAAACCCAAAAATATTACTTTTTCTACCTTTACCTTTTGCTACCTTTACCACTACTATCATATTACTTTTCTACGAAATACTTTGCTGCAGATATTAAGATATCCAGGTGTGGTTGAATTGACAACTCAGCTACTAATACTTGAGAATATTTTTTGGCTCCCTTTGTGTCGAATCAATAAATTTGGGTTGAATACTCTACCCTCGAAAACTGTTGCGATCCCATATACTTGTGGGTTATCACCATGTTATTAGGTAAATGGTAAAACCAATGTTGGATCTCCTCGGGAAAGCTTTACTTTAGGCGAAGAGATAAGGGGGCCCATAACACCCCGACCGTGTTAGGAACGCAAAATTCAAGGAACATAACACCGGTATGACGGAAATAAAGGCGGCAAGAGTGGAACAAAACACCGAGCAAAAGGCCAAGCCTTCCACCCTTTGCCAAGTATATAGATGCATTAAGCAAATAAGGGATATTGTGATATCCCCACATATCCATGTTCCAACATGGAACAACCTGCACTACACCTGCAACTAGCAACGCTATAAGAGGGGCTAAGCAAAAGCGGTAACATAGCCAAACAATGGTTTGCTAGGAAGGTGGGTTAGAGGCTTGAAATGGTAATAAGGGAGGCTTTGATAAACAAGTGGTAAGTAGCGCGACATTGCTATAAAACGAACAACTAGCAAGCAAATATAGAAGTGATAGGGGGGTAATGATCTCTCAGGGTTGTCAAAAGCTTGCTCCTCGTAAACGTACTCGACAGGATCCTCGTTCACAAGCTCGTCTCCCGGCTCTGCCCAAAGCAAGAACACAAGCAACAGAGCAACAATCAAACACGGTGTAATGCTCAAGCAACATGATGCAAGACAAGGCATGGAATGCAATATATGATGTGCATTGCATATGGGTACTCCGGAAGGGAAAATATTAATGTGGCACCAACTTGGCAAACCAAGAATGCCACTGGATATATTGAGACATTTCGTTCAAAATCAATATAAAGATCTGCGGGAATAGACACACGGTTTGGAAATGACAAGCCAAACAAAGTGCAATGCAATATGTTGAAAACAACAACATACCAAATTGGATGCAAAGTTTAAACATGCTACAGCACCCAAACATGCAAACAAAGCACAAGGCAGTGAAGTACAGGTGAAGATCCACAAATAATGAACACTGAGCTCCTTCTAGAAACCCCTAGAACAAGTCTAAAACAGCATGGCAAAAATGCAAATGACAATAGTTTAACAGAATTGGTGAAAATTCTGAACATGGCATAAACAGCATCAGGTTGCAATGTTTAGAGCTAGTAAACTACATGCTACAAGAACATAACATCGCAAACTTGAGCATGGCATGCTAGTACTAAAAGCAATGAACAAAACTCCCTTACTGAACTTGAGCCAAAGATCCATAGAAAAGATGGTAGCATCAATGCAAACATGGCAAGTGATATGAACATAGTAGAAATACATGGAATGGCAGAAATAGATTCATGTAGGCATGTTTGCGAGGTTGTGCAACTCACCACAAAGCAACCAATAGTAAGAAGACACATTTATGAAGCTACAAATGGCAAGAGGATGGTCATAGGGTGCATTGATCACTAGCGGAACATATGGCAAAAACGCACTTCCTGTTAACAGACTGACAACAATAACACTTGGAAAATGGAGAACATGGTAATGACAAGCTAAAGCACCCCATAATTGCAAGCAAAGGCTTGGATAGATAGAGCATAACAATATCTTCAAAACACCCTTACTGAGCATCATGAAAACATGCATGGATTCACTTGTAGCATGGCAACATGAGGTAGCATGATAAGATTTAGCAGAAAAACTAGTCACTGAAATCAGCAACATCAAGTGGGCTACTTGTCATGCTTGTGCTAGTCACCATAGGGCACATAAAAATACAAGGATTGCACCACTATAAAGATGACATGAAGATGATACTAAGACATGTTGACATTATGCTCAAAAGACAAACACACAAAATGCAATAAAAAAGACAAAAAAACAAGTTCTGATAGTTGCCAGCAGATAACATCAACACTTCTGCAACGATGATTAGGCCATCAATATGGACAGTAACATGCATGCAAATGACTCTAGCATGTAGAGCATCACGAGTTAACATTTCGATATATCATGCATGTGAAACAGAGACGGATGCACAGAGTTATGACATGGCAAAGTGGCACACATAGAGTAGCAGATCCGAGGACTTGGTGGAATTTAACCTCGCAGAAAAAGTTAACGGGCGGACGTGTCCGGCCAGGAGATGACCGGAGATGGCCGGAGATGGCGGATCCGGGTCGGATCTCCTCGGATCCAGCCGGATCCCGACGAGGGGCGTCGTGGGGAGGCACGGCGGCGAGCTCGTAGGGGCAGCGGAGGCGGGCAGGCGGCGCGAGGCGTGTCGGCGGCGGAGCATGACGTGGTAGCGGGGAGGCACTGCCGGTGGTGCAGCTCGGGCTTGGGCGCGGGGAGCTCGGAGCGGCACGCGCGAGGCACGGCGGCGGGGAGCGGCACGCGGGCCAGGAGGGCCCAGCCAGGCTCGCGGGCCAGTGGCGGATGGAGGTGACAGGGCCATGTGGCGGCTTGCGGCTGGCTGGGGCGCGGCGGTTGGACGTGTGTGGCCGTCGGCGTACATGTCCAACAGCGCGGGGAGCAGAGTGGCTAGGGTTTGCCGTGATTTCGGAAAGGGAGGCCTTTTATAGATTGTGGGAGCTAGGAGAGGGCTATTGAGGTGCGGTTTTCGCCCACATGATCATAATCCAACGACAAAGAGCATGGAGGGGGTTTAGATGGGCTAGTGGGCTATTGTGGAGTGGTGTTGGGCTGCAAGGAGAGAGGAGTTTCCGCGGTTACACGGTTAACCATTGGGGCATCAAACGACCTCCAAATGGAACGAATTTCACAGGCGGCCTACGAGTGATATACCAAGGCCACTCGACAAAACTCGGCCCATTCCGAGAACGTTTTTCTCCCGCTCGCAAAATGAGAGCTGAGAGGTGCAACAGGTGCATGTGTGAGTGTCAGATTCCGAAACGAACAACGGGGGAAATGACCGGATGCATGAGACGAACACAAATGCAAAAGAGATGCACATGATGACATGAGATGAAATGCATGACATGAACAAAATGCAAAACGAGGACAAAACCCAGCCATGGAGGATATAACATATAGCATTGCCGGAAATGGCAAGAGTTGGAGTTACAATTATGGAATGTTACATCCGGGACGTTACATGCTCCGTTGTGATGGAGGGTTTCGTCGTTGGAGCAGCTCCGGTGAGTTTTACGACGTAGAGGCTTAATCAGGACAAGATAGACAATGTTAACCTGAGTGGAATTCTAACAACATCTCCAATAGATGACTTAAAATACATAACCACAAAGTGCTAGATGTAAAATACATCAGCCGCTCATCTCTTAACTTAACTTTCGAAACTGAATTTAACTATCGAAACTGAACTTTACTACCGAAACTGAATTTTGCTGTCGAAACTGAATTTTACTATCGATACTGAACACACTAGTAGCAGAAAAGCAGTAGCAGCGGCGCGTGCGAGAGCCAGGGCAACTGGTCGTGTAGCAGTTCATCTTCAACCTCCCACCCGAGCCGCCAGCCACCACTGGCCAAACCACTGCCCCCACCCGCCCCGAAACCACTCCCCACCGCCGGTTCACCGGTGCCCCGGCCATCCCTCTAGCCCC
>NC_041386.1:402519450-402543134 GCF_002162155.2 Triticum dicoccoides
CCCTCCCCGCTGCAGCTGGTTCTTCCTTAACTCTAGCGAGCCCCCCACCCCCTGAAAATTAACAGACCCAAAAGTCTATTTAGTCCAAATCGGAGCAGCATCGCAAGCAAGAGAAAGAACAAGAGAAGCATCGCAAGAAAGATCAAGAGCAATAGCAAGAGCAGACCAGGCAAGGGACCGAGAGAAAGAGCAGAGCAGCAGCGCGAGCGAGAGCTATATCAGCAGTAGCTCCTACTGATGTGGATGTCGCCGCTGAGGGAGTGACGCCATGGAGGAAGTGGCCGGCGATGCCGCCATGGATGGAGCCACGCCATGTCGGCTCGGGAACGAGCGTTGGTAGCACCTTGAGATTGAATCAAGAAGAAAATGCGGCGATTAGTATACAACCTCTTTGGTGGTGCCGATTAGGCCTCAGCTTCATCCAAAGAAACGGTGATGATGCTGCTCTTCTGGTGGTTGGGGTGAAGATGGCGGTGTGGGAATGGAGGTGGTGCAAAAGACGAGGGGAATGTCAAGGCACCTCCTTGGAGGTGGAGGATGGGGTGGCTGAACCGGCGGGACGACGAGATCGACGACGGATCCTCAATCGCTCGATGGATGAGGGATGTTGAGGTGTTGTTGTGGATGATGTCATCAAGGAAGAGGCTCCGACTGGGTGGCGGACAGAGGATGGTGTGGGGCTTCGCGGGTTTTCGTGGCCTTGGTGTACAAATGGGTCAGTGGATTGGATGGGAGTGAGGAACCATGGCTTAGGGACGCGCTTGTCCGAAATGTGGGGTAAGTTACGAAAGTACCCCCACCGATTTAAGCTAGGCGGTTCTTTCGGTTCAGGGGTATCACGGGCATTTCGCGTGTCGGGATTTCGCAGGAGGTGGGAGTTTTCGCGCGCGTTGTAATTTTGGGATAGCAAGGTGCGGGTTGAGATGGGTGGAGTTTTTGGAGCACAATGAGACAAAGATACATCTTAAATATTTTGGGGTAACAAGGCACGGGCTAAAGAGGCGGGAGTTTCGTAGTACGATAGACAGAGATGCTAGCTTGAAATTTTGGCATAACAAGACGCTGCTTGAAATTTCTGGAGAACAAGCTTAACGTGTACCCAAAAAAAGACAATTCGCACCTCATCACTAGAGAGAGCCATGTCCCGTTTTACTATATTACTAGAAATGCATTCAAATACAACAAAAAGAAACTAAAAAATTGGGACAACAAGCATACGTGTACAGTACCAAAACAATTTGCACTACCCTCAACAATAAAAAAACAATGTGTGTTGTCTACCATATGGACTAAATTTGAGTATATTTTCCTGTTTGAATGGGATTGTACTCGGGTTAGTTATACAACCATCTAAATATTTTCTTCGCAACACATGACATGAATATAGGAGAAGTAAATTCCTATATAGATACGAACTACATGTACATATAATCTCAAATTCAAATATATGTATCCATTTTATGTTGAATTCAAATCATAGTACATGTATGCTCTAGCTAGATGTTCGGAATCTAAACCATGTATGATACTACGTACAATGTGTTTAACACGCACAACACACACAAACACCATTTAGACTAGTAAGGTACACGTGAATTGCACACATGAGATTTGGCAACCAAATTATGAATAAATACCACATTATAACATGTAAGCTTTGAGTCATAGATGCATGATGCAGATGTTCGTTTAATTCTTATAGTTCATTTCATTCAAATTCATCTAGTTTTTGTAAGAAAGCTAATATATTTTAAGATTCATGGAATTGTGTGTTGTAAAGCACAAAGTAAAAACAAATAATGGCAAATCATGTAAAAAAAACATTTGGGTAATTCTGATACGGAAGATTCTAGAACAAAGAATAAGTGCTTGTGTTCTGAGGTTTGTGCATTATGCTTTGGTTCAACCATGGAGTCTTCTAGAGTGTACATGTGGCAAAATCTGGTGGAATCTAGATGATATCCAACGGCCAGTAGTGCTCAAATTTGCCATCTCTGTACCATCGGATTGGCTTCATCCGACGACCATCTTTCAAAGTTAAAGTTATCCGCACACTATATAAAAAATATATAATATAATATATAGGTGTATAGATATAGATATGTGATACAAAAGCCACCTATCTTCTCCAATTAGAATAATGTGTCCATGCACGGATGCAATGTGGCCAAATGATGTCTGCCATCGGTATCTCAAATTCAAATCCGTATCACCTTGTTCAATGTGTACACAGTACAACATGCTCGTTTCCAATCCAAACCGCACATATCTCAGTTATATTCACGCATGCATGGGTTTTGAACATCATGATCTCTTATTTAAATATTTGAATTCAACTTTACATGGATTATGATCACACCTAGTCTTTTACACTCACCCGGTCGTCTTCTCTTTATAATTGTGCCACGAACTTTCACTCGTGCATGCATGCACACACACTACTAGTCGGCATTATCCATCACACACATCCAATCTTTTTCTTCAGGTCGGTCTTCCATGCATGCACACACACATACCTCCCCTCACCATCAAATCAGGCATTCTTTATCTCTCACGCGCATGTGCAACGATCAATGTTCCTCTATGTGTGTGTATATATAGCTAGGTCTTTCATAATTTTCCACACAAACCGATCAATCTCTATATCTAGTGAGGTCTCACTCTCTTTCCCACGTCCACATCGATCAATCTATACCTCTTTATATAGAATTACATAGCTAATACACCCACATTAAATATATATCCAACATCCCCCTCTCATCATCCATGCCTTCCGCTTCATCCCTCAGATGCGCGCACAGTGGCGAAGACAGGGGCAGCAAGGGCCCTGCCCCCTAACATCACTATATATCAAGGCTAATATGAATGTCATCATTAGAAAATTGCTGGTAAAATGGTTTAAGTCGATGAATTGGTCCTCCTCGTAAAGGATTAGCAATGCTTGGCCCCCTAGCTCATTTATTTTTCATGGCACCGCCACTGCGTGCAACAGCGCACGTTCTCGCCCCCTCTCTTTAAATATCGATCTCACACTTGTGCACTCCTTCATAGTCTCCCTCAACTTGGCCCCTCACACCATCTTCTAGCCCCCCACCGAATTTTGCCACATATACAATCTAGCACACTCCATGGTTGAACTTTAGCATAATGCACAAACCTCAAAACACAAGTGCTTCTCCTTTGTTCTAAAATCTTCCATATCATAACCGCCCAAACTTTTTTTCTAGTTGAATTGCCATTATTTGTTTTTACTTTATTCCTTACAACGCACAATTCCATGAATCATAAAATACATTAAGGGCTTCTTTGATTCAAAGGATTCTCAAAGGAATTTTGGAGGATTCTAATCCTTATGAATTTTTCCTATCTTGGTTGTTTGATTCGTGGGATTGTAAACCATAGGAATTTTTCCATATGATTCATTTGCACTAGATTTCATAGGAAATATCCCATCCACTCAAACCTCTTTGATAGAATCCTGTGGTTTTTTATGCACAATCAAACACTCATACAATCCTGTAGGAATCAAGATGACACTCCACTCTAATCCCATGTTTTTCCTATTCCCGCATTTTGGAAATCCTACGAATCAAAGAGGCCCTAGATTTTTTATAAAAACTAATTGATTTTGAATGAGATGAACTATAAGAATTAAACGAACGTCTACATCAGGCATATATGACTCAAAGCTTACATGCTATAGTGTGGTATTTATTCATAATTTGGTTGCCAAATCTGATGTGTGCAATGCACATGTACCTTAATAGTACTTCGAGTATGTGCAAAAAACATAAATCAGAATTCCAATGGCATGCTACACAATCTTTCTGTTATAGTTCATGAAGCCATGTGGCACATGTGGAGGCGTTGTCGCGACCTCCTTGTGTGGATTGATCACTGTGACGTGTTGCTGGTTCCAGAAGAATGTACTCGTCCTCTCTGAGGAACACTAGCGGTACATGCACGAAGTGAAGATGTGCACGCACGCCACGCACACACTCATTCCCTCGCATGCACACGCGGGTACACGGGTAGACGCATTTTTGTACGAAGATCCACCCCATGTGATAATTTAACGCGTGTAAAGTCCATCACTCATTGATGGTAAATTAATACAGCACATCCAAATTGAGTGGACGTGAGGGAGGAAGAAATACATTACTACCACACTGCGTGCATGCGAGTAGTTAAATCATGGGTTGCTACTTCCATTGGTCTCCTTCGTATTTTGTGCCAATTTTTTACCATATATTTAAGTAACATAATATTTATGGATATCATAAAAAATGGCACAAAAAAGGGGGCCAATAAACCAGGACGCAGGCAGCATGATCAATTTTTGCCAGGGCTACTGTTGGTGGCCTTTGTATTTAAATATGAACGGACTGGAGTAGTACTATCTTTATCTTAGCCTCATAGGGCTCTCCCAGTGCCTAGGCTCGCGTCCCCGCCTCGCTCACCGGATCCCGCCATGGATAATCCCTTAGGTCCCAGGATCCCGCGGGCTTCCCTCTCGCTGTGGCTTGCAGCACTTCCGCCTTTGAGCGAAACCGACATGTGTTTTAGAGGGGATCCATTGCTCTGGATTCACGGATCGGTACCACCGGAGGACATGCCAGGGCTGCATTTCAGGTGGTGGGCAGCAAGGGAAATTTGGATCGAGGAAGCGTCGCATCGATTGCAGAGAAGTTCCAAGGAGCTGCTCCTCGCGCAGCACAAGCCGGAGGCGCAAGTCAATCTCAGGGGAGAGATGCTGAGGGGCGTCAGCATCTGGTAGCGTCGCGTTGATTTCGAGCTAGGGCTAATGGCAGATATCATATTCACGGAGTCGACTACGGAGGAAAGAATGCGCATGCCTACGGAATGGCATGAGCAGCCGGTGCAACTGTTCAAATGGGCGGTAGGAGAAGGCAAATCTCGGGACCAGTTGCAGCGGCGCCACTGGGCATGCATCGTAGGCGAGGTGAGCTTCCCTCCTTCCCCACCAGCAATGCATTGACCTAGTAGTCGATTGCTGCTGTAGTGAACTTGCAACGCCATGTCGGTTTGCAACCTTAAGAATCACTCCATCTATATGTACTGTATTCCTGTGAAAATACTTGGTCATTTGTAAAAAGATGGTAATTGATTTATCACTAGTTTTAGAATGCTTGGTCATGACAATCAACCGAAGCCTCCATCGAGTAATACTTTATGGTCGGCTGCACCAACAGATGGTCGGTCGGACCCACGTCTCACCGAAGGGACACACATCAACTTGGTCTGACATGTACGACCAATTACAACACTGACTTGTGCGACCGCATTTGAACTCCAAATATTTTATTTTTTTAAAGATATATTTTTATATTAAACAATTTATTTTATATAAGTTACATTGATGACCTAGATACACGTGCAAGCCTTAAACTGAGATGGAGGGAGTACTTGAAATTTATGTTCCACTAAACTCATCGAAAGTCGTTTCGGGCCTCTAAACCAAAACCATCAATTAATCTTTACCTTGTTCCCATCACATTCCAAAGTACTGGTGCTACAATTAAGTGCAAGCCTCCTCACACCTACTAGTATGTACCAAACCTGAACGTGTTCCCACTATGCAGGTTTTAGTACTAGTGCTAGTACTTAGGTTATAAAAAGGGGAACTACCTTCCTCCTCATAAATCCTTCTTCTTCGTCCGTCCTTGCCATGGCCGGTGTGCAGAGCTCTAGGTCGAGAACTACTTGTAACAAGGGAGCGGCAACCAAGGCTTTGGAAAAAAAGAGGGCTCGCCGCCTCATAGAAACCTCGAAAGATCTCGCATGAGCAGGCGATGGCTCCTAGGAGTGCCCTAGCCACGGAGAGGAACATGCCGGCATGCCTGATCATCTCAATAAGCACCTTAATAAGCAGAAGGTGTTCATCCACGACTTGGTGGAGATGCTGAAGCAGAGCCTCGATGACATGCCCGCTGAGCTCAATGAGCAGGGGGAGTTGACCGCCGACTTGGTGATTGAGGGTGTCCTGGATTAGGGGGTCTCCGGACAGCCGGACTATATCCTTTGGCCGGACTGTTGGACTATGAAGATACAAGATTGAAGACTTCGTCTCATGTCCAGATGGGACTCTTCTTGGCGTGGAAGGCAAGCTAGGCAATACGGATATGTATATCTCCTCCATTGTAACCGACCTTGTGTAACCCTAGCCCCCTCCGGTGTCTATATAAACCGGAGGGTTTTAGTCCGTAGGACAACATACAATCATACCATAGGCTAGCTTCTAGGGTTTAGCCTCTCCGATCTCGTGGTAGATCAACTCTTGTAATACTCATATACATCAAGAATAAATACAGCAGGACGTAGGGTTTTACCTCCATCAAGAGGGCCCGAACCTGGGTAAAACATCGTGTTCCCTGCCTCCTATTACCATCCGCCTTAGACGCACAGTTTGGGACCCCCTACCCGAGAGCCGCCGGTTTTGACACCGACATTGGTGCTTTCATTGAGAGTTCCTCTGTGTCATCGCCGTTAGGCTTGATGGCTCCTACGATCATCGATAGCGATGCAGTCCAGGGTGAGACTTTTCTCCCCGAACAGATCTTTGTGTTCGGCGGCTTCGCACTATGGGCCAACTCGCTTGGCCATCTGGAGCAGATCGAAAGTAATGCCCCTGGCCACCAGGTCAGGTTCGGAATCTTAAACTACACGGCTGATATCCGCGGAGACTTGATCTTCGACGGATTCGAGCCCCTGCCTTGTGTGTCGCGCGGTCACAATGAGTACGATTTAGCTCTACCATCGGACCATATTCAGGAGATCGGACCGACAGCTGCTCCGAGCCTCAATTCGGAGCCAGTTGCGCCATCCATGGACGGGTGGATGGACCCCGTCACGGAGGCCGTATCCTCAGCGGCGATCAAGCCAAATATCGACCTTACCCTTCACGAGAGTCGTGTTGCCAAACTGTCGGATCCTTCTCCGGCCACGGACTCCGAACCGCCTGCGCCCGTTCCTGTCGAATCCGATTGGGCGCCGATCATGGAGTTTACCTCCGTGGATATTTTGCAGCACTCGCCCTTTGGCGACATACTGAACTCATTAAGGTCTCTCTCCTTGTCAGGAGAGTCCTGGCCGAACTACGTCCGGCAGGATTGGGATGCGGATGAAGAGGAAATTCGCCGCCCACCCACCACCCACTTAGTAGCCACTGTCGATGACTTGACCAACATGCTTGACTTCGACTCCAAAGACATCGACGGTATGGACGGTGATGCGGGAGTCGAAGAGGAACCACTGCCCACAGGGCACAGGACAGCCACCTCATCATACGATATATACATGGTGGGCACGCCCAAAGATGGCAATGACGATGAGACAACGGAGGATGACCCCTCCAAGAAGCAACCCAAGCGCCGGCGTCAGCGGTGCCGCTCTAAGTCCTGCCAAGACAAAAGTGGTGATACCGGCACCGGAGATAATAGCACTCCGGACAGTGCCGAAGACAAGAACAATCCCCTCCAGCAAGATTTAGAGCAGGAGGATGGAGGAGCCAGCCCTCCTGAGAGAGCAGCAGATGGAGAGGCGGAGGATGATAATTACATGCCTCCCTCCGAAGACGAGGCAAGTCTCGACGATGACGAATTCGTGTGCCAGAGGTTCCCATCGAACAAGAGCGCTTCAAGCGCTGGCTAATAGCCACGACAAATAGCCTTAATAAAAAGCAACAGCAGCTTCAAGCTGATCAAGATTTGCTAGCCGACAGATGGACTGAAGTGCTGGCGGCCGAGGAATATAAACTCGAACGCCCCTCCAAGAGTTACGCAAAGTGCAGGTTGCTACCCCTACTGGAGGAGGAAGCACCGAAACCTACATCCCCGGCATATGACGCGGCTTATCGGCCACCTCGTGGCCGCGACAAAGAAACATTCCAGCCAAAAGCTCAGCCCGCACCCTGACGCCATTCAAATAAAAAGGCATGGGGAAATACGCCAGGCCTGCGAGACGTATTGGAGGACAAAGCAAAACATGCAAGATCGATCTACGGATCACGATGGCGTGCCACTATGCGAGATGATAATTGTCACGCCAGATACAGAAAAAGTAAGTCCGGCCGAGCCGAACACAGCGGGCAAGACTCATTTGAGCTGCGTCACGACATAGCCCAGTAAAGAGGCGTCGCACACTCCCTATGCTTCACAGACGAAGTAATGGATCATCAAATCCCAAAGGGTTTCAAACCCGTCAATATTGAATCATACGACGGCACAACAGATCCTGCGGCATGGATCGAGAATTTCCTCCTACACATCCACATGGCCCGCGGTGATGACCTACACGCCATCAAATACCTCCCACTAAAACTCAAAGGACCAGCTCGGCATTGGCTCAACAGTTTGCCAGCAGAGTCCATTGGCTGTTGGGAAGATCTAGAAGACGCATTCCTCGACAACTTTCAGGGCACTTATGTGCGACCACCAAATGCCGATGACTTGAGCCACATAATTCAGCAGCCAGAAGAATCGGCCAGGAAATTCTGGACACAATTCCTACCAAAGAAAATTCAAATCGTCGACTGTCCGGATGCAGAGGCCCTAGCAACTTTCAAGCACAACATCCGTGAAGAGTGGCTAGCCCGGCACCTTGGTCAGGAAAAGCCGAAATCTATGGCAGCCCTCACGACACTCATGACCCACTTTTGCACGGGAAAAGATAGTTGGCTAGCTCACAGTAATAACATATCAAAGAACCATGGTACTTTAGATACCAAGGACAGCAATGGAAGGTCACGTCGCAACAAACATAAGCGTCGCATTAACAGCGACAATACCGAGGATACGACAGTCAATGCCGGATTCAAAGGCTCTAAACCCGGTCAGTGGAAAAAGCCATTCAAAAGAAGCACTCCAGGCCCGTCCAGTTTGGACTGTATACTCGATCACTCGTGTCAAATACACGGCACCCCCGACAAGCCAGCCAATCACACCAACAGGGATTGTTGGGTGTTCAAGCAGGCCGGCAAGTTAAATGCCGAAAATAAAGATAATGGGCCACATAACAATGACGAGGAGGAGCCCCAGCAGCCGAACACCGGAGGACAGAAGAGGTTCCCCCCTCTAGTGCGGACAGTGAACATGATATACGCAACCCACATCCCCAAGAGGGAACGGAAGCGTGCGCTCAGGGACGTATATGCGTTGGAGCCAGTCTCCCCAAAATTCAACCCATGGTCTTCCTGTCCGATCACCTTCGACTGCAGGGACCACCCCACTAGTATCCGTCATGGCGGATTCGCCGCATTGGTCCTAGAACCAATCATTGACGGATTTCACCTCACTCGAGTCCTTATGGATGGCGGCAGCAGCATAAACCTGCTTTATCATGACAAAAAGCGAAAATGGGTATCGATCCCTCAAGGATCAAACCCACAAAAACGACCTTTAAAGGCGTCATACCAGGTGTAGAGGCCCATTGCACAGGCTCAGTCACACTGGAAGTGGTCTTCGGATCCCCAGATAACTTCCGAAGCAAAGAGTTAATCTTCGACATAGTCCCGTTCCATAGTGGCTACCATGCACTGCTCGGGCGAACCGCATTTGCACGATTCAATGCGGTACCACATTATGCATATCTCAAGCTCAAAATGCCAGGACCTTCGGGGGGTCATCATAGTCAATGGAAACACAGAGCGCTCTCTCTGCACGGAGGAGCACACTGCGGCCCTCGCAGAAGAAGCACAAAGAAGCCTCTTAAGGCAATCCGCTAGTTCGCCGATTAAGGACCCGGACACCTTCAAGCGCGCCCGGATTAATTGACAACAGGACCACCTAGCACATTCCGAGCTCGCATAGCATTGTGGCCCCCACCCCGGTCCCAGCCAAACGGCGAAATCCGTGCCACGCGTACATAATTACGCATTAAATATACCATGGGCACAGGCGGGGAGGGGGGCACGACTGCGGCACACCCCAAGTCGTGGCTTAAACCGCACTAGGGGCTTCCTGCTTTGTTATTTTTCTCTTTCAGGACTTTTATCTCTGGAAACCCTGTCCGGCAGCACGATTGCCGAACACATGATGCAGCAACCAAGGAGGCAGAAAGCTACGTCACACCACGGAACTCCTAGGTGGATTACGATAGCGAGTGAAATATTTTCTTTAATACTATTCCTCAGCTTGCCCTTGGAAGGGACATGTCAAACAGTCCTACTTTTTACTTATCGCGCTACTTGTATCATTCTGTTTGAACGCACCTTTTTGAATAAACAATGCATAGCATTAAGACTATTATTGCATTCTTCCTTTTTATATATATGTTCATTCACGACATCTAGCACCCGTACACTCTGGTACGGCCAATACACTAGGGGCTTAAGCATACCCCATAATACGGCGTGAGAAGTCCGAACACTTTCGACAGTGCGGCACCCCGAACTTATAGCATTATATGCATCCGCTCCGAATCATGTCTTGGGTCAATAGTTTGGTTTGCCCGGCTCGCATGTTTTGGTACAATACGTTCCGCTATATCGGCTAAGGTAGCACTGGGAAAACTACTGTGATTGTGCCCCGGTTCTGTTGGGCTAAGCACCTTAGTAGAGAAAGCTAAAACTGACTGTCATGATAAGGCGAGAGACTGGTCGCTATTCGAGAGGTTTCAAGTCCCTAAAGACTTATGCCGCTTAGAGCGAGGAGTCGGCCCTATCCGGCTTAAGGCGTGTATCGCGCCCTGAATTCAGCCTTCTGAATACTAGGGGCTTCGCCGAAATTTAAAATTATAGAATTCTATGGCTAAGTGAGAGTGATAACGCATTATAGTCTGATTGCCTTGTTCATTGTGCTGAGCACCTCCCTCGAAGGACCCAACAATGGGAACAAAAGTGCTCATGTTTATCCCGAACACCCCAGCACTCATGGCGTGGGGGCAGAAGCCGACGACTAGCCATCTCTCAAATTTGATAAATAGCCGAACAGAAGGTAATATTTTAAATTCAGACAAGCGTAGCATAGCGCATATGAACAAGTTTTCATAATACAGGATTACACGAGCAAGTTCATTCAAATATTACATCTTTTGCACACTCGTCCACTATGAGACGGGCACCCTTCAGGACACCATCATAGTACATCTCGGGGTGGCAATGCTCCTTGCCCTGTGGTGGCCCTTCCTTCACCAGCTTCACGACGTCCATCTTGGCCCATTGCACCTTCACACGGGCGAAAGCCCGGCGTGCACCTTCGATGCAGACGGACCGCTTGATGACTTCCAGCCATGGGCAGGCATCCACAAGCCGCCTCACCAAGCCGAAGTAGCTGTTGGGAAGGGCGTCGCTAGGCCACATCCGTCCTATAAAGCCCTTCATGGCCTGTCGACCACCTTGTGCAGCTCGACCAGTTGCTTCAGCTGGTCGCTCAGAGGCATCGGGTGTTCAGTCCCAGTATACTGAGACCAGAACAGCTTCTCCGTTGAGCTTCCCTCCTCGGCCTGGTAAAACTGTGCGGCATCCGACACGCTGCGGGGCAAATCTACGAATGCTCCTGGAGAGCTCCGGATTCGGGTAAGTAACAAGTAATTCACTTTCACATGCTTGCTTTGCATATAAAATGCCTTACCCGCCGCTATCTTCTTCATCGCATCAATCTCTTGGAGGGCCTTTTGGGCTTCGGCCTTGGCACTCTTTGCACTCTCAAGGGCTTCATCACGAGAGTGTGGAGCTCTTGCTGCACCTCGCCCACCCGTGCCTCATGCCTTTCCCACTCGGTGCGCTCCTTGGCCGCTTTTTTTTCGGCCTAGGATAGCGCTTGCTTTAGGTTCGCCACCTCGGTCGTGGCCCCTGGAAAATTTACGATGATCCTGTCATTTTGCAATCGCATTCTTTTTATATATATCCATAGACTAGGTACTTCTTACCTTTGTTCTCCTCGAGCTGCCTCTTGGCAAGGCCGAGCACTTCCTTGGACCCTTCGAGGTCCTGCTTCAGTGCGGCGACCTCCGTAGTCAGTGCGGCATAGGCCAGCAGCGAGGCTTGCATACACATATGGACATACTTATATTAGACTCTGGCGATATTGTTTGATCCTCTGTTCAGCTTTTCTTTGTGAACACCGAACAGCATCAGGGGCTACTGTCTATGCGGTAATATTTTTCCTATATTTCAAATACTTACCTCAAAGCTTGTCAGAAGGCTGGCACAGGCTTCAGTCAGTCCGCTCTTGGCGGACTGAACCTTCTGGATCACCGCACTCATAATAGTGTGGTGCTCTTCATTGATGGAAGCGCTGCGAAGCACTCCCAGCAAATTGTCCGGTGCCTCTGGATGGACAGAGGTCACCGGCACAGGTGTCTTGCCCCTTTTGGAAGGAGGCCGCCTGCTTGAGTCCGGAACTACTGGAGGTTCCGGCGCGGTGTTCGGCTGAGGGCCAAACTCGGAGCCCTCGGGAGCCTTGCTCCCTCTGCTCCCGGAATCCGGAAGGTCGCCTGGAGGCACCTCCGGGACTGTCTCCCCTCGACCCGGTGCCTCTTGAGACAATACCTTGGCGTTGTCCGTAGGGCAAGGGGACGTGGCGGTCGGAAGTGGATCGCTATCCATATCTGACGAGCCCAGGGAGCCGTCCGACAATATGTCAATACGGGCTCGTGGCGGTCTGCATAATCATTATTCGGCGTTAGGAGAAGCAGTGCGACAAAGGTATGCTATGAGTTACTCTGGCATACGAATACTTACGACTTCGCCAGGGGCTTGGCCCTGAGCAGCCACTCGTCTTCGCCTTCGGCGGCGGTGGTGGAGTAGTCCGGAAGGAGAGTCCTTCCCTTCTTCGACCCTTCGCCCCCCGGTTGGGGCGGTCTTCCTTTTCTTGTCTCCCCCGACTGGAGGGGGAGCATCTTCATCTTCCTCCTCGTCTTCGAGGGAGGAGTGCGTCGCGGAGTTATCAGACAATGAGTCCGATAACACCGTGCGTCGGGAACTCTTTCGGGTTCCCTTGGCCTTCTTGGTCTTCTCCGGCACCTTGTAAGGAGACAGAGTCAGCATCTCCGTCAAGAGAGCATCCGCAGTGTCTTCGGGCAGAGGGGCCGGACAATTAATCTTCCACGACGTCTCCACCCAGTCCTGTCAAAGGCATGGAGCTCAGACCCTGCACATGGTTAAGCTAGGGGAAATAAATATCCTACCAGATGTGTAGAACTCACCGAATGCGCTAGGCGCTTCGCGCTTAGCCCGCGCTCCTTGGTGAGAGAGGGAGGGACCTCGGTGCCCTTGAACAAAACCCTCTAGACGTCCTTGTGCATCGTGTCGAAGAGCTCACTCAGAGTCTGGTGCTGGGCCGGGTCGAACTCCCATAAATTGAAATCCCGTTGTTGACACGGGAGGATCCTGCGGATGAGCATGACCTGGACTATGTCGAAAAGCTTGAGCTTCTTGCTTGCCATATTCCAGATACATTTTTGGAGTTCGTCCAGCTCCACCGATGAACCCTAGGACAGGCCCTTCTCTTTCCAGGAGGTGAGCCGCGGGGGGATTCTGGATAGAAACTCGGGGGCCGCCACCCAGTTGGTGTCGCCCGGCTCGGTGATGTAGAACCACGCCGATTGCCACCCCGTTATGGTCTCCACAAAGGAGCCTTCAAGCCATATAACATTGGGCATCTTGCCCACCATGGCTCCATCGCATTCTGCTTGTTGGCCTCCCACCACCTTCGGCTTGATATTGAAGGTCTTTAGCCACAGGCCGAAGTGGGGCCGGATGTGGAGGAAAGCCTCACACACGACGATGAACGTCGAAATGTTGAGGATGAAGTTTGGGGCCAGATCATGGAAGTCCAGCCTGTAGTAGAACATGAGATCATGGAAGAATGGATGGAGGGGAAACCCCAGTCCGCGGAGGAATTGGTGGAGGAAAACTACCCTCTCGTGAGGTTCCGGGGTAGGGACGATCTGCCCCGCAGCGGGCAGCCGATGCACGATATTCGCGGCTAGATATCCGGCCCCGCGCAGCTTTTTGATGTGTCCCTCCGTGACGAAGGATGCCACCCACTTGCCTCCCGCTACGGACATGTTTGGAGAAGGTTGAGGAGAAGGATGTGGACTTGGGTGTTGGAGCTCGAGTGTGCAAGAATGGATGAGCAAGGAGGAAGAAGGCTTGGGTAGAAAAAGGTTAAAACTTGTCCCTTTATAAGGGTGGTCGAAACTATGCGCCCCCACTAGCCTGGTAAAACTCGCTTATCCCCCAAGCGCTGTAATCGATGGCCCGGTTGGGTTACCCACGCCCGTATTGATGAGAATCCCGTAATAAGGGGGACACAATCTCTGCTTTGACAAGACGTGTCAAGAAACTGCCTCGCGTTATGTGCGGGGCTAGTTAAAGGAAATTGTTCGAATAATCACCGGGCCATGGCATAATGTCATGTTGCCAAAATGTGTCAGCAGATTAGATTTGTGGAAATATTATTCTCTCTATGGTGGTATGTTGAACTTATTTTGCAGGGTCGGACACTATCCTTCTATTCAAAATTCTTCTCTGGTGTATTCGGAGGAGGAACCCGCCTTGCAATGCCGAAGACAACACTGCGCGCCGGACTCATCGTCATTGAAGCCTGGTTCAGGAGCTACTAAGGAAGTCCTGTATTAGGTGGTCTCCGGACAGCCGGGCTGTTGGACTATGAAGATACAAGATTGAAGACTTCGCCTCATGTCTGGATGGGACTCTACTTGGCGTGGAAGGCAAGCTAGGAAATACGGATATGTATATCTCCTCCTTTGTAACCGACCTTGTGTAACCCTAGCCCCCTCCGGTGTCTATATAAACTGGAGGGTTTTAGTCTGTAGGACAACATAAAATCATACCGTAGGCTAGCTTCTAGGGTTTAGCCTCTCCGATCTCGTGGTAGATCAACTCTTGTAATACTCATATACATCAAGAATAAATACAGCAGGACGTAGGGTTTTACCTCCATCAAGAGGGCCCGAACCTGGGTAAAACATCATGTTCCCTGCCTCCTGTTACCATCCGCCTTAGACGCACAGTTTGGGACCCCCTACCCGAGATGCGCCGGTTTTGACACCGACAGTGATGCTACTGAAGAAGAGCATTACCTCGGAGAAGAAGGCGACCGGTGAAATCCTGCAACTTCAGGAGGACAAAGCAAAGCTGTGACATGAGCTCGACCTACTAAAGGAGGAGAACGCCGGCTGGACGAAGCTGCATTGGAATAGTTGTTCCTCGATGAAGATGCTGCAGGCCCTCGTAATGGAACATAAGGAGGAGTTGGTGAAGCTCCGCATCTAGCACCTGGCTGCTGTCAACGTACGTAATGCGGCCCTGGAACAAATGATGAAGACTCGCGTCGAGAAATCCCGCATCATGGACAGAATGAAGAAGATGGCGGATGAGGCACGCAAGGAGATGGAGGTCGTGGAGGCGACGAAGAGGCAGTTACGACTCCGCAGCTAGCAACCCTTCATGTAGTAGAGAGCAGCGCCCTACACTTGTGTGTGAGTCTTCCTTCTTTTTTGGGGTGATAATCTACCTTCTTCTTTTGCCCTTGTGTTTCTTCTTTGGCTTCGGGTGTTTCGCTGCACGTGTCATGTTCTTTGGGAGGCATGAATAGAACAATGCTAACAATTAGATGACTAGCAAATTAGATCATTTTTATCGCCATATGGCACTATGCTGCCATGTTTTGTGCTCCTCCATCGTACTCTAGTGAAGAACTAGAGTATACCGCACGGTTCTTTACTCCTCCTCAGGTTGTCGACACATTTATACGAGCAGTCAAATCACAAGGCCCCGCCTTCCAGCAGTAATGAGACGTCAAATCACAAAGGCCCTCGCCTCTCTTGAAACCAACCAAGCTAGACTGCCCCTCCCTCTAGCCTTTTAAAAAATGTATACTTTTGTACAGTATTAGTATCGATGGATTGCGCCATGGAGCAAAACTAACAAGATGAAATTAAAGAAAAAAGGTGGTACATATAGAGAGCGCTCGTCGCCAAATTATGCATATAGTAGTATTAAAAAAGCTAGTATGTGCTTAAATGAGGTGCTAAATTCTATTAAAGAAATAAGCATACCTATTTAATTCTTGGGTTCTTATTATTTATGCCAGTAGTTGTGTATCACTACTTAGTTATGCCATTAGAAGTTACAACTGCTCAAAAATGCCATCGATCCGTGAGATGCCTGCTCAAAAATGCAATTAGATATCTCAAAAATGACATCGTTAAGTTTGATGTTTGCTCAAAAATGCCATTAGACATTGTTATTTTCACGTCAAATCCCATTGACCATGTTATATGAAAAAAAAATAAGCCAATACTCACAATGATAAGTGTGGCCCCGCTTGTCAGGAGTAACCAAGCGAATAATTTTATAGGAAAATAAGAACGCTGTTGGGATCAAGTAGGCCCCATACTTTATTTTAATGTAGTGAGATAGAGGGAGAGCTGGCATGTTGGTCCATCGATATTTATGTCATTATAACATGGCAAAAGAGATTTGGGTCACAATAATGGTGTCTAGCAAAACACACCCCTCAAATAAAACTAAGCACCCTGAAATTCTTTGACAAAAATAAGCACTCTGAAATTCTTTGACAACTAAACTGCTGGCTATATGATGTTCGCCATATATATTGTACGTATATAATGTGAAGAAACAAGTGTTAGTACTATACCAACTAATAGATGAACTATAAGAAATACTAGTATGTACATACTAAAGAGTTAAAGTAATGAGAAGAAAAATAACATAGTTCTCCTGGTGGCCCACCGTAACACACCCCTTAAATAAAACTAAGCACACATGAAATTAAACTAAGCAATTAATTCGGTAGCATTGCATTAGAACCACCATCAGCAATGACACTACCACCTTACTCGGAGTCCTCGTCCATGTCCTCGACTTCGTCCTGGTCCCTCTTCCTCTTGGTCAATACTTGTTTGCTTGAACCGCACACTTGGCTCTTGCTCTTCATCCAACCCTTGTAGATATTGAAAGAATGGTAGCCATCCATTACAGCGTAGTGGATGTGGTCTATATCTAGTACATTCCACTGCCATGCACGGTGAAACATGTGCGGAGCTTTCTTCAGTTTACCGTATGAAGGATGAACCATGGCTCCTACCAGGGTCAACATTGAAGGCTGATCAGGGGAGGGCACCAGCCCATTCTTCTAGAGGTCGAAGGGGTTGCCCACAAAGAGGCCTATCCAATCCAGGACTCCTCTGTCGTTCGTAAAGTCTACAGTAACGAATTTGACTCGGCCGCCCTTGAGGAAGTTCTTAAATTCCTCACACTCAACGTCGGCATGGCATATGTGGTAGACCAAGCATAAGTCATGCACACAAACCTGGATCACGGCGGGCTTCATCTTCTCTTCCTCCTTTAGATTCATCTCTTTATCTAGGGTTGTGATGTACTTAACACCTAGCCCAGCGACCCACTCATCATTTGAGTTTTCGAACGTGCGTCTGAAGCGAGCAAGGCATCTGTCGGTGTCAAAACCGGCGAATCTCGGGTAGGGGGTCCCGAACTATGCGTCAAGGCCAGATGTTAACAGGAGACATGGGACACGATGTTTTTACCCAGGTTCGGGCCCTCTCGATGGAGGTAATACCCTACTCCTGCTTGATTAATATTGATGATATGGGTAGTACAAGGGTAGATCTACCACGAGAACAAGGAGGCCAAACCCTAGAAGCTAGCCTATGGTATGATTGTTGTATATGGAGTCGATTGCCTACGGACTACAACCCTCCAGTTTATATAGACACCGGATAGGGTTAGGGTTACATAGAGTCGGTTACAATGGTAGGAGATCTTGAATATCCGCATCGCCAAGCTTGCTTTCCACACCAAGGAAAGTCCCATCCGGACACGGGATGAAGTCTTCAATCTTGTATCTTCATAGTCCAGGAGTCCGGCTGAAGGTATAGTCCGGCTACCCGAACACCCCCTAATCCAGGACTCCCTCAGTAGCTCCCGAACCAGGCTTCAATGACGACGAGTCCGGCGCGCAGATTGTTCGGCATTGCAAGGCGGGTTCTTTCTCCAAATCTTGTGTACCTGTAGGAATAATGTCCGATTTTTGTAACGTAGTGTTCCTCGGCTTCCATGCCCAATAATGGCCGTCTTCCACATGTCAAACGAATGTGAAAAGCCGGGGCATTTCAATATTCACACCCCTAGCCGTATAAATGAGCCGCCTATTTAACGGGATGGGGATTTACGTCCAAACCACATCTTCTCCTTTCCGCGAGTTATCATCAGAGCGCTTCCAGCAAAGGTCCATTCCAACATGACCAGCCGTCGCAGCTCCTCCCCTCGCCCCTCCGGTTCCAAACCCGGGGACTGGGAGAGTTGCACCATCCCGCATAGCGAGTTAGTGTCGCTTCAGGCCAAGGGATTTCTCCCTCAGGCATACATGGTCCCGGTCCGAGCCGGTCTCGCCACCTACAATGGCGGAAAACAAGCGGAGAGCACCCC
Organism: Triticum dicoccoides; assembly: GCF_002162155.2. Taxonomy (NCBI): domain Eukaryota; kingdom Viridiplantae; phylum Streptophyta; class Magnoliopsida; order Poales; family Poaceae; genus Triticum; species Triticum dicoccoides. The sequence goes on from NC_041386.1 coordinate 402,537,908, forward strand.
CAATCCTTCTAAAGGAGAGCGGGTGTGCCTCGTTCCCTATCTAATAAGGGGACTGGGATTTCCAATTCATCCATTCCTCCGCAGGCTTCTGGAGTTCTACGGCCTCCAGCTGCACAATCTCACGCCCGCCTCCGTATTGCATATTGCGGGTTTCATCGCCCTTTACGAGCTATTTTTAGGCGTTGAGGCTCATTTCGTGCTGTGGAAGAGGTTATTCTGCCTGGTGCCCCATTCTCAAGAGGGGTCTATATACCAAGTGGGAGGAGCCGAAGTATGGCGCATCGCCGGGACCGGATACCAATCAGAACCCCAAAGAAGGCGTCCGAGGACTAGCCTTCCTAATGGTTTTACATAGATGATGTCCCGCTACCGGACCCTATCCGGGTCGGTCTCCCTGAGTTCAACAGTGCTCCATTGAAGAAATGCTTGAGCTGGCGTCCGCGGAGCTCTCATAGAGAAAGCGACAGAGACGTCCTTTACCTGATGGGCCGGATAAGACTGTTGGCTCATTCCGGACTAACCATGATTGGAGTCATGGCCGCATGCATTATGCGGGGGGTGCAGCCGCTTCAATATAGAGACCACCCCATGTGGGATTTCAACGGGGAGGATGACACCACCCGTTACGGTCATAAGGGGCCGGCCTCAGCTGCCGCTCTAGTAAAGATCTTATCCTCTTTGTACAAGGGAGAAAAGGAGGAATTCCTCCGTGTCAACCTGCAGGCCGGATTTACTATGTACGATCCTCCAAGTTGGGTAAGTGAACAATTACGCTTGCCCGTTTGTTTTATACTCCCACGGTTAGATATGTAGTCTAACGACATCAGTGCAGGAACTGCGACAGGAGGTAAAGGATATAAACAGCCGCCCTCCACAGCCCGAGGACCCAGAACGGTCCCTCGATCCGGACTCCGAAGAGGATCTAGACATATCAGTGGAGCTTATCGACGGGGTGTTCCATCAGCTAAGCAAGGACAATACCTTTGTAGCCATCACGGCTGATTACCAAGGGTTAATCCCGGCCTCCCAGGTGACAGAAACCGGAGTCTCATTCCCTTGAGAGAGATTCCACTCTCACGTATTCCGGTGTTTCTGACGACAACCATGTTTTGCAGGGGAGATTTCTGAGGCAGGAGGCCGAACCTACGGCGGCTAGCCAACGAGGGGCCGCAGGGCCCCGTGGGACAAAAAGGAATGCAGTCCGGACTGAGATGCCGGCGCAAAGGTATAGCGCACCCTCTGTTTCCCTGGTGTTATTCTGTCAGGGCATATTAACGTTCGTGCTATCTTCAGAACGAAGAGACCTCGTCGGACTACATCGGGAGAGGTTGCCAATCGCGCCTCCACCAGCCAGGCTCCAACGTCTGGCCAGGAAGCGGAGGCAAGCACAAGGCATGCACCGGACGCTCCTCCGACAGAGGATGCGGACAGGCTGTCTGCCACAAATTCTGAAGTGGAGAGTGCCATGAACCACAGGCGTCGCCGGACAGTTCTACGCGATGCTTGTTTCTCCCAAGAGGCTTTAGATGCCTTTAATTCGGGAGATGCGTGCCTCCGTGCCGCTCAAAATGGTTTAGCCAGAGCCACGGAGCAGTATGTAAAAGACATACGGGTAAGAAAATTTTGGTTAAACATATATATGCCAGTAGCCCCCGAGACTTGAAGCAGTTAGAGCAACTGATTTAAGGATCATTTAATATGCAGGTTTTTACAGAGAAGAATACCGTACTGTCCCAGGAGCTGGAAAAGTGCAAGGCCCAACTATAGGCCACACTAGCCGCAGCAGGGGAGCCCAAAGAGACCCCCTCAGGTAAGATACACTTCGAAATATTAGTATTGTGCGGTGTGGGTGCAAATTTGACAAATCATATTGCAGATGGCGCCGGACTCGATCCGGACAAGCAACAACTCTTACGCCGGCTAAAGGCCGGTGAGAGTACATTGACAAAGGTGAGGCGGGAGAAGAAAGATCTTCAGGATGCCAACACCAAGCTGGACGTCGAACTTAAAGATGTCCGTGGCCAGCTGTCGGACTCCACGAAGGAGAATCAGCGGCTTCGACACGGCATTTTTAGTAAGTGCTTGAACGAACTTCGAAAAAAAGTTCAGCGAGGAAGTCGACTAACAGAGTAATGTCTGTAGGTATGCTCACAGGTCGTCCTGCAGAGGAGATGCCCGGTTCTACGGGTGACCTTCTTCCCGAACTCTTGCAACTGCACGAGCGAATTCAGCAGGCGATGCGGGGTATTGCCCAAGCCTTATGGACTGGCCACTCCGTGCCCGAGGGCCTTGGAGAGCTTGCGGAGAAGCTGAAGGGAGCTCGGCGGTGCTTCTGGTTGTGGAAGATATCGGCCTGCCGACAAGGCACTAGGGAGGCCTGGGCCATGGTGAAGACCCGTTTTACGAAGTCTGACCCAAACCACATGGCCGAGGTCGGACCAGTGGGGCCTGACGGGAAGGAGATCCCTGTGAGCTTAGTATACGGCCAAGTAGAGTTGGCCGCGAAGTATTCCCAGCAGGACTGTAAATTAGACAGCCTGTTAGATGGTATAGAAGAGGAATACAATCAGTCAGAATGACTGTGTAATTTTGAACTGACATGTGTAATGCCTTCTAGCCGGATTGTAGATCGTTTGTCGTTGCCGACCTTTTCGCTTCAACCTTGGGACCTGACGGTCCGGAGTGTGTCCGAATACCATAGCAGTTATATAAGAAACATGGTTAGTAAGAAGCATCTTCCAGAGAGAATAGTTCCGTTAGGGGTTCCTTTCGCTAGGAGGCATGCCCTAAAGTGCATGTCCGGACTGCGTGAAAAGAAGCAAAAAAAAGCATCTGGGGGCGCATAAAATGAGTAAAAAGATCATCTTTTATTTCACTGACCGAATATTCCCTTAAGAACGCTAGCTTTCGGCTTCACCCAATCTGAGGTACACATCCGGCTGACCCGGCAGTAACAATCGCAGAGGTGCTCCCTTTACCGCCTAGCCGAACAATCGGGAACGTAGGGGTAAGCACAGGAGCCAGGCAACCCAGCTTGGCCAAAACTTAAGTCATATCGATGCATATAATGGTGAAGAAAAAGGTACATGCGGAAGTTTGACGCATGTGTTGGGCGTGAAGCCCGTATAAATAAGCTTCTGTTAAAGAAGTCCCCAGATTTAATGAGCGCGAGTGGCGCGTCACTAGATGAGCCTTCAAGGGCTATAAAAGAAAAGAGGGGAAGGAGAGAAATGTAAGACAGAAAAATGCAAAAAATGGACAGAGGAAGGAGACGAACACCGAGTCCGGTGCTAGGCATAGAATCTTCGGAGACGGGGCGTTCCACGTGTTCGGCTCAAGTCGGTTATCCGACGCATCTCGCAGGCAGTACGCCCCACCAGTCAGGACTTGGTCGATTATGAATGGACCTTCCCACATGGGCTTGAGTTTGTCCTTTTTTTATCCGACAGGCGTACAACTAGTTCGCCAACATTGTAATTTTTGGCCCATACTTCTCTGCTTTGATATCTTCGGGCCTGCTGTTGATAAAATGCGGAACGGGCTTTTGCCATGTCACGCTCCTCCTCCAAGGCGTCCAAGTTGTCCTGCCGATCGAGCTCGGCTTCTCTTTCTTCGTACATGCGCACTGTAGGTGAGTCATGAATTATGTCACAGGGCAGAACTAGCTCCGCGCCGTACACCATAAAAATGGTGTGTATCCGGTGGTGCAATTTGGCGTGGTCCGCAGCCCCCATAGCACGGAGTCGAGCTCCTCTACCCAGTGCGTGTTAGATTCCTTGAGGGACCGCACTAGTCTGGGTTTAATGCCGCTCATGATAAGACCATTTGCACGTTCGACCTGGCCATTGGTTTGTGGGTGATAGACGGAAGCATAATCGAGGTTGATGCCCATGTTTTTGCACCAGAGTTTTACCTCGTCGACGGTAAAGTTTGTACCGTTATCGGTTATGATGCTGTGGGGGACACCATAATGGTGTACAACCCCGGATATGAAGTCTATCACAGGTCCGGATTCGGCCGTTTTAACAGGCTTGGCTTCTATCCATTTGGTGAATTTATCCACCATGACCAGTAAGTATTTTTTCCTATTGGTCCCACCTTTAAGGGGTCCGACCATGTCAAGCCCCCAGACCGCAAAAGGCCAGGTGATGGGTATAGTTTGGAGTGCGGTGGGTGGCATATGGCTTTGGTTGGCAAAAAGTTGGCAACCAGCGCATCGTTGGACTAGGTCCTGAGCGTCTGCCCGGGCCGTCGGCCAATAAAAGCCTATATGGAAAGCCTTGCTAACAAGGGACTGAGCAGCAGCGTGGTGACCACCGAGTCCGGCATGAATTTCAGCCAGAAGGTTCCGCCCTTCCTCTTCGGAGATGCACCTTTGAAGGACTCCGGTAGTGCTTTTCTTATAAAGCTCTCCCTCATGGACTTTGTAGGCTTTAGATCGCCGCACTATGCAGCGGGCCTCGTTTTGGTCCTCCGGGAGTTCCTGCCTAGTAAGGTAGGCTAGGAATGGTTCTATCCATGGGGCGATAACCGCCATTATTACGTGGGCTGAAGGTGTAATTTCATTGACAGATCCTCCAATTGTGTCAGATTGTTCGGCGTCGAGTGGTGCAGCTGGATCCGGGCTGTTATTTGGGGGTTGCCCCTCCCATGCTACGGATGGCTTGAACAATCTTTCCAAAAAGATTGTCACACCCTAGCTAGTCATGCATTAGAGTGTTGCATCATGTTTACTCTTCATCAGAAACTTGAAATGGGGATATGTGAAACCCTCAGAATCATTTTGAAAATGACCCAAATAAAAATTTCTCCAAAAGGGTCCAAGAAAATGCTCATGTTGCTCTCTGAAATTATTGGACAGAGATAAAAATCAAACCAATATTTTTAGTGGCTCATGGACATTTATTTTGGGCATTTGGAATTAATGCATAAATATTTGCATTGGAAATATATTAATTATATATATTAATATATGCCCAAATATTATGCCAATTATAAAAGAGCTCTGGAATAATATATATAGCTCCTGCAAAAATTGGCATAAGTTAAATAAATGATTTAATATATTATTTAAATCAAAACAAATGTCAGAAATTAAAAAAAGGAAAATATATAACAGGAGGAGCTTACCTGGGCTCCTCCACTGTGCGGCCCAGCCAGCTGGCTGGCCCAGCCAGCAGCCGGCCCAGCCCACCTCCCTCCTCTGTCGTCTTCGTCCCGACAGAGG
>NC_041386.1:402543381-402555810 GCF_002162155.2 Triticum dicoccoides
GGCCGAACACCACCGTCGCCGCCGTTCGCCATAGCCACCGTCTCCGACCACCCCTCGCTCCCCCGACTAGCTCAGGAGCTCCGCCTCGCCTCCCTCTTCCTCCCCACCGCTCCACAGCTCCCCGGAAGCCCTGCATCGCCGCCACGTCGCCGTTCCCCTCTTCGGGCTCCGACCACCGTCGCCGTCGAATTCGCCGTCTCCAGCGCGTCCCCGAGCCCGCTTCGACGCCCACTGCAACCGCGGTGAGCTACGCCACCGTTTCCCCCTCTCCTTCCCCTCGTTCCCTCACCGTAGCCACCTCCCCACCACGGCCGAACCTCCGCCGTCGCCGAGCTCGCCGTCGACGCAGCTCCGGTGACCATTTGGTCACCCCGGCGAGTCCAACGAGTTCGCAAGACCCCGTAGAGCGTCCCTAGAGCCTCGCTTTGCTCGACTTCGAGCTCCAGCACCGTTCCCGTGCACGACCGAACCCCGGCGGCCGCAGCCGAGCTCGCCGCCGTCGACTCCGGCCACCCCGACCCCAACGGGCTCCGCCAAGAGCTGCGGGTTGGCCTCAGCTCCACTCCGGTGGTCTCCGCGGTCCGTTTGGTGGCTGAAATGACCAAAACCACTTCCGCCGCCGCGTCGGGCTCGCCGGCGGCTAAACGCCGGTGCAGCCGACTCGGGTTTGACCACGGGTGGGCCCTGGTTGACTCCCCTGAGTCAATGACAGGTGGGGCCCAGCCCTGTTAATTAAACAGATTAGTTTTAATTAAGTTTTAGTTAAAATAATCACCCTGACATGCGGGACCCACTGTCAGGTTTGACCTGGACCAGTTCCGTTGACCTGCTGACGTCACACTGACGTCAGGCTGACGCAGTAATTGATTTTCTGGATTTAAATTAAATCAAGAAATTCCAGAATATTATTTAAACTTCAAAAATTCATAACTTTTATTCTGTAACTCCAAATTGGACAAATTATATATGAAAAATGATCAGAAAATCCAATCTACCCATCTGTACTATTTTCATGCATGATCAAACAAGTTAAATTGATGTTTTAAGCAGAACAAGAAAAGGCACTTAAAAAGGCCATATTTGAATTTGGAATTTGAATCTTTGATTCAAATTTGTTCAAACCCTTCTGGCCTTAGTTGCATTAGCCCAATACACTCATTTTGCCATGTCTCATGCATGCATCATGTTGTTGCATACTGTTTGGTAATGTTTGTGTATCGGTGCTCTCTGCGGCAGGTTCTGTCCCCGAGGAGTACCGTGATTACCCTAACGAAGAACCTTATCAGTGCATCGAACCATCAGGCAAGCAACCAATCATTTGATCATATCGATACAATCCCATGTTCTCGCTCCTGCTCTCTTTTACTGCATTAAGACAACGCGTTTCAAACTGCTGTGTGTTACGGTAGTTGAACCCATTTCCTCTGCATGACCTGTCATTGCCACAGTAACTAGATGAAACCCACTAGCATGTGTAGGAGTTGCTTGAGCCATATGTATGTGTTGTTCCTACCTTGCTATGCCTGCTATGCTTAGAGTCGTGTCAGGTCTGGTTCATCTGGGTGATGGGCTAGAGTGAAATGATTATGTCGGTAATGAGAGTGGTGTGGTGAACACGATTTGGTAAAGGTATCGATGAGAGGCCATGTAGGAGTACATGGTGGGTTGTTTCATTGAAGCCGACCTTAAGCACTGAGATCTGTATGCGTGATTTAAGATACAGCTACTACCATGCATTGGGCCCTGAAATATGACCCCGCTCGACTTCTTATTCACCCTAGTTCTCTGTCCAGGAGTTGCAAGTAGTTTCTGGTGTTTGTAGCCTACTGGAGGCCGTGGACAGCGCTGACCGTAGGGGTGGGCTGTGATGCGGTAGGTACGTGGCCGGGTGTACCGAATACCTGTTAGGTATCTCGGGAACCCTGTTCACATCGTTCGGGGCCGTATGGGAAACCTCGGCCGGACTCCCTGCGGATGGAACCTGAATAGGCGATAAACCTGGACTAGAGGCTTAAGTGTTTAGGTAGGTCGTGGTCTACACCCACGTCGGCTTTCGCTTGAAGTCTGCCGAGCACATGTCGTGTGCAGACGCTAAGTGGTGGAAACATGTATGAAGAAGTACACCCCTGCAGGGTTATCATAATCTATTCGAATAGCCGCGTCCGCGGTAAAGGACTACTTGGTTGCCTATACAGTTCATAGACAAGTAAATGGAAACTGTTAAAAGCCTCAAGATAAGTGTGAGTGCCGAGGATGGCTCTTCCGTAGGAAGACGGAGGTGGATCCTCGGTAGTGTATTGAAGTGGTGAGTAGTGGACTCGTGTGCGTAAAACCATTTCAAGTTGGAGTATCGTAGGATAGCCTAGCCAAGAGTCAAAGCTGGCTTGCTGCAATAACTCCACCAACCCTTCTTGATACTATGCATGTATGTAGGATCTGATGTAAGTCTTGCTGAGTACCTTTGTACTCATGTTGCTATAATCTACATTTTTACAGAAGACGCTGCAACCCCTTCTGATGGGTTCTATGTAGACGTTGACATCAACGAGTAGGCTAAAGACCCAGGTGGTGACCCTGAGCTTGTGAAGGACCACGTAGTATAGCTAGGCTTTCCAAGCCTCTTTTATTTTACTAGTTGTCTGTACTCAGACAAGTTACTTCCGCTGCTGGTTTGTATGACTGTATGACTTGTATGTGGGGTCGTGAGACCCGTACCTTTGTGTATGTTATGTATGGCTCACTGAGCCTTAAATAAAGTACTTGTGTCATAGAGTCATGTTGTGATGCTTCGTTGTATTTGCACATATCGAGCATATTGTGTGTATGATTGGAATGCTTGGTATGTGTGGGATCTGACTATCTAGTTGTTTATCTTTAGTAGCCTCTCTTACCGGGAAATGTCTCCTAGTGTTACCGCTGAGCCATGGTAGCTTGCTACTGCTCTGGAACACTTAGGCTGGCCGGCATGTGTCCTTCTTCGTTCCTGTGTCTGTCCCTTCGGGGAAATGTCACGCTTTGAGTACCGGAGTCCTGTTAGCCCGCTACAGCCCGGTTTACCGGAGTCCTGCTAGCCCAGTGCTACAGCCCGGACCCACTTGCTGATGACCGACACGTTCGAAGCTGGGTCATGGATGCCTGTCCTTGTAAGTCTGTGCCACTTTGGGTTTACGACTAGTCATGTCAGCCCGGGCTCTTTATCATATGGATGCTAGCGACACTATCATATACGTGAGCCAAAAGGCGCAAACGGTCCCGGGCAAAGGTAAGGCGACACCCGTGAGGATACCGTGCGTGAGGCCGCAAAGTGATATGAGGTGTTACCGGCTAGATCGATGTGACATCGAGTCGGGGTCCTGACAGCGTTGGCATCAGAGCCGGACTGCCTGTAGGTTCTCCAAGCCAAACTGGTCGATGTTGAGTCTAGAAATTCTTTAGTTATATGTAGGGGAATTGTTTGTGGGTTGGAACGTAAGGCTCTTTTTACTCCTTATACCTTATGACTTTCTGATCTGAGTCAGTCCATTCTTCCACCGGGGGTTAAGGAATTAGGATCTGTTCTCTCTATCAGGATCACGAGTTACTAATCAGTAGTACCTTATAAGTTTGATGGATACAAGCCTAGTTCAGATCTACTACCACATTATGTTGCCAGAATGGTTTCAGAACTTTGATATAATGATGATGAGTGTGTACGAAATCCTTTGTCAAATGTCTCAAATCCTTCTTGAGCATTTACAGCTGTTATGCTGCCGAAATTTTGCTAGAAATTCTAATGCCCTTGCATTATGATTGTGCTTTCAGATGGCCACTCGCGACCTCAATCAAGTGGTTCGCCTGACTCGATGCCTAGATGTACCCGGCCATACTGCTAAGTTGGTCAGGGTAATGACTGAGGCTGGATACCGCTGGTATCCTGAGTATACGGTCGAAGAGCAATTCCGAGATTTCAATCAAAGCCAGTATCTCTGCACTGTCAGGATATTTCCATCTTATCCTGGATCCACCGAGCCTCTTCACTGCTCCTATGGACTCGGGGTTACTATTGAGATGGCTGTGCAGGACGCCGCCTACTCTATGATGACCATTATGCGAGTCAGATCTGGGTTATTTCGGGACTCTGATTTCCGGTATATGCCAGGATCACTTCCGGGAGCACAAGGGTATCTCCAGGCTATCTATGCTGACCCCACTTAGGAGGATTCACGGACTCGCACCACTGCTGAGATGCTCGAGGATAAGGACCGAGAAAATCGGGCCTTAAGGCTAGAGCTCTTCAACACCCGTGCTGACCACTGGGCCACTTTGACTCGGTTCACACCGGCGGTGCAAGCTGGATATTCAGATATGCGCGATCTCTATCCTGTGAGATCTGCTCTGCCAGACGTGATGGTTTGGCGTGATGTAGGAGGCATCACCCCACCTCGCGGTCCCCGCAGGCCACCGTTTGTTGGTCCAAGGCCTCATCCTAGCCCCTATGGTCCACAAGCTCCGCGAGACCGTCTGTTTCCGGATGAACATGTTGAGCTTCCAGGCTATGGAGGTGACTTCTACGAGGACTATTACGGATCGGTCTGAGTTAGTGGTGGTGTCACTAGTTTGCACTAGCTGTGTCGTCTATCGCCCCGCGTAACTCGTGGGATATGACCTAGTCTGTACTCTTTCCGGAGATGTAGAAAAATAATGTATAGGAGCTTGGAATGCCTCCGATGAGATGTAATCCTCTTTTCACCGTAAAAGTACTATGTTTGGTCTTGTACTAAACCCTGTATGGTGTGTATGACGATGGAATAAAAGAAGCAGTTTCTGTATCTACCATGTCATACGGATGATCATCCTGCATTCCGAGTTATTTCTTACATTATGAATCCTATGTCAGAATTTTACCATCCTGACTAAATCATTGTCTTGTCTTCCTAGGATGGTCAACACGCGCGCTAACCCTGCTTCTCAAGAGCAGGCCGAAGGCAGTGAAGCCAGGGATGTAAATCTGCCTCATCCTCCTTCACTAGCCGAGGTGATGATGGAAGCTGAGAGAAACAAGCGGGAGACAAACCGTTTGTTGGAGCGTATTGAACAGAATACAGCACACCATCAGAGGGCTAACGTGGTGTCACTCAGTGATTTTATCAAATTGCATCCACCCACGTTCCACCACTCCGTCGAGCCTCTCAACGCTGATGACTGGCTTCGCAGTATCTCTCATAAACTGCGTTCCGCGCTGGTAGCGGAGGCTGACAAGGTCACCTTTGCTGCCTATCATCTTGAAGGCCCCGCCAGTTTATGGTGGGAGAATTATGGAGCTATGCACCCAGCGGGCCATGTCACAACTTGGGCTGAATTCAGCGAGGCTTTCCGTGAACATCACATTCCGGAGGGTCTCATGGACCGTAAACGTGAAGAATTTTGCAGTTTCACCCAAGGCCGACTTTCTGTGGATGCCTATAGCAGGGAGTTTGGTAATCTCGCCCGATATGCAACTGAGGAAATGTCTACTGACGCCAAGAAGCAAGCAAGGTTCCGTAAGGGCCTTAGTCCTGAGCTTCGCCGCGACCTCCGTCTGCATGAGTGCACATCTTTTTCGAAACTTGTCAACAAAGCCATCAGTGCTGAAACTGGTCAGACTGACTATGACGCAACACGCAAGCATGGACGTGACATGGGTTCCTCATCCGGTGCTGGTCCTCAGAAGCGCCGCGTGTGGGTGCCCAACACCGCCCTGCCACCCAGGTTCACACCGAGGCCATCTTTCCAGGCGCCTCGCCCTGTACAACAGTCTGCTCCAGCCAAGCCCTATGGGGGTTCAACTAACAATGCTCCTTCACGTACCAGTTCCGTGACTTGTTTCAAGTGTGGGGAATCTGGCCACTATATGCGTGAGTGCCCCCAGACCAACCCAAATCAATCTGCTAAAGCTGTTGGCCGTGGCAAGCCGACAGGGAAAGTGTTTCATGCTAAACCGGTCACCGCTTCACGTGGCCATGTCAACTGTATCTCTGCCGAAGAAGCTCAAGAGGATCCCAACGTCGTTCTCGGTACGCTTCTTGTTAACTGCCACCCGGCATCTGTTTTTTTCGATACAGGAGCCTCTCATTCTTTTATATCAGAAAGTTATGCTCGTTTGCATAATGTTGCATTCTGTGACATGCCATCCACTATGGAAATCTCTACCCCTGGGTCTAGATGGCAGACCTCTAGGGTAAGTTATGGAAATGAGATCCAAGTCGACAGACTTGTTTTCCTTGCATCTTTGATAGCCCTTAAATCTTCAGATATTAATATCATTCTGGGTATGGACTGGATGTCGGCTCATCATGCCCAAATTGATTGCTTCTCTAGGACTGTTCAACTCACCCATCCTTCGGGGAAGATAGTCCATGTCTTGACCCAAATAGCCAAGCGACAATTATATTCTCTTAACGCCAGCCCTTTGCCAGACCTTGAGGACGTTCCGGTAGTCCGTGACTTCCCGGATGTCTTTCCAGAGGAATTGCCAGGTGTTCCACCTGACAGGGATGTTGAGTTTGTAATAGACCTCATTCCAGGAACCGTTCCGATTGCTAGAAGACCTTATAAGATGGCACCCCTAGAACTAGCCGAACTTAAGAAACAACTCGATGAGTCCTTGAAAAAGGGTTTCATCCGACCTAGCTCATCTCCATGGGCTTGCCCCGTCCTATTCGTCAAGAAAAAGGATGGTACGGACCGGATGGTTGTAGATTACCGACCTGTCAATTTGGTCACAATCAAGAACAAATACCCGCTTCCCAGGATCAACGACCTGTATGATCAGCTCGCTGGATCCTCAGTCTTCTCCAAGATGGATTTGAGGTTGGGCTACCATCAAATCAAAATCAGAAACGGGGACATTCCTAAAACGGCCTTTGTTACTCGTTATGGCCAATACGAGTACACCGTCATGTCTTTCGGACTAACCAACGCTCCATCCACCTTTTCTCGGTTAATGAACTCAATCTTCATGGAGTATTTGGATAAATTCGTCGTGGTTTACCTCGATGATATACTAATCTACTCCAAGAACGAGGAAGAACATGCCGAACATCTAAGGCTAGTGTTGCAGAAACTTCGAGAGCATCGCCTTTATGCCAAATTTTCTAAATGTGAATTCTGGTTGTCAGAAGTGACCTATCTGGGTCATGTAATATCTGGTAAAGGTATTGCTGTTAACCCTGAGCGAGTTCAAGCCGTCCTTAATTGGACTCCACCTGAATCGGTCAAGCAAGTTCGGAGTTTTCTAGGCTTAGCGAGCTATTGTCGTCGCTTTGTCGAGAACTTCTCCAAGGTTGCTAAACCTCTAACCGAACTCCTCAAGAAAGATAAGAAGTTCGAGTGGACTCCACAATGTGAGCACAGCTTTCAGGAACTGAAAAGACGCCTGACTTCTGCTCCCGTACTGGTACCGCCAGACTTCTCTAAGGACTTTGTTATCTACTGTGACGCCTCGCGACAAGGACTAGGTTGCATTCTCATGCAAGATCGACACGTAATTGCCTACGCTTCACGACAATTGCACCCACATGAGGAGAATTATCCTACCCATGATCTAGAGCTTGCAGCCGTAGTCTATGCACTTAAGACCTGGCGACATTACCTCCTCGGTAATCGTTGCGAAATATTCACTGATCACCAAAGTCTGAAGTACATCTTCACCCAACCGGATTTGAATCTCAGGCAGAGACGTTGGGTTGAATTGATCACAGACTTCGACTTAGGAATAACCTACACCCCAGGGAAAGCCAACGTCATGGCTGATGCGCTAAGTCGTAAATCTTATTGTAACAATCTGATGTTACAACAAAGTCAACCGCTTCTCCATGAGGAATTTCGGAAGCTTAACCTTCACATTGTTCCTCAAGGATTTCTTTCCACCTTGGTGGCGAAACCTACTCTTACGGATCAAATCATTGCCCCCCAGAAGCGAGATAAGGGAATAGCTAAGATCAAGGAGAACATTGCTAGCGGAGGTGCTAGTTGCTTCTCCACAAATGATCATGGTGTTGTGTACTTTGAGAACCGTCTAGTGGTTCCCAAGAACCAGCATCTACGGCAGTTGATCCTTAAGGAGGCTCATGAATCTCCTCTCACTATTCATCCCGGTAGTACTAAGATGTATCAGGACCTACGCCAGAGGTTCTGGTGGACTAGGATGAAGAGAGAAATTGCTCAGTATATTGCTAAGTGCGACGTCTGTCGTCGTGTAAAAGCAGAGCATCAACGACCTGCTGGCACCCTTCAACCCCTAGCTATTCCTGAATGGAAATGGGATAAAATTGGTATGGATTTCATTACCGGTTTTCCCAGGACCAAGAGAGGGAATGATGCTATTTTCGTCGTGGTTGATCGTCTTTCCAAAGTAGCCCATTTCTTACCTGTTCGTGAGAGTATAACCGCTAGTCAACTGGCAGACTTATACATCTCCCGAATAGTGTCCCTTCATGGTGTTCCTTTGGAAATTAACTCGGATCGAGGAAGTCTTTTCACCTCTCGATTTTGGGAAAGTTTCCAAAATGCTATGGGAACTCGTCTCTCCTTTAGCACCGCTTTCCACCCTCAGTCGAGTGGTCAAGTGGAACGCGTCAACCAAATTCTAGAAGACATGCTTCAAGCCTCTGTTATCTCATTCGGAATGGACTGGGAGAAGTGCCTTCCATTTGCCGAATTCGCTTACAACAACAGCTATCAATCTAGCTTGGGTAAAGCCCCTTTTGAAGTTCTCTATGGACGACGATGTCGAACACCCCTTAACTGGTCAGAGACCGGGGAAAGACAATTCTTTGGCCCGGATATGATTCAGGAAGCAGAAGAACAAGTTCGTATCGTTCGTGAAAAGTTGAAAACAGCCCAATCCCGTCAAAAGAGTCAATATGACCGAAAACATAAGGCTATGACTTTCGAGGTTGACAAGAAGGCTTATCTTCGGGTCACCCCTCTGAAGGGAACCCATCGTTTCGGTATCAAAGGCAAATTGGCTCCTCGTTACATTGGACCTTTTCGCATTCTTGCCAAACGAGGAGAAGTTGCCTACCAGTTGGAACTACCTCCGCACCTCTCCAGAGTTCACGATGTCTTCCACGTTTCTCAACTCAGGCGTTGCTTCTCGGATCCTATCCGTGAAGTGGACCACGAAACGCTTGATCTCCAAGATGATCTTACATATCGAGAGTACCCCATTCGTATCCTCGATCAAGCCGAACGTACCACGCGACGTCATAATATCAAGTTTCTCAAGGTTCAATGGTCGCACCATTCCGAGGATGAAGCAACCTGGGAAAGGGAGGATCGTCTTCGACTCGAGTATCCCGCCTTCTTCCCGGAGGAACCCAAATCTCGGGACGAGATTCTTTTGAGTGGGGGTGAGTTGTCACACCCTAGCTAGTCATGCATTAGAGTGTTGCATCATGTTTACTCTTCATCAGAAACTTGAAATGGGGATCTGTGAAACCCTCGGAATCATTTTGAAAATGACCCAAATAAAAATTTCTCCAAAAGGGTCCAAGAAAATGCTCATGTTGCTCTCTGAAAATATTGGACAGAGATAAAAATCAAACCAATATTTTTAGTGGCTCATGGACATTTATTTTGGGCATTTGGAATAAATGCATAAATATTTGCATTGGAAATATATTAATATATGCCCAAATATTATGCCAATTATAAAAGAGCTCTGGAATAATATAAATAGCTCCTGCAAAAATTGGCATAAGTTAAATAAATGATTTAATATATTATTTAAATCAAAACAAATGTCAGAAATTAAAAAAAGGAAAATATATAACAGGAGGAGCTTACCTGGGCTCCTCCACTGTGCGGCCCAGCCAGCTGGCTGGCCCAGCCAGCAGCCGGCCCAGCCCACCTCCCTCCTCTGTCGTCTTCGTCCCGACAGAGGGAGGGGAGTGTGGCCGGCGCGCGCGCGCGCCACCGCGCCACGCCACCTGCTCGCCTGCTTGCCTGGCCTCCCCTCCTCGCTCGACGCCCTGGACGACGCCACGCCCTCCCCCCTGCTCTCTCTCACTCTCCCCCGGCTCTCCTCTCCTCTCCCTCGCTCTCTCTCTCGCCCGGCCGAACACCACACTCGCCGCCGTTCGCCATAGCCACCGTCTCCGACCACCCCTCGCTCCCCCGACTAGCTCAGGAGCTCCGCCTCGACTCCCTCTTCCTCCCCACCGCTCCACAGCTCCCCGGAAGCCCTGCATCGCCGCCACGTCGCCGTTCCCCTCTTCGGGCTCCGACCACCGTCGCCGTCGAATTCGCCGTCTCCAGCGCGTCCCCGAGCCCGCTTCGACGCCCACTGCAACCGCGGTGAGCTACGCCACCGTTTCCCCCTCTCCTTCCCCTCGTTCCCTCACCGTAGCCACCTCCCCACCACGGCCGAACCTCCGCCGTCGCCGAGCTCGCCGTCGACGCAGCTCCGGTGACCATTTGGTCACCCCGGCGAGTCCAACGAGTTCGCAAGACCCCGTAGAGCGTCCCTAGCGCCTCGCTTTGCTCGACTTCGAGCTCCAGCACCGTTCCCGTGCACGACCGAACCCCGGCGGCCGCAGCCGAGCTCGCCGCCGTCGACTCCGGCCACCCCGACCCCAACGGGCTCCGCCAAGAGCTGCGGGTTGGCCTCAGCTCCACTCCGGTGGTCTCCGCGGTCCGTTTGGTGGCCGAAATGACCAAAACCACTTCCGCCGCCGCGTCGGGCTCGCCGGCGGCTAAACGCCGGTGCAGCCGACTCGGGTTTGACCACGGGTGGGCCCTGGTTGACTCCCCTGAGTCAATGACAGGTGGGGCCCAGCCCTGTTAATTAAACGGGATTAGTTTTAATTAAGTTTAGGTAAAATAATCACCCTGACATGCGGGACCCACTGTCAGGTTTGACCTGGACCAGTTCCGTTGACCTGCTGACGTCACACTGACGTCAGGCTGACGCAGTAATTGATTTTCTGGATTTAAATTAAATCAGGAAATTCCAGAATATTATTTAAACTTCAAAAATTCATAACTTTTATTCTGTAACTCCAAATTGGACAAATTATATATGAAAAATGATCAGAAAAATCCAATCTACCCATCTGTACTATTTTCATGCATGATCAAACAAGTTAAATTGATGTTTTAAGCAGAACAAGAAAAGGCACTTAAAAAGGCCATATTTGAATTTGGAATTTGAATCTTTGATTCAAATTTGTTCAAACCCTTCTGGCCTTAGTTGCATTAGCCCAATACACTCATTTTGCCATGTCTCATGCATGCATCATGTTGTTGCATACTGTTTGGTAATGTTTGTGTATCGGTGCTCTCTGCGGCAGGTTCTGTCCCCGAGGAGTACCGTGATTACCCTAACGAAGAACCGTATCAGTGCATCGAACCATCAGGCAAGCAACCAATCATTTGATCATATCGATACAATCCCATGTTCTCGCTCCTGCTCTCTTTTACTGCATTAAGACAACGCGTTTCAAACTGCTGTGTGTTACGGTAGTTGAACCCATTTCCTCTGCATGACCTGTCATTGCCACAGTAACTAGATGAAACCCACTAGCATGTGTAGGAGTTGCTTGAGCCATATGTATGTGTTGTTCCTACCTTGCTATGCCTGCTATGCTTAGAGTCGTGTCAGGTCTGGTTCATCTGGGTGATGGGCTAGAGTGAAATGATTATGTCGGTAATGAGAGTGGTGTGGTGAACACGATTTGGTAAAGGTATCGATGAGAGGCCATGTAGGAGTACATGGTGGGTTGTTTCATTGAAGCCGACCTTAAGCACTGAGATCTGTATGCGTGATTTAAGATACAGCTACTACCATGCATTGGGCCCTAAAATATGACCCCGCTCGACTTCTTATTCACCCTAGCTCTCTGTCCAGGAGTTGCAAGTAGTTTCTGGTGTTTGTAGCCTACTGGAGGCCGTGGACAGCGCTGACTGTAGGGGTGGGCTGTGATGCGGTAGGTACGTGGCCGGGTGTACCGAATACCCGTTAGATATCTCGGGAACCCTGTTCACATCGTTCGGGGCCGTATGGGAAACCTCGGCCGGACTCCCTGCGGATGGAACCTGAATAGGCGATAAACCTGGACTAGAGGCTTAAGTGTTTAGGTAGGTCGTGGTCTACACCCACGTCGGCTTTCGCTTGAAGTCTGCCGAGCACATGTCGTGTGCAGACGCTAAGTGGTGGAAACATGTATGAAGAAGTACACCCCTGCAGGGTTATCATAATCTATTCGAATAGCCGCGTCCGCGGTAAAGGACTACTTGGTTGCCTATACAGTTCATAGACAAGTAAATGGAAACTGTTAAAAGCCTCAAGATAAGTGTGAGTGCCGAGGATGGCTCTTCCGTAGGAAGACGGAGGTGGATCCTCGGTAGTGTATTGAAGTGGTGAGTAGTGGACTCGTGTGCGCAAAACCATTTCAAGTTGGAGTATCG
>NC_041386.1:402557289-402578711 GCF_002162155.2 Triticum dicoccoides
TTTGCTCTGATGCGTGCCAGGACGTCTGCTGCTTGATTGTTTTCTCAGGCTATATGGTGAAACTCCAGCCCTTCGAACCGAGCTGACATTTTTAGGATGGCATTGTGGTAAGCTGCCATTTTTGGGTCCTTGGCGTCGAAATCTCCATTTACTTGGGATATCGCGAGGTTTGAATCCCCGTGTACCTCTAGGCGCTGAATACCCATGGATACTGCTATCCGGAGACCATGTAGGAGGGCCTCATATTCTGCTGCATTGTTGGAATCCGTGTACATGATCTAGAGCACATATTGGACTGTGTCTCCTATGGGGGATGTCAGGACGATGCCAGCCCCCAGTCCGGCCAACATTTTGGAGCTGTCGAAATGCATAATCCAGTTTGAATATGTGCCGTACTCTTTAGGGAGCTCGGCCTCCGTCCATTCTGCGACGAAGTCGACCAAAACTTGCGATTTAATAGCTCACCGTGGCTTATAGGTTATATCGAACGGGAGAAGCTCGATGGCCCATTTTGCAATCCGGCCCGTTGCATCACGGTTGTTGATAATATCGTTGAGTGGTACTTCCGAGGCTACTGTTACGGAACACTCTTGAAAGTAGTGTCGTAGCTTCCGGGATGCCATGAATACCGCGTATGCAATCTTTTGATAATGTGGGTACCGTGATTTGCATGGAGTGAGGACAGTGGATACATAGTAGACCGACCTTTGAAGGGGAATTTGTGTCCATCCGTTTCCCGCTCGACAACGAGCACTGCGCTGACAACTTGATGTATTGCTGCAATGTACAATAACATTGGTTCGCCAGTGTTCGGCGCGGGTAGGACTGGGTTTGTTGCCAATATGGCTTTTATTTCATCAAGTCCGACCGTGGTGGCATCCGTCCACTCGAAGTGTTCGGTGCACCGAAGGAGGCGATAAAGGGGTAGTGCCTTTTCTCCCAAGCGGGAGATGAAGCGGCTTAAAGCCGCCACGCATCTGGTTAATTTTTGTATTTGTTTAAGGTCCTTTGGGACATCCAATTGTGACAAAGCTCGGATCTTGGCTGGGTTTGCTTCAATTCCTCTAGCAGATACAATGAAGCCCAAGAGCTTTCCGGATGGAACGCCGAAGACGCATTTTTCTGGGTTGAGCTTGATGTCATATTTTCGGAGGTTATCAAATGTAAGCCTCAAGTCATTTACTAGGGATTCGACATTTCTTGATTTGACGACCGCATCATCCACATACGCCTCCACTGTTTTGCCGATCTGGTTTGCCAGACATGTCTAGATCATGCGCTGATATGTTGCGCCGGTGTTTTTCATCCCAAAGGGCATTGTGTTGAAGCAGAATGGGCCGTATGGTGTGATGAATGCTGTTGCAGCTTGGTCTGATTCTGCCATCTTGATTTGATGGTAACCGGAGTATGCGTCGAGGAAGCACAACAAATCGTGTCCTGCGGTGGCATCGATAATTTGATCGATACGGTGGAGGGGGAAGGGATCCTTTGGGCAAGCCTTGTTAAGGTCTTTAAAATCGACACACAGGAGCCAGGATTTGTCCTTCTTTGGTACCATCACCAAGTTTGCTAGCCAGTCCGGATGTTTTATGTCTCTGATGAATCCGGCCTCTAATAGCTTGGCTACATCCTCTCCCATAGCCTATCTCTTGGGTTCGGAAAAACGCCGAAGGGCTTGTTTGACAGGTTTAAATCCTTTTAGGATATTTAAGCTGTGTTTGGCCAGCCTGCGTGGGATCCCTGGCAGGTCTGAAGGGTGCCAGGCGAAGATGTCCCAGTTCTCTCGTAGGAACTCTCGCAGTGCGGCATCTACATCAGGGGTCAGTCGTGCCCCGATGGAAGCTGTTTTATTGGGGTCTGTTGGATGGACCTGTAATTTGACTATTTCGTCAGCTGGCTTGAAGGACATGGATTTGGATCTCTTATCGAGTATCACGTCTTCCCTATTAACCGTGGAGCGCAGCGCAGTCAGTTCCTCGGCCGCTAAGGCTTCGGATAGTGCCTCAAGGGCTAATGCGGCCGTCTTGTTTTCGGCGCGGAGTGCTATGTCCGGATCACTAGCTAGAGTGATAATTCCATTGGGCCCGGGCATCTTAAGCTTCATGTACCCGTAATGGGATATTGCTTGCAAGATTGTGAATGCTTCCTGCCCTAGTAAAGCGTGATATCCTCTCTTAAACGGGGCCACCTAAAACGTGACTTCTTCGGACCTGTAATTATCCGGTGTGCCGAACACCACATCTAGTGTGATTTTTCCTGTGCAGCGCGCTTCCCGACTGGGGATTATTCCTATAAAGGTTGTGCTGCTTCGCTCGACACGGTTCCAGTCTATTTCCATTTTTTGAAGGGTTTCCTCATAAATGAGGTTCAGTCCGCTGCCTCCATCCATGAGCACCTTGGTGAGGCGAAAGTCGTCCACTATGGGACTGAGGACCAATGCGGCTGGTGCTCGGGCTGTTCGGAATCTAGGTTCATCACTTGCATTGAAGGTAATGGTAGTGTCGCTCCATGGATTTATTGTTGCAACTTGATAGACTTCGGCGAGGCTGCGGAGTGTTCTTTTTTCGAACATTGTTTGATGCGAATGTCTCGAAGACTGTGAGAACGGTACTGGTGTCCTTGGGCTGGCTTTCTGCGGCCTCCGGAATTAAGAGGTCCTCGCCGATTTTGGCCACCTACCGGAGTATCCAACATGCTCTAAGGCTGTGAATTGGTGTGGCGTCCTCTGTACTGTGAATTCTACAGGGTCCATCAAGCCATCTTTCCAGTACGGTTCCATGCCCTATAGAGGGTTTTGGATTTTTGGTGTTTATCCCGGGTGTCCCGTGATAATGCACCCTCTTAGTTCGGACGGGATTACTATTCAAGGCCGGATTATCCCAAAAATTTATTTCGGTTTTCCAGGCGCTTTCCATCGCACAGTATTTTTGTACTATGGACACTAAGTCAGCGAAGCGTGTGATATCACGACGACTTATGGCGTTAAGGATTCCCTTGTCCGTGCAATTACTGCAGAAAATTGAGATTGCGTCTTCCTCGCGGCAATCCTTTAACTGTTCATAACCAGGAGGAATCTGGCCCAGTAATGATGTACTGTTTCCTCGGGCCTCTGCCTGATTTGGGAGAGATCGCTTATGATCGGGTGGGCGGGTGTCTTTGAATTTGAAACCTCACCCAATCCAAGATTCAGAGGCCGAAGTGTTTCCGAACTATGAAGTTCGGATTCTTGGATGTAGTCCAATGAATCTGGCCCGTTGCCTGATCCTAAGCTCAGGTCTTGAGTTACATCTCCCCCTCCGCGGGTATCCGGCTTGGAGGGGTCGGGAATTCAGACGTAGCTAGTCCTTAAAATAGATGAAGGGTCGCCGCACTGCATCTCCACCTCGGCAACGTGGTGGGTGACTTGGGGAGAGTTAATTTCTCTTAGATCGGGTTTAAGCCCAACCTGGTCGTAATCCGTAGCAACCCCCAGGGCGGCGATGCGATCCAAGAGCTTGTTTACGGAAGAGAGCTCCATTGGATCTAGCTGCTCGACGAGCTCTGAGCTGACGTGTAGGTTGCTTTTGATGACCCGAGAGGTCACCATCGGTGCAACAGCCGAACAGGCGGTCATGAGGAAACCACCTAGCCGGAGGGTTTGGCCGACAGCCAAGGCTCCCTTAGCAATGGCGCCATCTTTAAAGAAGGGAGGAGGCATCCTTCCTGATTGTGACGGCACAGAGGAACTCTCAATGAAAGCACCAATGTCGGTGTCAAAACCGGCGGATCTCAGGTAGGGGTCCCGAACTGTGCGTCAAGGCCGGATGTTAACAGGAGACAAGGGACATGATGTTTTTACCCAGGTTCGGGCCCTCTCGATGGAGGTAATACCCTACTCCTGCTTGATTAATATTGATGATATGGGTAGTACAAGAGTAGATCTACCATGAGATCAAGGAGGCTAAACCCTAGAAGCTAGCCTATGGTATGATTCTTGTATAAGGAGTCGATTGCCTACGGACTACAACCCTCCGGTTTACATAGACACCGGATAGGGTTAGGGTTACATAGAGTCGGTTACAATGGTAGGAGATCTTGAATATCCGCATCGCCAAACTTGCCTTCCACGCCAAGGAAAGTCCCATCCGGACACGGGACGAAGTCTTCAATCTTGTATCTTCATAGACCACGAGTCCGGCTGAAGTTATAGTCCGGCTACCCGAACACCCCCTAATCCAGGACTCCCTCAGCATCATTTCACCGTCGCGGAAGAAACAGGTGTACATGACGTCGAACTCATCGCCGGTGATGGTTCTAACCTTGTACTCACCACCATCATGGAGATTTGGGACGCCATGGATTTGGGATGAGGGTTAGGATTAGTGGAATTGCCGTAATGTGAAAGGACAGGATCACTAGGAACAAACTGCCGTAATGTTAAAGGACGTCCGGGGACGAGTAGGAGCGAACTGCCAGCGGTTTTTTGATTGTAAAAATGCTGAGTGGGGCATGCGAACGGCAGGGTAGTGGCTTGTCTGGTGGATAAATGGATTCATGCATAGTACTATGGGGGCCCAATTAGATGTCATGTCTACTCGACGCCCAATTAAATGGCTTTCGATGTCATGTCAAGCATTGGGAAAATTATAGGTGATACAAAGCTTTCCATTCTCCCATGATACGGGCTTCCGAGAGCCCTTGGATCTAAGATCGAACGGTCGCATGGCGTGATTCTAGACCTATTGGTGAATATCCTATCCTGGAGGGTTATTCGGCAAAATTTCAGCAACTTAGCATGCGACCGTTCGATCTTAGATCCAAGGGCTGTCAGTAGCCCATATCATGGTCGCGCCTACCATGACCGTTGCCTCGCTCGCGCGGTCGCGCCCTTGGAGATTTAACATGGTGCATTAGGCTATCTGATGTTGTCATGTCACACACAGTCATCACCTAGTCACTAATACAACAAGGTTAGCTATAAGGTTGGCTATAAGAGTATTTTTTTACTTCTCTCTATCTCTTTCTTCGTAGTATTTATTGCATTTACCAAGGAGTGACCTCTTCCAATGAAATGCTGCTTAGATGATGTGCTAAGGGCATTAAATGGATTAGCAACTCAAGTCCCCAATGCGTAGGTGCTTAGTTTTTTGTTGCTAAGTTTGCTTCGTTTAATTAGCTATATACTCAAAATTGTCTTTTCACCTAGATAGTAGGTACATGCACTTAGCACCCTTTCTTCCTGGGGTCACCCAACTAGTCTCTCTCTTCCTAATTTACTTACCACATCAGACTTTATGCCTATGTGGCACGCTTAGCACCTATACGAGAAAGTACAATACTGGCCTATAAGCCCGCTTACATGGCATTTTTGCATATGTGGAGGAAAGAGGCAAGGAAAAAGTGGAGGAGTGGTCTCTCATGCAAGAGCCAGCCTCTACATGGTGGAGAATTGGGAGAGGCACCTGTATACCATGTAGGTGGTCACGAATCGGGAGACTCACGCCAGGCATTGCGCCGTAGATAAAATGATAATGGCAAGTCAAATCACGGGGCCCCACCTGTCCAGCAGTAAGTCACTGTCAAATGACACAGCCCTACATTTGTAGCAGCCTACTCCCTCATCTTCTCGCGTCTATGTTGAATCGACAAGGCAGAACTGCCCCGCCTACCGCGTAGGAACAGCCCTGCCCTCGACTTCTAAATAGTACAATATACTTATTTTGTATCCAGGGATTGCGCCATGGAGCAAAGCCTCAAGAACACGGTGGTACACATGTATAGAGTATACAACAGGCCCATCGCGTTCGCGTCGCACCGCAGACAGTCGGGTGGTCTGGCACATCGCTCTCCGAATGGAACACACATCATATTGCGTTTGCACACACAAGTGGGACCGCAATTGAGAACCGACCATAGGCACACTCCTCGGACCCGCAAGTCAGGTGAGTTAACAGAAGAAAGAGACGAGCGATAGTAGTACTAGAGAAGTGTTGTACAAACATTGGTGCCTGGACGATCCGTGCATGACACGGAAGATCGGTTCGTCCATGCATGTGAGCAGACTCCAGCAGACACGCCTGGATTGGCTATCGTCTACATATCATGCAGGTTGTGTTCTATAGGGCTGTAGTTCTGATGAGAAGTCTAAAAAGGGTTTCTTGTCATCTTGCAATATTAGGTGTCATCCGCTTCGGATCGCTGCAAGGGTTAAACAGCAACAATTGAGTTCCTCCAAGGCGCTGGTCATTGGGGGCACATGCACGAAGACTACTCGGCTGCCATCTAGGTCAAGCCGGCCATGTTAATTAGGACATCTATCGATGGACCCCTTTTCTACGAGTTTATCTTTAATTTGAGCTTTGATCCTTGTCTAGTTTGTCCGTCAGGATTCATGTTGTTGTCTCCTTTGGGCAGTGAGGTTATGGTTTCTTCTATTTTTCTATATAAGAATAGGAATGCATGGTCCAACTTATGTTTCCCTTCTAACTATATTATATATATTAAAATTATTTTATATATTATTATATATTATTGATATTGTCATCATATATTTAATAGATACTTACATATGTAAGAAACGAATATCTCACAGCTTATTAACTTATAAAAATAATTTCTTAACAATAAAATCCTGGATTTTTTGGCAACGAAAATCCTAGTGATTGTGTAAAAAAGCTTGGTATTAAATAATAAATATCTTATTATTTAAATATATTTATTATAACAAAATGCTTAGCCCCTGTTTATTTTTTGATAACATTGTTGTGCCCAACACAACATTATAATTAGAATCAACCCTACAAAATCATGTATTTCGAGAAAGTGCAAATGGCCTTTATTTTTTAGGAAAAAATAAATGGGCCGCATGGACGCAACATTATTTGTTCACCCAGCCTAGCAAATGAACTGTAATTCTAAAAAAAAGATCAAATTGACTATAAATTCTGAAAAAACGGGTTGAATATGTGCCACATTTTTGGTGGCTGAAATGTGGGCCAATAGGTCGAAGCCAACGCAAGTCGTTGTCAACTTAGTCAACAAATGATTCTGACATCGTTTGTCGTTTGATTTAAATCTAACGACTGACATCCATCTTCAATCTCTCGTCTTCTTCCTCTAGTGCCGCCGGGACCACCTGCTCCCGCCTCCTGCTGCTAGCAGCTCTGCTTAGCACACTTTGCTGTGAATCGCTACCCCACCGCCGGCCAGGCGATCCCTCCACCTCTCCACACCTCATGTTCTTCTCGATTGACTGCCGAACCACACCGCACCAGAACTAGTTAACCCTCGTACACCTCTCCGTCTGTGACTCCACTCCTGCGTCTTCCCATCTCCGACTCGTTGCTCTTCGGGGCCTCGCCGTCGTCCACCACCTTGGATGCGCTCGGCTCGGAGTGATCAACATGGTCAGTGAACGACATCCATCAGAAGTGGACTGTATGTGGAGAAACTAACAGGTGGGTCCACGGCCGCATGCAAGGAAATGGCTCCTTATTACGCGCAAAATAATGATTCCTCCACATGATAGCTAGGACCCAACAGAAGGCCTCTATATTTTGCGAAAAAATGTCCCCCCGCTGACAGGTCGGACCCACCAGCTATATCTTCGCATGCAAGGAGGTGCCTCCTTATTACGCACAACAAAAATGAAAACTCCCCTACTAGCAGGGACCCACCATAGTGGGAGGCTGACTTGTGGGCCTACTAACATGACGGGGATGGAGGGCTTTTTCAACTTAGTCAATATGAATGATTCTAGCTCCAGTGACCGAACGATGTCCATCCAACGGGCGCAGTCTTCTTCAACCTCTAGTCTTCTTGCTCCAGCCGCCCAAACCAGCGTCGGTCATGCCGCATGCTCCTACCTCCTGTGGCCGGCTGTGATGCCGCGGAGGCCTCACCGCCCCCTACTACTCCCACCGCTGGCCAGGCCATCTACTCACCCACACCCCCTGTTATTCTGCGGCGACGACAGGCTCACCATGTAGTCGAACCAGTGAATCCTCGTACTCTTCTCCGCGTGGGCTTCCACTGCCGCGTCTTCCCCGGCTCTGTGTCGTCCCCTTCCTAGGCCTCATCGTCGTCCACCGCCCTGGTGCCTCAGGGCGGCATGGTCAATGTGGTCAAGGAACGACTTCCATCAGAACAGTACTGTACGTGGAGTTGCTGACAGCTGGATCCATGGCCGCAGCAAGGAAGTGCCTCCTTATTACTCGGAAAATAATGATTCCTCCACCTGACTGCAGGGACCCAACGGACGGGACACCGTATTTCGCGGAAAAATGTTTCCTCCCTGACTGCTAGGACCCACCAGCTACATCTTCGCACGCAAGGAAGTGCGTCCATATTATGGGAAAAAAATGATTCGCCCCGAGACTGCTGGGACCCACCAGCTACATCTTCGCACACAAGGAAGTGCCTGATAGTCGGGACCCACCTGGTCGAAGCGTATGTAGCATTGTCATTCTGGTCGCGAACGTGTATGTACATACAATCGGTCTGTCTGCAGGTTACAGCGATGAACCGTGGCCGTGTAAGGAAGGGCACATGTCCTAGTAGAGGCGCGCACGTAGCATGTACGCGTACGTATAGCCAGGGTGCAAGAAAGTAAATACATCCACGTACGTACATACAGGCGGGGTCTCAAACACCTACTCGTGCATACGTACGGCCAGGGCTCGTGTACATGGCTGGGTCGGAACAGAGAAACTGCGTTGTCGTCGTGTTCATGAAGAGGCAACGGAATGCGTCATGTTCATTCAGAGGCAATGAAATGCGTGGTGTTCATCGGGATCCAATCGGCTTGGATGGAACAGCCGATCGAAATGAGGCCTGCCATACCGCAGAACGGGGGAAACGGCCTTGTGTTTGACCGGCCACGGTCGAAATTGATCGGGAGGGGTCTGGCGTACCGCAAAACGAAGGAAACGGACTTCTCTTGGACCTCCTACGGTCGAAACGGGGTCCTATTGATCGGGAGGGGTGTGGTGTACCGCAAAAAGGAGGAAGCGGACTTGTGTTGGAGCACTACTGTCGAAACGGGGGTCCTGTTCATCAGGAGGGGTGTGGCGTACCGCAGAACGGGACTCCATAGGATACTGTTCATCTCCACCGTCGACCTCCTCCAGCCTCCACGGGCTACTGTTCATCCACCATCGACCTCCTCTAGCCTCCACCCACGACTGTTCATCCAGCCTCCACCGCTCCTCCACTGGCTACTGTTCAAATAGCCCTCTCCACGGGGTCCTGTTCAACCACCCCTCCACGGGCTACTGTTCATCATCCCCTCCACCGACTACTGTTCAACCAGCCCTCCACAGGGTCCTGTTCATCTAGCCCTCCATTGGTTCTTGTTCATCCACACGCAACCAGCTCGATCAATGTCCTGTTCACCAACGACAACGATCTCTACTACCACGGGGTCCTGTTCATCCAACCCACCACCGGGAACTATTCATCCACCCCACCCCCCAACGACGCACACTGTTCATCATGGGAAGGAGGCCACAGGGTTCGATCGGCTTCGGTTATCAGCTGTAGCGAAGGTATCACTCGAGTTCAGTTAACAGCAAGGGATCAATCGCTCGGGTTCAATAACGTAGCTAGTGCAACAGCTCGGGTTCAGTTAGAGCCCAACGCCGCGCTCGGGTTCGGTTAGAGCGCAACACCTCGCACAAACGTGCGTACATACGAGAGAAACGCGCATCGCTCGGCCCCCGACCACCCGCCGTAACCTGGAACTCCCCAGATATTTTCCTCGCCCTCGCTTCTACCACGGTTATTTCTGTCATGGACGGCCCAAAGAATGTTATGCAGCTGCGTCTCCGACCCGCCCAGGATGAAAATCCCATTTTCTTTCATGATTTTTTGTCATTGAAGTAGGAGCCCACCACATCTATGCTTATACCGGGTTTTGTCACAATTATCGTCATAGAAATTTCATAAGCATGACAGAAAACAAATTCGTTCGGCCCAAAATGTCACGGATGTGTCTTTTTTTTGTAGTGACACTGGTCACATCATCTGGTGCCCCTACGCATATGGATGTTTATCCTTCTCCTCGTTCCACTACATCGCCACTGGAAGAGGAATAAAAGAAATCTGAAGACCCGTGGCTCACGAAGGAATTGTCCTGCCAGTTGTATTCCCTGAGTCCGAGAAAGAAGCTGTGGTGACCCCAGTCAAAGAAAATAAAGAGAAAGAAGAGGACCTGGTGCCTGAAAGTCAGAAAGCCACTGAAGGAGTTCCAGTGAAGAAAAATGATGATAATTCCATTTCTTCAAAGAGATCAGCCCAAGAGAAATCAAGGAAGCTTCGTGCCCCAATGAAGCCTATCGGAGAAGGTGTGGCAACACCTCGTGATATTCATAATAGGAATGTGAGTGAAGAACATCTGGAGAATCCTTTGGAAACATTTCCTCTATTCACAATTGAAGATGGTCCAAATGGTCCAGCGTTCAATGAGCAGTTTCACCTTTCGAAACTTGCATTCTTTGGGACCAGACCGTATGAAGGAGAGAGAACATCCTTGTCACCTAGGTTCTGGACAAAAGAACAGGCCGTGTGTTATGCTTGCAATTTAGATGAAAAGAATCACATCTTCATGCACTTGATTCTAAACTTTGCTGAGCTCGAAAGCTTACCCTGCTTCCATCACACCATCGAGCAAATTGAACTTGTCTTCTTGAAGAGTTTCGTGCGCTTCAATAATGGATGGAATAATGAAATAGTTCATCAATTCTACACCACACTCTAAATCTTAGGAGAACTTGGAGATAGCTCCACATGGATTCTTGAATGGATGACTGGAGAGGAAAGTATCAAATGCTCGGTAGACCAATTCTTGGCCTTGTTAATGAAGGAAACATGCCCTAGAGGTGATAATAAAGTTGTTATTTTACATTATATTTCCTTATTCATGATAAAGGTTTAATATTCATGCTAGAATTGTATTGATCAGAAAATTAAATACATGTGTGAATACATAAACAAATACCGTGTCCCTAGTAAGCCTCTACTAGACTAGCTCGTTGATCAAACATGGTTATGGATTCCTAACCATAGACATGTGTTGTCATTTGATAATGGGATCACCTCATTAGGAGAATGATGTGATGGACAAAACCCATCCATTAGCTTAGCATAATGATCGTTCAGTTTATTGCTATTGATTTCTTCATGTCAAATCCTTATTCCTTCGACTATGAAATTATGCAACTCCTGAATACCGGAGGAATACCTTGTGTACTATCAAACATCACAACATAACTAGGTGATCATAAAGATGTTGTACAGGTAGCTTCGAAGGTGTTTGTTGAATTGGCATGGATCGAGATTAGGATTTGTCATTCCGAGTATCCGAGAGGTATCTCTAGGCCCTCACGGTAATACACATCATAAGCTTGCAAGAAAATGACTAAGGAGTTAGTCGCAAGGTGTTGTATTACGGAGCGAGTAAAGAGACTTGATGGTAATGAGATTGAACTAGGTATGAAGATACCGATGATCGAATCTCAGGCAAGTAACGTACCGATGGACAATGGGAATTACGTATGTGGTCATAACGGTTTGACTGATAAAGATCTTCATAGAATATGTAGGAGCCAATATGGGCATCCATGTTCCTCTATTGGTCATTGATCGAATAGGTGTCTCGGTCATGTCTACATAGTTCTCGAACCCGTAGGTTCCGCATGCTTAACGTTCCTTGATGATATAGTGTTATATGAGTTATATGTTTTGGTGACCGAATATTGTTCGGAGTCCCGAATGAGATCATGGATATGACGAGGAGTCACCAAATGGTTGAGAGGTAAATATTGATATATAGGACGATGTTATTTGGATACTGGAAGTGTTTCGGGACGTACCTGGAAGGAATCGGGTCACCGGAAGGGGTTCCGGGCACCCCCTGGCAAGTTATGGGCCTTACGAGCCAAAGGAGGGGATAGCCATCCCACAAGGGGGCTGGTGCGCCCCCTCCCTTGTTTGTCCAGCCCTAGGGAAGGAAAAGAGGTAGGCCCTTCCTGCCTTTCCCTCTCATGGGAGAAAGGAAACGGGGGCGCCACAGCCTTTCCCTGCACTCCAAATAAGGAAAGGGGGCGCAGGGACCCCAGGTAGGATTCCTCCTACTTGGGCGCCTCCTTTGGCTACTCCTTCCTCCCTCCCACCTATATATGTGGTAGGGTGGTGCTTAGCATACACCAGATAAATTGTTAGCCGTGTGCTAAGCACCACCCTAACATCCCCCTCCACCTTTTACATCCCCGGTCATATTTTTGTAGTGCTTAGGCGAAGCCCTGTGGAGATCACTTAACCATCACCGTCACCATGCCATCGTGCTGACAGAACTCATCTACTACCTCGACGTCTTGCTGGATCAAGTAGACGAGGAACATCGCCGAGCTAAACATGTGCAGAAGCACGAAGAAGTTCGACTACATCATCTATATTGTGAAACGCTTCCCCTTACGGTCTACGAGGGTACGTAGACACACTCTCCCCCTCATTGCTATGCATCGCCATGGATAGATCATCGAGCATGCGTAGAATTTTTTTTGTTTTCCATGCAACGATTCCCAAGAGTGGCATCATGAGCCAGGTCTATGCATAGATGATATGCACGAGTAGAACACAAAGAGTTGTGGGTGGTGATAGTCATACTACTTACCACCAATGTCTTATTTTGATTTGGTTTTATTGTGGGATGAAGCGGCCCGGACCAACCTTACATGTCCACGCACATGAGACCCGTTCCACCGACTGACATGCAACTAGTTTTGCATAAAGGTGGCTGGCGGGTGTCTATTTCTCCTACTTTAGTTGAATCGAATTTGATTGTTGCCGTTCCTTGAAGAATCTTAAAAAAGTAAACTTGACGAAACACCATTGTGTTTTTATGCATAGGTAAGAATGGTTCTTGCTAGAAGCCCGTAGAAACCACATAAAACTTGCAAAAACAAAGTAGAGGATGTCTAACTTGTTTTTGCAGGGTATGTTGTGATGTGATATGGTCAAGAAATGATGTGATAAATGTTATTGTATGAGATGATCATGTTTTGTAAGTTATCGGCAACCGGCAAGAGCCTTATGGTTGTCTCTTTATTGCATGAAATGCAAACGCCTTGTAATTGCTTTACTTTATCACTGTGCGTTAGCGATAGTTGTAGAAGGAATAGTTGACGAGACGACCACCAAGCAATGATGGAGATCAAGGTGTCAAGCCAGTGACGATGGAGATCATGATGTTGCTTTGGAGATGGAGATCAAAATCACAAGATGATGATGGCCATATCATGTCACATATTCTGATTGCATATGATGTTTATCTTTTATGCATCTCATTTTGCTTAGAACGGCGGTAGCATTATAAGATGGTACCTTCACTTAATTTCAAGATAAAAGTGTTCTCCCTAAGTATGCACCGTTGCTACAGTTCGTCATCTCGAGACACCATGTGATGATCGGGTGTGATAAACTCTACGTTCACATACAACGGGGGTAAGGCAGTTTTGCACATGCAGAATACTTGGGTTAAACTTGACGAGCCTAGCATGTACATACATGGCCTTGTAACACTTGAGACTGAAAGGTCGAACATGAGCCATATAGTAGATATGATCAACATAGAGATGTTCACCATTGATGAGTACCCCATCTCATGTGATGATTGGACATGGGTTAGTTAATTTGGATCATGTATCACTTACACAACTTGATGGATGTTGATTTAACTAGGAGTTCATTAGTAATTTGATTAATTAAACTTGATTTATCATGAACTTAGTCCATATAGTATTTTCAAATCTATGTTGTAGATCAATAGCTCGCAATGTAGCTCCCCTATTTTTTGATATGTTCCTATAGAAAACTAAATTTAAAGATGATAGTAGAAATGATGAAGACTGGGTCCGTGATATGAGGATTATCCTCATTGCTGCATAGAAGAATTATGTCCTTGATGCACCGCTAGGCGACAGACCTATTGCAGGAGCAGATGCAGACGTTATGAACATTTGGCAAACTCGATAAGATGACTACTTGATAGTTTAGTGCGCCATGCTTTAGGCTTAGAACCGGGACTTCAAAAATGTTTTGAACGCCACGAGCATATGAGATGTCCCAAGATCTTAAATTTGCATTTCAGACTCATGCCCGTGTCGAAAGGTATGTGGCCTCTGATAAGTACTTTGCCTACAACATGGATGAGAATAGCTCAACCAGTGAGAATGTGCTCAGAGTGTCTGGATACTACAATCGCTTGAATCAAGTGGGAGTTAATCTTCCAGATAAGATAGTAATTGACAGAGTTCTTTAGTCACTGTCACCAACTGCTAGAGCTTCGTGATAAACTATAATATGCAAGGGATGAAGAAAACGATTCCCAAGCTCTTCGCAATACTGAAATCAGAGGAGGCAGAAATCAAGAAAGAGCATCGAGTGTTGATGGTTAACAAGACCACTAGTTTCAAGAAAAAGGGAAAGGGAAATAAAGGGAACTTTAAGAAGAATGGCAAGCAAGTTGCCACTCCCAGGAAGAAGCCCAAAGTTGGACCCAAGCCTGAAACTGAGTTCTTCTACTACAAAGGGACTGGTCACTGGAAGTGGAACTGCCCCAAGTATTTGGAGGATAATAAGGATGGCAAAGTGAACAAAGGTATATATTTGATATGCATGTTATTGATGTGTATTTTACTAGTGTTCGTAGTAACCCGTGGGTATTTGATACCGATTCAGTTGCTAAGATTAGTAACACGAAATAGGAGTTGTAGAATGAATAGAGACTAGTTAAGCATGAAGTGACGATGTGTGTTGGAAATGATTCCAAGTTTGATATGATCACCATCGCACACTCCCTCTACCTTCGGGATTAGTGTTGAACCTAAATAAATGTTATTTGGTGTTTGCGTTGAGCATGAATATGATTAGATTATGTTTATTGCAATACGTTTATTCATTGAAGTCCAAGAATAATGGTTGTTCTGTTTACATCAATAAAACCTTCTATGGTCATACACCCGATGTGAATGGTTTATTGAATCTTGACCATAGCAATACACATATTCATAATGTTTATGCCAAAAGATGCAAAGTTGATAATGATAGCGCAACATACTCATGGCACTACCGTTTAGGTCTTATTGGTGTAAAGCACATGAAGAAACTCCATGCAGATGGAATTTTGGAATCACTTGATTATGTATCATTTGATACTTGCGAACCATGCCTCATGGGCAAGATGACTAAAACTCCGTTCTCCAGAGCAATGGAGCGAGCTAATGACTTATTGGAAATAATACATACCGATGTATGTAGTCTGATGAATGTTGATGCACCCGGCGGATATCGTTATTTTCTAACCTTCACAGATGATTTGAGTAGGTATGGGTATATCTACTTGATAAAACACAAGTCTAAAACATTGGAAAAGTTCAAAGAATTTCGGAGTGAAGTGGAGAATCATCGTAACAAAAAAATAAAGTTTCTACGATCTAATCGCAGAGGCGAATATTTGAGTTACGAGTTAGGCCTTCATTTAAAACAATGTGGAATTGTTTCACAACTCACGCCATCTGGAACACCATAGTGAAATGGTGTGTCTGAACGTCATAACCGTACTTTTTTTGGATATGGTGCGATCTATGATGTTTCTTACCGACTTACCACTATCGTTTTGGGGTCATGCATTAGAGACATCCGCATTCACGTCAAATAGGGCACGATCTAAATCCGTTGAGACAACATTGTATGAACTATGGTTTGGCAAGAAACCTAAGCTGTTGTTTCTTAAAATTTGGGGTTGCAACACTTATGTCAAAAAGCTTTACCTGATAAGCTCGAATCCAAATCGGAGAAGTGCGTATTCATAGGATACCCTAAGGAAACAATTGGTACACCTTCTACCACAGATCCGAAGGCAAGAACTTTGTTGCCAATAATGGAACATTTCTAGAGAAGGAGTTTCTTCCGAAAGAAGTGAGTGGGAGGAAAGTAGAACTTGATGAGGTAGTTATACCTTCTCTCGAACTAGAAAGTAGCACATCATATAAAACCGTTCTAGTGATGCCTACACCAACTAGAGAGGAAGCGAATGATAATGATCATGAAATTTCAGATCAAGTTGCTATTGAACCTCATAGGTTAACCAGAGCACAATCCGCACCAGAGTGGTACGATAATCCTGTACTGTAAGTCATGTTAGTAGACCAAGGCGAACCTACGAACTATCAAGAAGCAAAGATGAGCCCAGATTCCGATAAATGGCTTGAGGCCTTGAAATCTAAGATAGGATCCACGTATGAGAACAAAGTGTGGACTTTGGTGGACTTGCCCGATGATCGACAAGCCATTGAGAATAAATGGATCTTGAAGAAGAAGAGAGATGTTGATGGTAATCTCACCATCTACAAAGCTTGACTTGTCTCAAAAGGTTTTCAACAAGTTCAAGGGGTTGACTACGATGAGACCTTCTCACCCGTAGTGATGCTTAAGTTAGTCCAAATCATGCTAGCAATAGCCACATTTTATAATTATAACATTTGGCAAATGGACGTCAAAAATGCATTACTTAATGGATTTCTTAAAGATGAGTTGTATATGATGTAATCAAAAGGTTTTGTCGATCCTAAAGGTGCTAAAAATGTGCAAGCTCCAGCGATCCATCTATGTACTAGTGCAAAGCATCTCGGAGTTGGAATATACGCTTTGATGAGGTGATCAAAGCATATGGTTTTATACCGACTTATGATGAATCCTGTATTTACAAGAAAGTGAGTGGGAGCTCTGTAGCATTTCTGATATTATATGTGGATGACATATTATCGATTGGAAATGATATAGAATTTCTGGATAGCATAAAAGGATAGTTGAATAAGAATTTTTCAATGAAATACCTTAGTGAAGGTACTTATATATTGGGCATCAATATTGAGAGCTTAATAGGACTTTCACAAAGCACACACCTTAACAAGATTTTGAAGAATTTCAAAATGGATCAATAAAAGAAAGGGTTCTTGCCTGTGTTGCAAGGTGTGAAGTTGAGTAACACTCAAAACCTGACCACGGCAAAAGATAGAGAGAGAATGAAAGTCATTCCCTATGCCTCAGCCATAGGTTCTATAAAGTATGCCATGTTGTGTACCTAACCTTACCATGAGTTTGGAAAGGGGGTACAATAGTGATCCAGGAGTAGATCACTGGACAACGGTCAAAATTATCATTAGTTACCTAAGAGGACTAAGGAGATATTTGTCAATTATGGAGGTAATAAAGAGTTCGTCGTAAAGGGTTACATCGATGCAAGCTTTGAGGCCGATTCGAAAGACTCGAATCTCAATATGGATACATATTGAAAGTGGTAGAAATTAGCTAGAGTAACTCCATACAGAGCTTTGTAGACATAGAAATTTGCAAAAATACATACATATCTGAATGTGACAGACCCATTGACTAAACTTCTCTCACAAGAAAAACATGATCACTCCTTAATACTCTTAGGGTGTTAATCACATGGCGATGTGAACTAGATTATTGACTCTAGTAAACACTTTGGGTGTTGGTCACATGGTGATGTGAACTATGGGTGTTAAATCAAACGGTGACGTGAACTAGATTATTGACTCTAGTGCAAGTGGGAGACTAAAGTAAATATGCCCTAGAGGCAATAATAAAGTTGTTCTTTTATATTATATTTCCTTATTCATGATAAAGGTTTATTATTCATGCTAGAATTGTATTGATCGGAAACTTAAATAAATGTGTGAATACATAAAGAAATATCATGTCCCTAGTAAGCCTCTACAAGAGTAGCTCGTTGATCAAAGATGGTTAAGGTTTTCTAACCATAGACATGTGTTGTCATTTGATAACGGGATCGCATCATTAGGAGAATGATGTGATGGACAAGACCCATCCATTAGCTTATCAGAATGATCATTCACTTTATTGCTATTGCTTTCTTCATGTCAAATACTTATTCCTTTGACTTTGAAATTATGGAACTCCCAGATACCAGAGGAATACCGTGTGTGCTATCAAACATCACAACATAACTGGGTGATCATAAAGATGCTCTATAGGTATCTAAAGGTGTTTGTTGAGTGGGCATGTATCGAGATTAGGATTTGTCACTCCGAGTATCCGAGAGGTATCTCTGGGTCCTCTCGGTAATACACATCATAAGCTTGCAAGCAAATGACTAAGGAGTTATTCACAAGGTGATGCATTATGGAACGAGTAAAGAGACTTCCGGTAATGAGATTGAACTAGGTATGAAGATACTGACGATCGAATCTCGGGAAAGTAACATACCGATGGACAAAGGGAATTATGTATGTTGTCATAATGGTTCGACCTATAAAGATCTTCATAGAATATGTAGGAGCCAATATGGGCATCCAGGTTCCGCTATTGGTTATTGACCGGAGAGGTGTCTCAGTCATGCCTACATAGTTCTCGATCCCGTAGGGTCCGCACGCTTAACGTTTGTTGACGATATAGTGTTATATGGGTTATATGATTTGGTGATAGAATGTTGTTCGGAGTCCCGGATGAGATCACGGACATGACGAGGAGTATCGAAATGGTTGAGAGGTGAAGATTGATATATAGGACGATGGTGAATGTGTCCAGAACACGGAGGTGTCGTGCATTCAGTACTCGATCGGTTGAAGCACGAAGAAGTTCGACTACATCAACCGTGTTGTGAGGTGTCATGCATTCGGTACTTAAACGGTTGAAGCACGAAGAAGTTCGACTACATCAACCGTGTTGTGAAACTCTTCCGCTTACAGTCTATGAGGGTACGTAGACACACTCTCCCCCTCGTTTCTATGCATCTCCATGGATAGATCATTGCGTGTGCGTACTTTTTTTTGTTTTCCATGTAATGATTCCCAACGGTTAAATCTTCCTCGGTGCAAATTTGATGCTGATCGAGAACACATGCTGCACTATTGGGAAGTTTCTGAAGCTCAACTTCATATGCTAATGGACCCCAAGCTGGTTGGTGATGAATGATTGGAGATAAATCCAAAGCATCTGGTATATGCGAATAAAGTTCTGTTCTACATCCTGTGCAACTCTCTCACTCCAACTAACATGCCAAAAACCATCAATGGCATCATGGAAATGCACTGCTTTCCACTTCTCAGGGTATTCGCTTCGATATCCTAGATCTTTTCATTCACAACTTGGGAGGTGCAGCTGATAGCCCTCAAGCTTTGAAGCCTTATGCACTGTGGGTCATGTACGCAGTCGAGCAAAACATTGAAGAAAAGTTTTTCTGCCCCTATGTTCCAAAATTTTATATGCCACCAGTCCATAACACACTTAAAATTGTGAAAGTTATCGGCAAAGCGAAGATGCCAATGGATGCCACTACCTCTGCCTCTATGTCTGCTTATGCCAGAGCCCCGAAAGTTAAGAAAGCAAGAGTTGAAATCCCTCAAGAATAAAATCCTTCTATCTATGAGATTTGTCTTTGCACAGAGCAAGCCCTGGAGAGCCATATCAATATCGATAGAAAAGAAAAGTTAGAGATGATGACTAAATTAAATCTACTTCATGATTATGCTCAACAAGCTCTCTTGTATGAGGAAGAACAGAAGAAGCGCTCCTGGAAACTTCTTCACAAGAATTTCACTTGCAAGCAACTTTCAGCCAAGGGCATAAAAAGGAATATCATTATCTGGAGCTATTTGAAGAACCTCGGATTCAAAGGAAAACACCAGTGCTCCCTCAGTGTTCTGCCTCAACTGACCTGCTGTTTGTCGAACCTGATGATATTCATGAAGACATGACAATGACTTCATCTACAAGCTAGAAGCACCTCACGCTGCTACTCCCGAAGCGAATACCAAAGCTCATGCTGCATCTCCAACTCCTGCTTTGGCCTCGACCATTGCTCCCTCTACATCTTCGAATAGTTCGAGTTCTGGTTATGACGGTTCTTCAGATGAGTAGTTCCTCATATGCAATCTCTTTCCTTTTTGACAAAAGGGGGAGTAGTAGATCAAGTGATAGATCAACGGGTTATTTGCAGGGTGTTTCCATTCACCATTCTATTTTCCATCGAGCTATTTGATTTTCGTTGAACAATTTGCTTCTGAAACATAAAGCACTGTTTATGGTGTTGAAATACTCGGTCTTCATGTACTATTAATAAACCCCCCTACAATGCTATTTGCTTCCAACTATATGTTTGCAGGTGCTATTGAATGTTTACTCCCTAGCAATGATTATCCTTGATAATTATCTATCATGCAGGGAAAGCGAAAGCTGTTCAAAGAGGATTGGAAATCCTGCCTCTCTAACAGAGATGTTCTACTCCTTGAGATTATATATGTCTTTTGGTCAGATGGTCTATACTGATTATCTTTCACCATCTAACCTTGAAGGAGAAGATTGTCAGCTTCAGTTTAAATTTTCCTGCATATATCCATCGTACCAACCTTGTTGTAGGAAAACTTCCTCCGAGCAATATCCCAATATTTTTTCCTTATCTGATTATTCCTGAGTATCTAACTTTCAAGGAACCTATGTCTTGTGTCGATTTAAACTGTGCTCTGAGAAAATCTTCATGGCTTATCCTTTGTCACAAATCGTTTCATAGAATTCACTTTATCTAACAAATCTCTCTCAAAGATTGTGTGTGACAAGAAATACCTCACACACAATCAAGTGTATTGGAAGAGACCACGAATGAGATGTAACATCCCAAATTTTCAATTTGGAATGTTATACATAGATCATTCTTGCATATCATATTTTATTGAATTTCCTCTCGTGATCCTCGAAATCCTAAGAAACTCAAGGACCCTTGGAGAGAGTTGGGGATTTCCCAGATTTCATATTTGATTTTTATCAAATATTGAAACAAGGACTTTTGGTTTTAATTATTTTTCTCTCTGAAAGTATTTCATATTAAAATATATGAGAGGAGATAATATGACTTCTCCAAAATAATTGAAATATTGGAGGAAAAATATTAAAATCAAATATTTGATTTTATTTGGATTTGGATTTTATTTGGATTTTATTTGCATTAGAAAAATTGCACGTTTTCAAAATTCCATTTTAGGGCCAAGAAAATGTTCATCTCGTTCTAAATATTTTATTTAGACGGAGAAAATTTGCTTTGGAATTTTTAGATTTTTATTTTATTTTCTAAGATTTTTCTTAGTTTTGGCAGAAATATATTAAAAAAAAGGTTTCCGGACCCAGCTGGGCCGAAGCCCAGCCGGCCCGTCCCGGCTGTCTCCCTCGCGCGCGCGCCGCCGTGTGTAGCTCGGACGCCAAGGGGAGTCCGAGCCGGACTCCTCCCCGGGTGCCCCCTCGCCCAAGCAAGCCGCCACCCCTGCCCCCTTTAAAGGCCGCCGCCGAGCCCCGCCACCACCACCACCCCGCCGCCCGGCAGCCCACTCCCGAGCCGCGCCCTGCCGCCT
>NC_041386.1:402579334-402688681 GCF_002162155.2 Triticum dicoccoides
GCCGCTTCGCTGCCCCGCGAGCCCTGCCTCCCCGCCGCCCGAGCCCCTCCTCGCTGGAGCCATGCCGCAGGTACCCGCCACTGTTTGGTTTTAAAAAAACAATCCGGTTTTTTTAGAAAACCCCTAGCCTGTTTTTTTTTCGGTTCGCCGTTTTTTTTCGGTTTTTCTTTTTCGCGGACGTTCGTTTTAACGAACGGTTTTCTCTCATTAGTTACAGACAATGAACGCTCGTTCGTTAGCCTGTTCGTCAGTTTCCTTTTATCGGATTATTCCGCGATTATTTCTGATCGCGATTTCTGATCCGGTTTTCGTTCTAGTTTATCTGTTCGCTCGTTAATCGGAATCAGGCAATTCAAGCGCCTAGATCTTCGTCTCGAGACATTCTTTCCGCTTAACCAACTTGCACAAGATTTTTCTACTGTAAAATTTGACCTAGGTCAAGATTAGTAAATGGATCTTGTTTCTTTCGCCGTTTGAGTTTCGTTGCTCCGTTTGATTTGATTCTTTTTGCAAATCGGTGTTCTTAAGTTGAACTTTCTGGTTAGATCTTCTTATTTGAGATTTACCCATGTTTCTTTGCTTGATTGCTTACGTAAGTTATTGTTTGTTTATGATAGAATTCCCGGAGTGTGAAGCATGTTATTTGGATGATAGATTTACCCGTGTTTCTTTGCTTGATCCCTTTATAACCCAGTTTTTATGCATAGTTCCAATCCTCAAACATTGCATGGTTAGGATGTCATTAATATGTGGGTTGGGAAGTAGCTGATGAGGTAGAACCTATTACCCTGTTACATTCAAACCGCTGGGAGTTACTTCTACGCGTTGCTAACATTGCTATGCTATGCTCGTAGACGTGGTTTGGGTGAGTGAAATACATGACAGATGTGAGATTGTTAATTAATGGTTCAACTTAAGGTGGCAACTTAAATACACATCCGGGTGGATTAAGGCACCTGGAGTAGCCAGTGCTGCTTGTAGTTTCGGAAATCCCGGAGTACCCGTGTGATCTTCCTATGGATCGCCAACCAGGCTCAAAGGGAGCTGAGATTATTCATGCTAGAAACTTACGTGTGCAGCCACAAGCTATTATGGGCTCTAGCATAGTTGAGTAAGTTACGTGAAGCTCTTGAAGAGGTGGATCAGCAGGTAGTGAGTTTGTAGGTTTGGTATGGCTACCCGGAGTAGAGAGTTAATGTTTCTGAAAGACGGTGTCTCAGTCATCCATTTCTCAAACACCCTGTAGTGCGAGAAAACCAACGGAGGATATCGAGTCTTGTGGGGAAAAGTGCGCAAACCTCTGCAGAGTGTATAAACTAATCATGGTTAGCCGTGTCCCCGTTATGGACAATCTTGAGTATCTAGTACTTGGAGTATCTTAAGTATCTCGTCACCCTAAAAATAATATTGTTGGGTTGTTAATCACCTTAATTGGGATTGAGTTGGAGGAAACTTCTCAATGATGTTTCAACTACCATGATAGTTAAATTAAAATCTATTCCTTTGTTGTAGGGAAAAATTGGCTTTTCGCAAAACTATAACCATAGTGCTTTCCACCAGCCAAATATGCATGTAGTGATAGCATTATTCCGTTCCTGCTCTACTGTGTTATTTTGCCAGCATATTCCATGTGCTGACCCGTTTTCGGGCTGCAACGTATTATGTTGCAGACTTTTTAGACGAGGAGTAAGGTTCGTTAGGTTGTTGTCGTGCAGCTCAGCTCTGCCATTGGAGATGATGGACTCACTTTATCTTCCAAGCCTTCCGCTGTTATCGTATTAGATGGCCTTAAGCCATATTTATTGTAATAAGTTCTGTTTGGAGACATTCGATGTAATAAGTGTGTGATTTCTACCCTGTTATAAATCCTCGAGTACTGTGTGTGTCAGTATTACCGATCCAGGGATGACACTAAAGCAGAGAGACTTGACCGTTTGAGGTCGGGCGCTACAAGATTGGATCAGAGCACACGCTGAGTGTAGGACACGACCACTAAGCTAAAGCCATAGATCACTATTCTCTTCTCACTTCTGACTTCTCTCCATTTTCTACTCTTTAGGATGGCGGATGCAAGGAACAAATTTGCACAACCGGATGAAGAAGCACCTTTTGGACGACACCTGAAGGAAGTCACTAGGTACCTGAACATAGGAATACCAAGCTTCACCGGGAGCTACAACACCACTTTGACGAAAGAGGAGCGATGGATGAGTCAAGTTCAAGTTCCAGGAAGGACCTTCATGCCAGTCACTAAACCTATAGAGTTTTCCTTTGACGCACCAACTTGGAGTTTAGGAAAGAGTATGGCAGCTCACATCACCATGGTACGCATTGGAGAAGTATATCACAAGGATCTTAAGGACACTATCTACCAGATATGTGGGCGCCGAGACGAGCAATGGGAGATGATCAGTACCATGAAGGATAGATCAATTGCAGCTTTCATCTAGGAGTTAAACCAGCACATTTGACGTCAGGAGAATCAGATGTGCTCAGACATGATAGATTTGAAGAAGGCAATGACTAGAATCGCGGAACTGGAGGAAGAACTCAAGGCTACACATGAAGATTATGAAGAGGAAATCACCGTACTAGTGGAGAAGAATGATGACCTAATTAAGAAGATCGAAATATTCATGGGAGACCCCACACCAGTAGAAGAAGATGAAGAACCCAAGGAGATTCACCCGGAGGACTACATCATCATCGACGACACCGACTCCGACCTTAGCGATGATGACTTTGAAGAGGAAGCTGGAGCAGATATCATGAAGTCTTCAAGTCAGGAATATTTTTAGTAGACCACCATATCAGTAGTAGTATTCCACCATGTAAATAAAGTAGTCCGAGCACTTTTGCGATAGTTAGATTGATTGTATGCCTTGCTTGATTGATTGATTGAAATGTTTGTGTTTGTCTCATGTGCATATGGGTAGTGCTTTCTCATTATACCTCATTCTATTCTAATCTCTCCCCTCTAAACCCATCAGATGCCTCCGAGACGTGACCCTCAATTTGCTTTCCCACCCGAGCTCACATAGTTGATCCAGCAGCAGAATACCCTGATGCAGTTGTTAGTTCAGAACCAAGGCAACAACAACAACAACAATCCACCACCAGTTGACAACTTAGCCCGTTTTCCGAGGTTGCAGCCGCCGGTGTTTTCTAGTAGCACCGAGCCTATAGTAGCAGATGATTGGCTCCGCTGGATTGGAAGGGAGTTAACCACTCCAGGATGTACTGATGCTGAAAAGGTGCATTTTGCCGCACATCAGTTGGATGAACCAGCAGCATCATGGTGGGAGAATTACACTGTCACCTACCCTATAGCCACGGTGACATGGGACCAGTTTCAGCAAGCTTTCCGTACAGCCCATGTCTCAACTGGAGCAATGAGTATGAAGAAGCGTGAGTTTTGCAACCTATGCCAGGGGAACCGTACTGTGGCTCAGTACGCGGATGAGTTTAGCAAGTTATCTCGCCATGCCCCTGATGATGTGGCCACAGAGGCTGCAAAGCACTATGGTTAAAGGGAAGCAGCAACAGATTGAGAGCCGTAAGAGGAAGTATGGAATGTTATACATAGATCATTCTTGCATCCGTTTGAAGAGGTGGATCAGCAGGTAGTGGGTTTGTAGGTTTGGTATGGTCTGCTCGGAGTAGAGAGTTAATGTTTCTGAAAGACTGTGTCTCGGTCATCCGTTTCTCAAACACCCTGTAGTGAGAAAAAACCAACGGAGGAGATGGAGTCTTGTGGGGAAAAGTGCGCAAACCTCTGCAGAGTGTATAAACTAATCATGGTTAGCCGTGTCCCCGGTTATGGACAATCTTGAGTATCTAGTACTTGGAGTATCTTAAGTATCTCATCACCCTAACAATAATATTGTTGGGTTGTTAATCACCTTAATTGGGATTGAGTTGGAGGAACCTTCTCAATGATGTTTCAACTACCACGATAGTTAAATTAAAATCAATTCCTTTATTGTAGGTAAAAAATTGGCTTTTCGCAAAACTATAACCATAGAGCTTTCCACCAGCCAAATATGCATGTAGTGATAGCATTATTCTGTTCCTACTCTACTGTGTTATTTTTCTAGCATATTCCATGTTCTGGCTGCAACGTATTATGTTGCAGACTTTTCAGACGAGGAGTAAGGTTCGTTAGGTCGTTGCCGTGCAGCTCAGCTATGCCCTTGGAGTTGATGGACTCACTTTATCTTCCAAGCCTTCCGTTGTTATCGTATTAGATGGACTTAAGCCATATTTATTGTAATAAGTTCTCTTTGGAGACATTCGATGTAATAAGTGTGTGATTGCTACTCTGTTATAAATCCTCGACTACTATGTGTCTCAGCATTACCGATCCAGGGATGACACTGAAGCATAGAGACTTGACCGTTTGAGGTCGCTTCGCTACATGTGATCACATGTCAATATCACTCGTACAAAGATTCATCTCGCTACCTTCCATTTTTATCATCTATGCTTTCGCAGTGGAAATGGAGGAGGGAGGTGGAGCTGGGTTTGGCTGGCACTAAAATGGAGGAGGGAGGCGGCTAGAGGTAGGTGGGGGTAAGGTTAGGAGTAGGTTATGCCCAAATTTCGAAGGGGGAGGCATGCAATATATAGCAGGGGGTCTAGGGATTAGGGATTTGGGGGATTTGGGGGAGTTTTGGAACCATTTGATCTTGGTCGAACGGTTCTGGACAGAGGGGGGAGTAGGTGGGCTGTCTATGTGGGTTGGGCTGAGAGAAGAGAAGAAGGAGAGCAGCCCGGCAACAGTTTCCAGATAGTGAAAACGTCCGAAATTTAACCGGCTATAGTGCCACTATAGTTATCCGTTGGGGCGTAAAATGGACTCCGAACGTGACGAAATTTGGCAGGTGGTCTACTGACAATATAACAAGACCACACACTGACTTTCAACAAATTCTGAGAATATTTGTATCCGACAAATAATATAATATTTCGGAGGTGTCGCGGGCGCGTGCGAGTGTGGTTCAACTCAGAACGAACAACGAAGAGAACTGGCAGACCCAGTAACTACGGACGGATGCAAGTTTGAAAAGAATGACAGCACGAGTGCCGATGCAATGTGAATGATGCGGCAATGAATGA
Source organism: Triticum dicoccoides (assembly GCF_002162155.2). Classification (NCBI taxonomy): domain Eukaryota; kingdom Viridiplantae; phylum Streptophyta; class Magnoliopsida; order Poales; family Poaceae; genus Triticum; species Triticum dicoccoides. The sequence goes on from NC_041386.1 coordinate 402,584,453, forward strand.
AACAAATAAACAAAACATACGAGGTCAACGAAAATAAATGAAAGGCATCTGGCGCATCAGTCTTGGGGAGTCACAACACTCCCCCACTAACAGAAGATATCGTCTTGAGATCTTAGAAGCGAGACGGAAGAAAAAGTGGATGAAAGGGAGAAAATGAAAAGGAATTGAAGAAAATTCCAAATAAGACAATTGACTGAGGATAATTCACTCTGACATCAAACTCGATAAGAATTAGCAAATACTCCAAAAAAATTAGAGTCAGGTAAGATCCTTGGGAAAAACCTATGGGCTAGGGCCCACTAAAAGAAAACACCGTTGGAAATGATCTCTTGAAAGAGAGATGATACACTAGAACAATTGAAAGACTTGAATGAGGTGACAACCTTGAATTAATTTGAACGGAACACGAATCTTCTGAGATGTCTTCAGCACTTTGGAACTATTAAACGGCAAGAGGCGAATGAGCAAGGGAAACACTTGGGCGAAGGAAAGGAATATGATCAACCTGAAAAACTTGAATTGAATCCATCGCAAAAGAAAATAAGACAAAGAATGATGAACTAGAGAAGAATTCACCCGTTGAAACAATTCAGGAAAGAAAAATTAAAGGATACTTCATTCGAGACAAACAAGTGGCTACACATGAATAAAAGGATACTTCATTCGAGACTACAGACTCCGTGAAGACAAAGGGTGGGAGGGTGGGAAAAGAAAAATTAAAACAACCGGGACTAGGAAAACGACAGAATAACTTGAAGAGAAGTGCACCGGTTTAAAAAACGAGAGCTGACATGGCAATGATAAAAAATAACCGAGTGATCCTAAAGAAAATTTGAAGGGGAAGAGGAGTAAGTCAAAACCCGTACGCCACGATTCCTCACTAGAGCAACGTAGGGATGAGGAGTAAAAAGAATTCCTACTCTCCGATATAACTAAACTCCAAAAATATTTTTCCTGCTAGACTCGACAAAGGCCAAGCAACGATCAAGCAAAGGGGGCTCCTATGGTCAGTCGAGGATCTGATACCAACATGTCACACTCAATATGTAATCCTATCCTCGAGGAATTCGAAGGTCCCACCAAGGATAGAAGCACATATTAAAGGCGCTTTGCAAGCTGGATATCATTGCATCGTACCATTACATAATAGATGGGAATACAGACAAATCCACACATTTTCCACAAGAATACATCCAACTACATACAGAAGAGCAACATCCGACTACGGTGAAAGCAAACAAAAAAGATGAACAACATCCACCCTGGTAGCCCAGGCTGCTGACCAGGAACCTATCCCCTGATCGAAGAATAAGAAGTGGAAGAACTCCAAAACAACAAAACATCACTCTCAAGTCAGATCATTGCATTACATGTACCTGCATCTATTGTTGTAGTAATCTATGAGCCACGAGGACTCAGCAATCCCATAACCATGGGTATCAAGACTAGCAAAGCTTAATGGGTATGTAATGGATAAGTGGTGTGGTTTCAACAAGCACTAAGCATTTGTACGGTGGCTAACTTACGAGTAAGAGAATAAGAAGAGAAACTACACATAATGGTCACAAGCTAATAATGATCAAGAAGTGATCCTGGACTACTTATGAGTCAATCATAACCCCATCGTGTTCTCGTCCCGAACTCCCTCGAAAAAAGATGATCACGGTTACGCACGTGGTTGGTGTATTTTAATTAGGATCTGGTGTCTAGTTCTCTACAACCGGATATTGTAAATTTCCAAGTCGCCACATAACCGCGGGCACAACTTCCGAAAATATTTAACCCTGCAGGGGTGCTCCATGTGATCCATGATAAATTACCACACACATTCGATGGAACATCCTCACACCATGAAGAACATGATGCTTACGATAAGGAATTCTGGTGGACAAGCCACTCTGTAAAGGCAAAACTAAACCAGGAAGACCACCCGCTGTGTCGTCACCCCGATAAGAGTCGCACATATCTCATTCTCAGGACAACACAGTCTATGCAAAGTGGATGATAGCTAAAATACCACCGAGTTACCCTGAGGCGGCACCGCCGACTTCTAGGTAGGTGGACCAACACTCATGAGGAGCACCGACCCGGTTTGTTGATTAATTATCCATGGGCACTGGTAGGTCCCTATGCAAGTTTTAATTTTTATTAGGTAAATTAAAACCAAGTTGGGCCTTGCTAGAGGAGTTGAAACCTAAGCGGATGGACATGGGGTTCCCATACACCCACATGTCTTAGGAGCGCTCGTCAAGGAACATAACACCGGTATGACGAAAACTAGGGCGACATGAGTGGAACAAAACACCAGGAAAAAGGCCGAGCATTCCACCCATTACAATGTATGCAGATGCATTAATTAAATAAGAGATATTGTGATATCCCATGATATCCATGTCCCAACATGGAACAACTTGCAACTAGCAATGCTATAAGAGGGGATGAACAAAGCGGTAACATAGCCATACAATGGTTTGCTAGGAAGGTGGAAAAGGTTAGAGGCTTATCATGGCAATTTGGGAGGCTTGACAAACAAGTGGTAGCTAGGTAGCGCAACATAGCGATAGCATCGAGCAACTAGCAAAGCAAAGATAGTAGTGATATCCAAGGTAATGGTCATCTTGCTTGAAATCCAGCTCGTAAGACGATTGAGTCCATGAAGTAGACGAACCAACGTAGCCGAACGCATCCTCGCAATCACAGAGGAACAGGAACTATCGAGAAGAAGCACAACCGGAAAGAAGCAAACAACATAGTAAACACACATCACATAAACATGGTATGATGCACAACCAAGTACGATGCATGACAAGATTAAATGTTGTTACTCATGGTAAGAGATGATGCATGAAAGAACCCCACATCAAAGCAAGTTTAAATGAGGCTGGAAACAACACATAACAATTCCGGAGAGTCCCCACATGCAAATTTCGAAATTGGCACTGTTCTGAATAAAACATTATGTTAGAGTTGTTTCACAGCAAGTTAAAATGCACCATAATGATCTACATATTTTTCTAGTTAAGTTATAGATATAGTTCATTCAATTCGAGGCTACGGCCTAAAAGATATGAGCTAAACAAGTTTAACATGGCATTAATGCAAATGCAAGAAAAACACAAACACAAACACTACAAAACATGGATAAAACATGACATTATGAAAGTACATGCAAATCTAAGCAAGTTTCATATAGGACATGATCAAAACAATGCAACGGATCAACACATACACACAAAACAAGTTTAAATGACAATCTGCCCAATACAACAACTAGGCATATTGCAAGCATCAAATCAACATGCTACAGGAACTATATGGGCAGAAACCTGATATGAACTTAAAGTAGAGATAACATACTTCACTTCATCTTTATGGTTCAGGTTCATCAGCATCATGGTTAATTTATTATGATCCATGCAAAATGCAATGTTCTGTTACAGATTAGGACTTAGTGAAAAACTAGGTATACACATGAGCAGAGTTAATATGATGGAATGTTGGGGGCTTGAAACAAATATGCTACAGTGCTTAAACATGGAATCAAAAGGTATAGCATGACAATACATGTCATGGAGCTCAAATCATTGAACATGGCATATCCATAGGAGCAACAAGTTCATGGGAATCATCAAAACAAGATGCAACCTGAAATAAGCCGATTCTCAGACAGAAATCTAGGAACACAAACATTCACATCATGATGCTGCATTGGCATGCACGTAACAACAAGGATAACAATTTTTATATTTATGAAAATGACATGGGCATGTATTAGACATGGTATACTCCAACTCACTCCATCGGCACAACTTCACATGAGGCATAGATTAATTACAATGATCTTTTACGAAATGGAACATGTTGTTAACAGGTTCACAGATTTAGCATGATGGCAACCAGAGAGCAACAAAGAGACATGGTACAACAAGTTTACATGGCAACCAAGGGCATGGCATAAAAGTTTATATAACATAGGCCAAATCATATGAATTGATCATATGCATATGAGCTATGGATGAGTGGCAAACATCATGGAAAGTTTGAAAGTTATAACAGTTTTCTGTAGTTAACAACATTTAACATCAGGGTGCACTTATGCAACAGATATTATGACATGTAGATGAATCCTATTATGCCATAAAATGGCATCATCATGCAGAGCACAGAGAGGACAACATTTTACATATATAAATCATCTCCAACGGTTGCACAGGTAAGAAGTTACAAGCACCACAACATGCCTATATGATGAAATTGACAGAAACGAATCATTTACTCGAAAAAACCAGGATGAGCTGAGCGCAACATAACGGTTCTTGCCCATGGTAGGCAGTTAGAGAAAAACGGAGCAGGGTTGGGGATCTCATCATGTGCCAAGGCCCATGTCGGTGGAGAGGAGTCAGGCCGACGCTGGCTGGGCCTCGCATGGCCGGCTGTGCAGGCAAGCGGGAGGAGCAACTCCTCCGCTTGCTCCCAAGAAGGGCCATGGCAGCGGTGGTTCCCATGATGGCGGATGGCGGGGCGGTCACTAGAGGCGGGGGACAAGGTCGAGGTGATTAGGAACAGACAGATCTAGGCATGGGGACCCAGATCCGGTGTCGGAGGTGGTCGGCGGGGCTTAGGGAGCCGGCTCCGGTGAGGTACCCTGTGGCAATAGAGAGAGAGAGAGAGGGAGGGAGATAGAGATAGAGAAAGAGAGAGAGAGTAACGCCCCTAGACCAATGCGCCAGATGTCTTCCAGTTATTCGATGTCTTTTCCATGTAATTCGCTTGCATGTTGCACTTTGCCATGTCATCATGTGCATTTCATTTGCATGTTTTTCAAAACTTGCATCCGTCCGGGTCTCCCAGTTTTCTCCCCTGTCCGTTCCGGAAGCCGGCACTAACACACACACCCGCGGCGCTTCTGAAATCTTGTTTTATGAGCAGGGAAAAAAGTTCTCGGAATGGGCCGGGAGTTAACGAGCGGTCTTGGTATATCACTGGTAGACCGCCTGTCAAATTTCATTCCATTTGGAGGTCGTTTGATGCCCCAACGGTTAACCACCTTAACCGCCGGACTTTTCGGAACCCCGAGGCGAACCAAACCCTTTTCTTTCCTTCTCTTTGCAGCCCAACACATCTCCACAACAGCCCACTAGCCCATATAACTCCCCTCCATGCTCTTCACCATTGGATAATGATCGTGTCCGTGAAAACGGATCTTCCATAGCCCTCTCCTAGCTCCCTATGCCAATAAAAACGTCTTCCCCCACTGAAATTCTGGAAACCTAACTTCCTCCTCAAAATCCATGCCGCCTCCCCTCTCCTCCCACCTCCCACCGCCAGCCCAGGCCAACCCGAGGCCGCCACGTCGCCACCGCCACCGCCAGCCGCCGCGGGCCCGCGGGGCCCAAATCTGGCCCGCTAGGTTCGGATCCAGCGTTGTCGCCCGACCTCCTGCCTTGCCCCATCACCACCGCGCTGCCGCATACTGCTGCTAGCCATGCCGTCCACCACCGCCGCCCCGTAGCTCGCCGCCAGCCCGTGCCGCCGCCCGCCAGCCGCGCCGGCCACCACCACCAACTGCCCGCGCCGGCCACCATCATCGTCGTCCTCTGCACCACCGAGTTCGCTGCCGCTGGTCGGCCATTGCTGCTGATGGCTCTGGCCACCATCGCCGGATCCGGACGGGTGGATAGATCAACCCGTTCCTCGAACCAAACGATGCGCCCTGTCCCGGATCTCATCATCCCCGCACATCCCTGTCCACTTTTCCACGAGGTAGAATTCCTCTAAGTCCACTCTTTGTGCGCTTCGTGATGGTTGCATTTGCATTCATGATAGGATTCATCTTGATGCCATTATCATCATTGCAAAAGTGCCATGTGTTACTAAGTGCAAAAACTGTTGTAACATGTCATTTTGTCTTTTTCATATCTTTTTGTGTGTTTCTTTTGAGCTACATGTCTACATTTTTAGAGGCACAATCATGTCATCTTTGCATTGGTGTAACTCATTTTTTATGATATGCCGTGTGGTGACTAGCACAAGCTTGCGAAGTGCTCTACTCGCACTTTCTGTTTTCAGAGACTTAGTTAATTCTGTTAAGTCTGAATGTGTTATAATGTGATGCCATGTTTGCTTGATGCTACCATCAAATCTATGCATAATATGGAGATGTTCATTAATCGTGTTATGATCTATCGAATCATGCCCTCGTTTGCAACTATAATGTGTTGTAGCTTGTTCTTTTGGTGCCCTCAAGATGCTTGAAAATATAATTGTCAGCATGCCCAGGTTTCACAATGTCTGTTATATCATCTTTCCATGTCCAATTGAAGCTATCATCAAATCTGTTGCTCCAATGATCATGCTTAGTAATGATGTTTTGTTAAGGGTGTTTAGTAGATGTTTACCATGCCCTTTTATGCCACGAAATATTCCCTTAGCATATACTTTTGTTGTCTCAAAGTATGCATCATGAATCTATTTTCAGCCTTACTCTGTTTTTCACCAAGTCTGAGAATCTGTTATGACTTGCTTACTTGTCTTGATGAATGCCATTGATCTGGAGGTTATATGGAGATGATTAGTAATCATGTTTTGCCATGTATAACATGTACTTTAATGCAATGCTTTTGGTTGCTATGTTCTTGCACTGTAGCATCATTGTTTCATGCCTCCAACATGTCAACATGTTATTTCTTCTCACATGTATGCCCTGTTTTTCACTTAGTCATAATCTGTGTTGTAAAGTGGCTTGTTGCATCGATCATGTTGGTTTAATCTTGATGCCTATGAACATGTAACTTAATGGTATTGGAAGCATGCAATCTGTATTTGAAGTGCATGTCAAGTCTGTGCTCATACGGTTCCTATAGCATGTCGTTTTGATGATTGCAAAGTGCCTAGTTGTTGTATAGGCAGATTGTTGTTATATCTTGTTTTGAGTGTGTGTGTTGAACCGTTGCTCTATTTCATCATGTCCTATATGAAACTTGCTTGGTTTTGTATGTAGTTTCACCATGTCATGTTATTTCCTTGTTTTGAGTGTGTTTGCTTCGTGTTTGAATGCATTTTGCATCAATGTCATGCTTAACTTGTTTGCTCATATATTCTAGGCCGTAGCTCCGAATTAAACGAACTTTGTATGTAACTTGACTAGAAAGTAACCGTGAAGGGATTGACAACCCCTTTATCGCGTTGGGTGTAAGTTGTTTGATTGTTTGTGCAGGTATTAGGTGATTTGTGCATTGTCTCCTACTAGACTGATACCTTGGTTCTCAATCTGACGAAAATACTTACCTCTGCTTTATTGCATCACCCTTTCCTCCTCAAGGGAAAAACCAACGCAAGCTCAAGAAGTAGTAGGAAGAATTTCTAGCGCCGTTGCCGGGAGATCTATGCCAAGACAAGACATACCAAGTACCCATCATAAACTCTCATCTCTTGCATTTCATTATTAGCCATTCGCCTCCCGTTTTCCTCTCCCACACTTCTAATTCAATTTTCGAAAAGATTTGCCTTTTTCTCGTTCGATCTTATGTTTGCTTGTGTTGCCATGTGCCTTCTATTTGCTTGCATCTTCGCTTTCTAAAAATCTATTTATATTGATCCTCATCCACTTCCTAATATTTTTAAAAGATCCAATTATGACGAACCAATTGCAAGTGAGTTGAGTGCACTAGATTATCTTTATGAGGTTTTGCTTGAAATTTGTGACTCTGAAAATTGTGGTGAAGTGTTGAAATAAGAAATTTATGAAGTGATTCACAATAGCTCCTTGAATGAAAAGCATGATTGTAATGATTTTATTACAAATTCTATTAATATCAATTGTGTTAATGGTATGCAAAACCCTAAGCATGGGGATGCTAATTTTGCTATGTCTACTACTTGTTGCCATGATCATGATTGGGGTGATTCTTCTTATGATCTTGAAAATTTATTTAAGCATCAGATGAATATGTTTTCTATAATATTGAATGTGGGTTTGGAAGAGTGTCAACTTTAGGAAATAATGATCCCACTACTTTGGAAATTGATAAGTCTTATGAAATTTTTGGTAAAAGTGGGTTTGGAGAGGTCATGACTTTATTTGATGATAATCCAACTATTTTGGAAGAGTGACAGCTTTGCATGCATGTGGATCATGTTGAGAATATTTTAAGTGATAATTATATTGTTTAATTTGATTATGATCCTACATGTAATTATTATGAGAGAGGAAAATATGGTTGAAGAAATTTTAATGTTACTAGATTACCTCTCATTATGTTGATATTGATATTGTTCCTTTCTTCTTCCTTGCATATGTTAGTTTTTGCTTGCCTTGATAATTTGTTTGACTATAATATGCATATGCATAGTAAGTATTTTAGACTTAGATGAGTTTTTCACATGCTACATGAAGCTCTCTTTGTGTTTCAATTGCTATCTTTCATGTGAGCATCATTGAAATCTCAATGCCTAGCTAAAAGGCTTTAAAAAAGCGCTTGTTGGGAGGCAACCCAACTTTATTTTTATTTTTGTTTTTAGGTTCTTTTTTGCAATAAATAGTTCATCTAGACTCTAGTAATATGTGGTTTTTGTGTTTTAATTAGTGTTTGTGCCAAGTAAGACCTTTAGGATGGCTTACGGTGATAGTCGACCTGATCTTGCTGAAAAACAGAAACTTTTGCGCTCAGTAAAACAATTCTCATTTTTAACAGAAGCGTGATATAATACTGATTCTTTCTGAATAAGATTAATAAACAAATTTATTGGGTTGTCCTAATTTTTCAGAATTTTTCGAGTTACATAACTATTCTAGAGTTACAGATTGCTACAGACTATTCTGTTTTCGACAGATTCTGTTTTCTATGTGTTGTTTGCATATTTTGACGATTCTATGTGTAGTATGAGGGGGTATGAACCATGGGAAAGTTGGAATACAGTAGATATTACACCAATATAAATAAATAATTAGTTCACAATAGTACCAAAAGTGGTGATTTATTTTCTTATACTAACAGAGCTTATGAAATTTTCTATTGAGTTTTGTGTTGGGAAGTTTTCAAGTTTTGGGTAAGGATTTGATGGACTATGGAATAAGGAGTGGAAAGAGCCTAAGCTTGCGGATGGCCAAGGCACCCCAAGGTTATATTGAAGGACAACCAGGAGCCTAAGCTTGGGGACACCCCGGAAGGCATCCCTCTTTCGTCTTTGTCTATCGGTAACTTAACTTGAGGCTATATTTTTATTCACCACCTGATATGTGTTTTCTTGGAGCGTCTTGTATGATTTGAGTCTTTGCTTTATAGTTTGCCACAATCATCCTTGTTGTACACACATTTTGAGAGGGACAGACATGAATCGTGATATATTAGAATCAATGTTGAGGATGTCGCTTATCATTAGGGTCTCGGTCAGCTCAGGATTAGAGATTAATCCGAAATCGGCTGATTAATCAATTTTATCGGTCGACTATTAATCAGACATTTTTCTTGCAAATCCCAGGTCCCCAGCACTAAAATACGTTATATTCAACACAAAAACAATATTTGACAGAAGTGTTATCTCGATTCCTAGCATTTGAATCCTAGTATAATGACAAACAAAATAGGACAATAGTACATATTGTGTAATAAGATCCACAAAATACAAATAAACATAATTTTTGCAAACATAGTGCTATGAGTAGGTCCTATTTATCGGTAGATTCCTGATAAATCGCTTGTCGGAGTGATAAATTGGTCCAAAAGATAAACGGTGAAGATAAGGCATAATCTTATGGGTCACCCCACGAGCAGCGATAAATAAGAAGAGTCTTTAAACAGCATGCTAATTTGCTTTGGTTATAAATTTAGTCCTATTATGATAGGCATCCAAGAGGGATATAATAAAAACTTTCATATAAAATGCATTGAATACTATGAGAAGTTTGATTCCTTTTGATTATTTTGAGATATAAAGATGGTGATATTAGAGTCATGCTAGTGAGTAATTGTGAATTTGAGACATACTTGTGTTAAGGTTTGTGAGTCCCATAGCGTGCACGTATGGTGAACCGTTATGTTAAGAAGTTGGAGCATGAGATATTTTTTGAATGTCTTCCTTATGAGTGGTGGTCGGGGACGAGCAATGGTCTTTTCCTACCAATCTATCCCCTAGGAGCATGCATGTAGTACATTGTTTCGATGGCTAATAGATTTTTGCAATAAGTATGTCAGTGAACTTGTATCAATGATTAACATTAGGTCTGTTTGTTATATGATCTAATTATGTTATAATTGTTGAGAGAACTTGCACTAGTGAAAGTATGAACCCTAGGCTTTGTTTCCAAGCATTGCAATACCGTTTTCACTCATACCGTTTTCACTCATACCGTTTTCACTCACTTTTACCACTTGCTACCTTGCTGTTTTTATATTTTAAGATTACAAAAACCTATATCTACCATCCATATTGCACTTGTATCACCATCTCTTCGCCGAACTAGTGCACATATACAAGTTACCATTGTATTGGGTGTGTTGGGGACACAAGAGACTCTTTGTTATTTGGTTGCAGGGTTGTTTGAGAGAGACCATCTTCATCCTACGCCTCCCACGGATTGATAAACCTTAGGTCATCCACTTGAGGGAAATTTTCTATTGTCCTACAAACCTCTACACTTGGAGGCCCAAATACGTCTATAAGAAGAAGGTTGCATAGTAGACATCACCGCTTCACGTGGGTGCTCATCGACGGTGGTAGCAATATCAACATCCTCTACCGCAACACCATGATCAAGCTCTGCCATAAGGAGAAACAACTGTAGCCTAGACGGACGACCTTCCATGGCATCCTGTCAGGCCTCTCCTGCTCGTCGATTGACAAGGTCCGGCTTGATGTGCCATTCGGCCACAAGCCAATTTTCGCTACGAGCAGATCTAGTTTGACGTGGTGGACCTAAGTAGCCCCTACCGCACACTCCTCGGATGCCCTGCATTGGCCATGCTCACGGAGGTCCCCCATTACGCCTACCTGAAGCTGAAGATGGCAGGTCCCAAGGGCATTATTATCATCAACGGCAACTACAGAAAGTCCATGGAGTGCTTGGAAGCCGGCTCTAAGCTGGCCGACTCCATGGTCATCGCGGAGGAGAAGCGCCGACTTGAGAGGCTCATGGCCTTGTCCCGCGAGCGGCTGGTCCCAGGGTATGCATCCCCAGTTCTAGCTGACCCTGATACGTCTCCAACATATCTATAATTTTTGATTGCTCCATGCTATTATATTATCTATTTTGGATGTTAATGGGCTTTATTTTACACTTTTCTATCATTTTTGGGGCTAACCTACTAAACGGAGGCCCAACACAAATTGCTGTTTTTTTGCCTATTTTAGGGTTTCGAAGAAAAGGAATATCAAACGGAGTCCAAAGGGAATGAAACCTTCGGGAACGTGATTTTCTCAACAAACGTGATCCAGGAGACGTGGAGTGGCCGTCAAGAAACAAGGAAGGAAGGCACGAGGCAGGGGGGCACGCCTATCCCCCTGGGCACGCCCTCCACCCTCGTGGGCCCTCCATTGCTCCACCGACGTACTTCTTCCTCCTATATATATCCACGTACCCCCCAAACATCTAGGAGCACCACGAAAACCTAATTCCACCGCCGCAACCTTCTGTACTCGAGAGATACCATCTCGGGGCCTTTTTCGGAGCTCCACCGGAGGGGGCATTGATCACGGAGGACCTCTACATCAACTCCATGGCCTCTCCGGTGATGTGTGAGTAGTTTACTTCAAACCTACGGGTCCATAGTTATTAGCTAGATGGCTTCTTCTCTCTCTTTGGATCTCAATACAATGTTCTCCTCGATTTTCATGGAGATCTATTCGATGTAATCTTCTTTTGCGGTGTGTTTGTCGAGATCCGATGAATTGTGGGTTTATGATCCAGATTATCTATGAACAATATTTGATTCTCCTCTGAATTCTTTTATGTTTCCTTGGTTTATCTTTGCAAGTCTCTTCAAGTTATCAGTTTGGTTTGGCCTACTAGATTGATCTCTCTTGCAATGGGAGAAGTGCTTAGCTTTGGGTTCAATCTTGCGGTGTTCGATCCCAGTGACAGAAAGGGAACCGATACGTATTGTATTGTTGCCATAGACGATAAAAGGATGGGGTTTATATCATATTGCATGAGTTTATCCCTCTACATCATGTCATCTTCCTTAAAGCATTACTCTGTTCTCTTGAACTTAATACTCTAGATGCATGCTGGATAGCGGTCGATGTGTGGAGTAATAGTAGTAGATGTAGGCAGGAGTCGGTCTACTTGTCTCGGACGGGATGCCTATATACATGATCATACCAAAATATTCTCATAACTATGCTCAATTCTATCAATTGCTCGGCAGTAATTCATTTACCCACCGTAATACTTGTGCTCTTGAGGGAAGCCACTAGTGAAACCTATGCCCCTGGGTCTATCTTTCATCATATTAATCTTGCAATACTTAGTTATTTCCTTTGCCATTTATTTTATTTTGCATGTTTATTTCTCCATATCATAAAAATACCAAAAAAATTTATCTTATCATATCTATCAGATCTCACTCTCGTAAGTGACCGAGAAGGGCTTGACAACCCCTTTATCGCGTTGGTTGCGAGGTTCTTATTTGTTTGGGTTTGTGCGTGGGACTTGTGCGCGATCTCCTACTGGATTGACACCTTGGTTCTCAAAAACTGAGGGAAATACTTACGCTGCTTTGCTGCATCACCATTTTCTCTTCAATGGAAAACCAACGCAGTGCTCAAGAGGTAGCCAGAAGGATTTCTGGCGCCGTTGCCGGGGAGATTCGCGCCAAGTCAAGTCAAGATTTGACTCCCACAACAAGTCATTTCTGGCGCCATTACCAAGTACCCATCACAAACTCTTATCCCTTGCATTACATTATTTGTCATTTGCCTCTCGTTTTCCTCTCCCCCACTTCACCCTTGCCGTTTTATTTGCCATCTTTTTTCCGCTCTCCTTTCTTTCACCATGTCGGAATAAAAAAGGGTTGGGGGCTCTCTCCCTAGTTTTAGTACTTTTGACAATCCTTCTATTCTCTCTAAACTCATAAAAATGATGCTATGGAAAGACCTACTGAAGTTATCATTGACAATCTTAATAATTTTGACGAAGATGACTCCAGAATTTTTCGTCATTTACTCGATGAATCTTTGAAAGATGCTTGGGATAGACTATTAAGGATCCGGGCCAGCTATGTGCCTCAATACCAAATTGAAATTTACTTAAGGAGCTTTTATGTTACCCTACCTTCTTCGTTTAAGCATGTCCTAGATTATATTTTTGAAGAAGGTTTTCTTGAAGGGGATGCCGTAGATACTTATGAAAAGATGAAAACCATATTTGGGCACCCCATGAATGAGAGGGTTGAATCCACATCTCTTTTGCTCTCTTACCAAAGCAAATCTATCAAAGAGATGAAAGCTAGCTTAGATGCAAATTTCCGTAATATGCTTAATCTTTCTTCTACCATTAACAACCATGTGCTTTATCAAAATATAAATAATAATGCCATAGATATTTTCCCTTTTCTTCCCTAAAACCATAGATGGCAATACCTAGATCTATCTTCGCTTTTATGCCTAGCTAGGGGCACTAAACGATAGCGCTTGTTGGGAGGCAACCCAATTTTATTTTTATTCCTTGCATTTTGCTCGTGTTTAGTAATAAATAATTTATCTAGCCTCTGTTTTGGTTGTGTTTTTTGTGTTTAATTAGTGTTTGTGCCAAGTAGAACCGTTGGGAAGACTTGGGGAATGTCTTTTTGATCTTGCTGTAAAAAACAGTAACTTTAGCGCTCACGAGAATTGCTGCCATTTTTATTTGGAAATTGCTATTTAGTTAATTCTTTATGCATATGATTAATATATAAATTACTCACGTCCAGCATTTTTATTTTTTAATTTTTGGGTTCCAGAACTTGCGTTAGCTACAGATTACTACAGACTGTTCTGTTTTTGACAGATTCTGCTTTTCATGTGTTGTTTGTTTATTTTGATGAATCTATGGCTAGTAAAAGAGTTTATAAACCATAGATAAGTTGGAATCCAGTAGGTTTAACACCAATATAAATAAATAATTAGTTCATTACATTACCTTGAAGTGGTGTTTTGTTTTCTTTCACTAACGGAGCTCACGAGATTTTCTATTTTGAGTTTTGTGTTGTGAAGTTTTCAAGTTTTGGGTAAAGATTTGATGGATTACAGAAAAAAGAGTGGAAAGAGCCTAAGCTTGGGGATGCCTATGGCACCCCAAGGTAAAATTCAATGACACCAACAAGCCTAAGCTTAGCAATGCCCCAGAAGGCATCCCCTCTTTCGTCTTCGTCTATCGGTAACTTTACTTGGAGCTGTATTTTTATTCACCACATGATATGTGTTTTGCTTGGAACGTCTTGTATGATTTGATTCTTTGCTTTTTAATTTACCACAATCATCCTTGCGGTACACACCTTTTAAGATAGACTCACATGATTTGAAATTTATTAGAATACTCTATGTGCTTCACTTATATCTTTTGAGCTATATAGTTTTTGCTCTAGTGCTTAACTTATATCTTTTAGAGCACGATGGTGGATTTGTTTTATAGAAACTATTGTTCTCTAATGCTTCACTTATATTATTTTAAGAGTCCTTTAGAACAACATGGCAATAATAAAAACTTTCATATAAATGCATTGAATACCATGAGAAGTTTGATACTTGATAATTGTTTTGAGATATGGAGATGGTGATATGAGAGTCATGCTAGTTGAGTAGTTGTGAATTTGAGAAATACATGTGTTGAAGTTTCTGATTCCCGTAGCATGCACGTATGGTGAACCGTTATGTGATGAAGTCGGAGCATGATTTATTTATTTATTGTCTTCCTTATGAGTGGCAGTCGGGGACGAGCGATGGTCTTTTCCTACCAATCTATCCCCCTAGGAGCATGCAAGTAATACTTTCCTTTGATAACTAATAGATTTTTGCAATAAGTATGTGAGTTCTTTATGACTAATGTTGAGTCCATGGATTATACGCGCTCTCACCCTTCTAGCATTGCTAGCCTCTCTAGTATCGTGCAACTTTCGCTGGTACCATAAACCCACCAAATACCTTCCTCAAAAATGCCACCATACCTACCTATTATGGCATTTCCATAGGCATTCCGAGATATATTGCCATGCAACTTTCCATCGTTCTGTTATTATGACACGCTTCATCATTGTCATATTGCTTGCATGATCATGTAGTTGACATCGTATTTGTGGCAAAGCCACCGTTCATAATTCTTTCATACATGTCTCTCATGCATCATTGCACATCCCGGTACACCGCCGGAGGCATTCACATAGAGTCATATTTTTTTCTAAGTATCGAGTTGTAATTCTTGAGATGTGAGTAAATAAAGTGTGATGATCATCATTATTAGAGCATTTTCCCAAGTGATGAAAGGATGGTGGAGACTATGATTCCCCCACAAGTCGGGATGAGACTCCGGACGAAAAAAGAAAAAAAGAAAAAAAGAGGCCAAAAGAAAAAGAAAAGAAAGAAGGCCCAAATAAAAAATGAGAGAAAAAGAGAGAAGGGACAATGTTACTATCCGTTTTCCACACTCGTGCTTCAAAGTAGCACCATATTCTTCATATAGAGAGTCTCCTATGATATCACTTTCATATACTAGTGGGAATTTTTCATTATAGAACTTGGCTTGTATATTCCAATGATGGGCTTCCTCAAAATGCCCCAGGTCTTTGTGAGCAAGCAAGTTGGATGCACACCCACTTAGTTTCTTTTGTTGAGCTTTCATATACTTATAGATCTAGTGCATCCGATGCATGGCAATCCCTACTCACTCACATTGATATCTATTAATGGGCATCTCCATAGCCCGTTGATACGCCTAGTCGATGTGAGACTATCTTCTCCTTTTTTGTCTTCTCCACAACCACCATTCTATTCCACCATAGTGCTATATCCATGGCTCACGCTCATATATTGCGTGAAGATTGAAAAAGTTTGAGAACATCAAAAGTATAAAACAATTGCTTGGCTTGTCATCAGGGTTTTGCATGATTTAAATATTTTGTGTGCTGAAGATAGAGCATAGCCAGACTATATGATTTTGTAGGGATAACTTTCTTTGGCCATGTTATTTTGAGAAGACATAATTGCTTAGTTATTATGCTTGAAGTATTTTCTTTTTATGTCAATATTAAACTTTTATGTTGAATCTTATGGATCTAAACATTCATGCCACAATAAAGAAAAATTACATTGAGAAATATGTTAGAAAGCATTCCACATAAAAAATTCTTCTTTTATCATTTACCTACTCGAGGACGAGCAGGAATTAAGCTTGGGGATTCTTGATACGTCTCCAATGTATCTATAATTTTTGATTGCTCCATGCTATTATATTATCTATTTTGGATGTTAATGGTCTTTATTTTACACTTTTATATCATTTTTGGGGCTAACCTACTAACCGGAGGCCCAACCAAAATTGTTTTCTTTATTTTAGGGTTTCGAAGAAAAGGAATATCGAACGGAGTCCAAACGGAATGAAACCTTCGGCAACATGATTTTCTCAACAAACGTGATCCAGGAGACTTGGAGTGGCTGTCAAGAAACAAGGGAGGAAGGCACGAGGCAGGGGGGCGCGCCTGTCCCCCTGGGCGTGCCCTCCAGCTTCGTGGGCCCTGTGTTGCTCCACCGATGTACTTCTTCCTCCTATATATATCCACGTACCCCCCCAACATCCAGGAGCACCACAAAAACCTAATTCCACAGCCACAACCTTCTGTACTCGAGAGATCCCATCTCGGAGCCTTTTCTGGAGCTCCGTCGAAGAGGGCATTGATCACGGAGGGCCTCTACATCAACTCCATGGCCTCTCCGGTGATGTGTGAGTAGTTTAATTTAGACCTATGGGTCCATAGTAACTAGCTAGATGGCTTCTTCTCTCTCTTTGGATCTCAATACAAAGTTCTCCTCGATTTTCTTGGAGATCTATTCGATGTAATCTTCTTTTACGGTGTGTTTGTCGAGATCCGATGAATTGTGGGTTTATGATCCAGATTATCTATGAACAATATTTAATTCTCCTCTGAATTCGTTTATGTATGATTGGTTTATCTATGCAAGTCTCTTCGAATTATCAATTTGGTTTGGCCTACTAGATTGATCTTTCTTACAATGGGAGAAGTGCTTAGCTTTGGGTTCAATCTTGCGGTGTTTGATCCCAATGACAGAAAGGGAACTAATACATATTGTATTGTTGCCATCGAGGATAAAAAGATGGGGTAAATCATATTGCATGAGTTTATCCCTCTACATCATGTCATCTTCCTTAAAGCATTACTCTGTTCTCTTGAACTTAATACTCTAGATGCATGCTGGATAGCGGTCGATCTGTGGAGTAATAGTAGTAGATGCAGGCAGGAGTCAGTCTACTTGTCTCGGACGGGATGCCTATATACATGATCATACCTAGATATTCTCATAACTATGCTCAATTCTATCAATTGCTCGGCAGTGATTCGTTTACCCACCGTAATACTTATGCTCTTGAGAGAAGCCACTAGTGAAACCTATGGCCCCCGGGTCTATCTTTCATCATATTAATCTTCCAATACTTAGTTATTTAATTTGCCGTTTATTTTATTTTGCATCTTTATTTGTCTTTATCATAAAAATACCAAAAATATTATCTTATCATATCTATCAGATTTCACTCTCGTAAGTGACCGAGAAGGGCTTGACAAACCCTTTATCGTGTTGGTTGCGAGGTTCTTATTTGTTTGTGTAGGTGCGTGGGTCTTGTGCGTGATGTCCTACTTGATTGATACCTTGCTTCTCAAAAACTGAGGGAAATACTTACGCTGCTTTACTGCATCACCCTTTCCTCTTCAAGGGAAAACCAACGCAGTGCTCAAGAGGTAGCAGACCCCAGCCAAGGCTCCGCTCCTCTCAACAGCCACCTCATCTGTCATGTGCACTCCAAATATGTTGGCGTCGACGACACGGGCTTCTGCGCTTGCATGGGCGCCCTAAGGATCAGCGCTCGCCCCCTGGCCCAGCCACGAGCACGGTCCAACCCGTCTTGCAAGAACTGCCTACGAGCCAGCCGATTCAAGGGTGGACCTAGTAAGCCTCTGGCACTGGCCAAGGGAGCCGGCTTTGGACTGGCGGGCCCACCTGTTGTCCTGGTTCCAAGCGCTGGCTCCCACCTCGACAACCTGGCCTGGAAGCCTGAAGAGCAAACTGGGCGCCTTGTGCCCCATCTGGGGGCTACCCCTTTAGCCTGGCCAATGGCAGCACCGAGTTCCATTGAATCCTGCAGTTGCACTTCAGCTTGGAGCCAGATGACAGCTGTGACCTAGTTGCTCGTTCTACACATTTCCCCCAGGGGAAGGCAGTGGCGAGGGCCAACAAGGCATCACGTGGTATGTCTTCAACCGGTGACTGGTTCTCGCCCCGCCCCACCGTCAACTACGATTCAAGACGTCCTTCGCTCGGCACGCAAGGCAGCCGTTTCGGTTAAATCAATGTATGTCTGTATCGCCATTTTTGGCCCTTAATGAATGTAGCAGGTCCCTGGAACGACACTCGGGGGCTATTTTTTCTATTTCTGTCAAGTGCTAGTACACTTTACTGTGCCTTATTTTCTCCCTCCGGGTCGGTGACGCCGTCTCGGGGGCTAGCCTGGAAGCCCGCGCTCCTACCTCCCACGGCTAGCCTAGTAGCATGTGTGTGTTGCCTAAGTCCTCTCTTCAGCCCAATACTCGGATCAGCGCTCGGCCGTCCATCTGGTAAGAGCCAAAGGCCCAAGGCGCCTCCCATGCGAAGGGTGATTTCCAAGGAGCAGCCGGCTCGGGCAACCCGGCCGTAGTACACACCCCTCACGAACAGGACAACTGTGCACAAGCCGGCTCCACCGTTAGTGTCTAGCCGGCCCAATGGGCATTTCCCTAGGACTCGAGTCCTAAAAGCCTAATTACTGAATGACCTCTCTAATAAACGTCTCCCACCCAGTCACATGGTGAACGGACAAATAGGAAAAAGCCTAAGGACGAGAGAAAAAGCGAGCCCATGACTGAGGTCCATCTTGTTTAATATACACCCCCAGTGGGTGGAACTGTGGAATAACTAATTATAGATGGTAAAAACTAGAAGAGCAGAGAAAGCATGGCCTCTTAAGTGGTGCGTGTCAGTGTCAAAACCAGCGGATCTCGGGTAGGGGGTCCCGAACTGTGCGTCTAAGGCTAATGGTAACAAGAGGCGGGGGACACAATGTTTACCCAGGTTCGGGCCCTCTCGATGGAGGTAATACCCTACTTCCTGGTTCATTGATCTTGATGATATGAGTATTACAAGAGTTGATCTACCACGAGATCGTAGAGGCTAAACCCTAGGAGCTAGCCTATGATTATGATTGTTCCTGTCCTACGGACTAAACCCTCCAGTTTATATAGACACCGGAGGGGGCTAGGGTTACATAGAGTCGGTTCCAAGGGAGGAGATCTACATATCCGAATTGCCAAGCTTGCCTTCCACGCAAAGGACAGTCCCACATGGACACGGGACGAAGTCTTCAATCTCGTATCTTCTTAGTCCAACAGTCCGGCCAAAGTATATAGTCAAACTGTCTGAGGACCCCCTAATCCAGGACTCCCTCAATAGCCCCTGAACCAGTCTTCAATGACGATGAGTCCGGCGCGCAGATTATCTTCGGCATTGCAAGGTGGGTTCCTTCTCTGAATAATCCGTAGAAGATTTTGAACACAAGGATCGTGTCCGGCTCTGCAAAATAAATTCCACATACCACCGTAGAAAGTATATTATTCCACAAATCTAATTTACTGACAACTTTTTTATAATGTGACGTCCTGCCTTGGCCCGATCATTATGAACCGTTGCCCCCTGCCTGCCACTGCACGTGTTGCGAGGCGGTTTTATTGGCACGTCTTGTCGAAGCAGAGATCGTGTTCCCCTTATCACTGGACTCCCATCAATACGGGTGTGGGTAACCCAACCGTGTTTGTTAGTATGACTCCTCGATTTTAGGAAAGTTCCAAACGGCTACGCGGAGGACGCTTGATATTCACCCTCTTTATGAAGGGGCCAAGGCCTGTCCTTTTCTTCTCGCGCCGAATCCTTCCCCTCCCCCACCTCGAGTTCCAACACCCAAGGCTTAGGCTAAGCGCTTCGGACCTTCAACCATGTCCGGATCCAACCTTCAAGGTTGGTGGATGGCCTCCTCTATCACAGAGGAGGACATCAAGAAGCTAAGAGAGGCTAGGTATCTGATCGCCAAAATCTCGCACAGGCTGCCCGCTCAACGGCAGGTCATCCCCACTCCCGAACCCAACGATTGTGTCGTATTTGTTTCCCACTTCCTCCGAGGGCTAGGCTTTAGTCTTGATGCCTTTGTAAGAGGGCTCATGTTCTATTACGGGCTCGATTTCCACGACCTAGCTCCAGATTCCATCCTTCACATCTCGTCGTTTATCGTCGTGTGTGAGGCCTTCCTCCGCATCACCCACACTTTGGCTTATGGCTCAAGACCTTCAATGAAGCTGAAGATGATCGATGGGCGACACACAGAATGCGGAGGTGCCATAATACGCAAAGGCGCCGATGCTCCATGGCCTAACGGCTCCTTCCCGGAGGTGTCCAACTTATGGCAGCGGGAGTGGTTTTACATTACAGCTCCCCGACGTAAAAAGTGGGCAGCTGCCCCTGCCTTCCGCTCCGGCCCCCCACCGCAACTGGCGTTATGGGTCAACAAGGGGCTGGACTGGGGGCCAGTTAATGACGTGATGACATTGCAAAGTCGCATCTGAGATCTCCTCACGAGGGATGTCAGTCTTGTCAAGGTAATGCAAGTTATGATAGTTCCTCGGGTCCTGCCATGCCAACGTCGATCTCTCCGTCTGTGGGAGTTCAACCTGGAAGGACCGCGAACTATTCAGCAATTCTTCGGCGTGACGCTCGAAGAGATGTACAGATTGTTCTTCGGATCACGAATAAAGTGTCCGGACACCACCGAGGATGCGGGTTTCAACTGCAACTGTCTAGATACCCACGTAAGTAATTCTGTGGCCAAACATGTTGTCTTTTTATTTGTCACAACATCATTTTGAAAAAATCGCTCTTGGCCAGGACTGGATAAGAAAGGCGAAGATGATCAGGTGTTTGGTCCCCTTCCCAAAGGCTCACCGGATCCTGTGCTAGCCAGGATGCTTGAGCGCGCACCTTATCAAGTGCCATCAGGGGAAGATAAAGGGAGGAATAATGAAGCCGAAAGCGGGCTTCACGCATTACTCATCCAAACAGGGAGAATTAGTGTCTCCGTGAAGGAGGATAATCTGGGAGAAGAATCCATAATCCCCTCTCCCCAAGGAAGGAAAAGGACTGCGTCTAAAGACTTGGGAACGAAGATTTCCAAACGAGGGAAGAAACCTTCGCGAAGGGGCCCTGCCCCGGAGGGCGTCTTTACTGCACAGTGCCCGCAAGGGGGCCAGCCCTCCACCGAGCTATAAGTGAACAAGAGTACTTTTGGTAAATATATCCCGCTTTATCTCCGAGGACAATAACCATGACCTATATCTTGCAGTACGGCTCGTAGCCCTACTCGACAGAGTTCGTCTTCGGGGGATCTTCTTCCGGAGATGATGGAGGGCGAAACGTCCCCCTTCCTCCCCGCCACCTGGGGCGGACGACCCTGAGGTGTCATCATGGAGGATTTCTCCTGATCCGCCAAGGCCAGAAGGTGACCCTTCGGCCACCCGATGTCTGGAGTATTCGGCTCCTAAGGAGAGCGACAGAAAGAGTCTAGGTTTTTCCGGTGCACAACCGGACGCACTGATGGGTCTTTTGGAGCAAGCGGCTATCTCGTAGGTGCATTGTACTTTAATGGGTATGGTGGCTGAGAGGATTTCATCCGCTAAAAGCGGGTTGCATGAGGCTTTTATGACCCTACTAAGAGGCTTTGAGGTACGCAAAATAATATATAAACTTTTTGACGATACCACATACGCTAGGTGTGCTATATACAGATATTAGCCCCTGATACTCTGGTTGCTGTCCAGAGGCAGAAATAGAGGACCATAGTCCCAGGTAATGATCGCGCTGCTTTCATGTGCAGGCGGTTGAGGGTCCGGTGGCTGGCCGGACTGCTGAGTTTGCCGGACTGAGGCGGCAACTTGATGCGGCAGATGCCGACATTGCGCTTGTGAACAAGCGGCTTGACGAGGCACAGGGTATATATTTTCGGGTGGTCTACAAATATTAAGAGGAGCATGATGCTAGTATCTATAATATGATGTGACTGCAAATGGAGCTACAGCTGTGGAGACCCTTCGGGCGGAACTTGCCTGAGCCAAGGAACAAGCAAGGAGAAGTGATGCGGCCTCCCTAAAGGCGGCCGAAGACTTAAGAGCCGAATAGGCTGCTCGGCGCCATAGTGAAGATAAAATAGCCAAGATGGCTGTTGAGATGATAGATGCCGCCGGCCGATATGAGCTCCTTGAAAAGAAAAGCCAAGCGAAAGCGGCTGAGCTAAAGAAAGCCATGGAAGTAGCCAAGGAAACCCGCTCTGAAATCAGAGCGGCGAAGGAGGAGCTCCGTCAAGCCGTAGATATCACGGCTGGGAAGCCCTTTTTGTTGCGGTCAAAGTTTGGAGATCCGAAATATGCCCCTCTGGATCAATTATGGATTGCTGCAGATGCGTATTCTGACTTGGCAATGAGTGCTGCTGATGCGATTGAGTTTTTCAACGATCAGAAAGATCATGAAGTGGAGAGGTTGTTCTGGTCGCAGTTCAGCGCTCCAACACGTCCGCTACTGTTGAATGAACAAATGGCCGAGTGGGTCGAGCTCCATAGGTTGTCAAGACTTTCCATGAGGTCTGTTGTCGATCATCTTTGGCCGAAGGGGCCAAGGACGAATAGTTACTTTAGTTTAGTGCAACGATTCCTTGGTGCTGTAAAGAGGTCGGCGTGCATAAAGGGTCTGCGGATGGCTCTTGCCAGTGTTAAGACATACTGGGCAGAGATGGAGACCACCGCTATTGCAACTCGGATCCGGCCGTAGGCCAGGTCTCGGCTGAGCACTATTTTGAAGAAGTCCTGGAAGGCGCTCGTGTAATAGAGGCTTAGTGCTCGAAGAGTATCATGTTCGAGTGACATGTATGCCAATTGTAAAAACAATGCTATTTGTATTATAAAGGCTGTATTTATACTTTTGCCTGAAAGTATTATGATGCCTCCTGTGTGACCATTTATGTATGTATATAACCTGAAAGTTTGCAGTCGTCGGCTTCAGCCCCCGCACATATAATGCAGGGGTGTTCGGAAAAGCGCGTGTTCACACTTGACCCAATGTCGTGGTCCATTAAGGAGGTGATAGCGCAACGAACAAGGCAATCGGACTATATAGCTTTAACACTTTCACTTAGCCATAGGAGTTTGACGGTGGGGCTACTATATAGCCCCTGGTACTTCTGGGCTAATCCGAACACGGTGTGCGTACATACATGACCGGAAAACCGATCCCTCGTTAATGCGAAGGAATCGCGAAGATTTCGCTGAGTCATCGAGTGGTTGACCAGTCTCGCGCTTTATCATGATAGTCAGTTTTCGGCTTTCTCTACTGAGGTGCTCATCCATATGAACCAGGGCACAATCGCAGTAGTTCTCCCGGTGCCACCTTAGACGATAGAGTGGAACGTAAGGTAGAAAAACACAAGAGCCCGGCAAACCCAACTATTGACCAAAGAAATGATTCGGACTTTGCATCATATACTGGGCTGAGAAACGCCCTCGGTTATGAGCCCTTAATTTCTAGGTAGTTGCATTAGTCTGACGTGATGATATGTCAATAACGCCAGCGTCCCTTTCGGTTGTGTTGAGTATCCGGAGGGAGTGAAGCAACAAGAGACTGTAAAAAAGGTTTACACACGGTCTTAATCTAAAAAGAAGCCTTGGAGCGGGGCCCTGCTGCACGTCTGTGCCTGTGTCTCTGTTGTGCCGTATTCTGGAAGGGTGTAGCACGATGATCATCTATAAATGAGAAAAACGTAGGTGAAAGTCTTCGTGCGAAAATTGGTTACTCTTAACGAACCATTAAAATGCAATCTAAATAGGGTTAGGCCGAACTATAGCCCTTTTTACATGCGGAAAGCCCCTAGCACCACCTATGGGGGTATATCCATCGACCCAATCGTAGGTTTATCTGAGCTGTTACAACTAGTGGTGCACCGAACTTGTCTAACCGTGTCCGCGGTCTTGACGACCGATCATTTCTTCTGGTTGGAGAGGCCATTCAGTGGCTGGCTGCTAGAGCCGCCACATATTCCTCCCTACGTGAGGAACGCTCTGTGTTTTTGCTAATTGTGATGATGCCACGTGGACCGGGCATCTTAAGCTTAAGATAAGCGTAATGTGGTACTGCATTAAAACAAGCGAAGGCCGTTGTCCCGAGTAGTGTGTAATGGCCGCTTCGGAATGGAGCGATGTCGAAGGTTAATTCTTCGCTTCGAAAGTTGTTGGAAGAACCGAATACAACCTCTAGTACTAGAGAGCCCGTACAGCGGGCCTCTGGGCCTGGTATTACTCCTTTAAAGGTAGTTCATCCCCATTTTGCAGACGGTGTCCTGATATATCAGATTAAGACTACTGCCGCCGTCCATAAGGACTCGGGTGAGATGATATCCGTTAATTATTGGGTCTAGCACCAAGGCAGCTGATCCTCCGTGCCGGATACTAGTCGGGTGATCCCTGCGATCAAAGGTGATCGGGCAGGCCGACCAAGGGTTGAACTTGGGGGTGACGGGCTCCAAGGCGTATACGTCTTGAGGTGCGCGCTGGCGCCTCCTCTTTGGTATGTGTGTTGCGTAAATCATGTTCACTGTTGTGACCTCTGGTGGGAATTTTTTCTGTCCCACAGTGTTCGGCTGGCGAGCCTCATCCTCGTCTTCGCTTGGTGTCTCCCTCCCCTTGTGTTCGGCGTTTAGCTTGCCGGCTTGCTTGAAGACCCAGCATTCTCTGTTGGTGTGGTTTGCCGATTTGTCGGAGGTGCCATGAATCTGACATAATCTATCTAGAATCTTCTTTAGGCTTTACAGTCCATCTCTGCTGCCTTTTAATGGCTTTTTGCATTGACCGGGTCGAGAGCCCCTGAATCCGGCGTTTACCGCCGTGTTGTCTGGGCTGTCTTCCTTGTTTCGACGCTTGCTTTTATTGCGTCGCGGTTTCCCGTTGCCATCCCTGACTTCGGATGTGCCTGGGTTGCTGGTACCGCTACGGGATAGCCAAGTGTCTTCGCCCGTGCAAAAGCGGGTCATAAGGCTTGTTAGGGATTTCATTGTCCTTGGTTTTTCCTGGCCGAGGTGTCTGGCGAGCCATTCGTCCCAGACACTTTGCTTGAAAGCCGCTAGGGCTTCGGCATCCGGGCAGTCGATGATTTGATTCTTCTTCGTGAGAAATCTGTTCCAAAGCTTTCAGGCTGACTCTCCGGGCTATTGAATTATGTGACTTAAATCGTCTGCGTCCGGAGGTCGGACATAGGTCCCTTGAAAATTGGTCCTAAAAGCATCCTCAAGCTCCTCCCAGTTTCCAATTGAGTTTTCAGGGAGGCTTTTTCTGCTAGTGCCGAGCTGGTCCTTTCAACTTGAGGGGCAGGTATTTGATGTCATGGAGATCATCTTCGCGAGCCATGTGGATGTGAAGGATAAAGTCCTCAATCCAGACCCCAGGGTCTGTCGTTCTGTCGTATGCCTCTATGTTCACGGGTTTGAATCCCTCTGGAAATTCTTGGTCTAGCACCTCATCAGTGAATGATTCTGGGGGGTGCATGGCACCCCTGTATTTTGATGTGTCATGGCCTTCTTCGGACGGTTGCGGGGTTTGGTTTTGATTCGGAGCTGTTATTCGGTCAGTATAGTCGTTTGGGCGGCCATGATCCTGTGCCGGAGCGCGCTTCCTAGATTCGTAGATGGACCTGGTCATACCGGCTTTTTTGTGCAGGTCTTCACGTAAATCGTGTGTTGACTTATGTGTGGCGTCGTTAGCCGCTCTGTCGCGGCCACGGGGTGGTCGATCCGGCTGATCGGCCGTTTTATTTTTCAGCTGAATGGGCTCTAAAGCCTCATCATTGAATTCAGGCAGCAGCTTGCGCTTTGGATAGCTCTTTGTGTGGCGACTGCCACCGTACTTTTCTTCTGTGTCAAGCATTTTGTTCCGTCTGTTGTTGAGCGTATTCTGCGCGGCCTTAAGCCTTTGCTTCTGCTTATTCAGGCTCCTCGCGGTGGCGATAAGCCTTCTATGGAGGTTCTCTTGTTCCAAGTGCCTTTCCGAGATGGTGTCTGCATCGTCGTCCGGACTGTTCTCCTCTCTGGAGACAGGTTGATGGGCTTTACCCTTGGCGTCGCCATGATCGGACAGCGGCTCTATACTATGTTCGCCGTCCGCTGGCTCATCCTGCTCCATCGCTGGGTCCATGTGGTCATCGCTTCCTTTGGAGTCGACCAGGGTATTATTCTTTCTTGCGCTATTATCGTTGTTTTTGATGAGGCAGGATTTGGAGCGGCGCCTACATTGTCGCTTTGGTTGCTTCTCGAGGGGACTATCCTTCGCTGCATCCTCCCGTTCCTCGTCGTTGTTTTCTATGGGTGTATCCACCATGTATATATATCATGTGATGATGTGGCAGTCTAGCGCCCTGTGGGCGGTGGTTCCTGTTTCTCTCCTGCATTGTCGTCCATACTGTCGATGTCTTCGGAGTCGAAATCAAGCATGTCAGTTAGGTCATCGACAGTGGCTATTAAGTGGGTGGTGGATGGGGAACGAATTCCTCGTCGTCCGCTTCCCATTTGAGACGGACATAGTTCGGCCGAGGGTCCTCTGATAAGGAGAGTGTCCTTAATGAATCTAGCACATCGCCCAAGGGCGAGTGCTAAAAAATATCTACGGAGGTAAACTCAATGATCGGTGCCCAATCACATTGGATAGGCACGAACGCAGGCGGTTTAGAGCCTGTGGTCGGGGAAGAATTTAATGGTCAGGTAACAAAGGTCTCATAGGAGGTGAAGTCAGTATTCGGCTCTATCGCCGCTGAGTGTGCGGCCTTCGTGGCGCGGTCTATCCACCCTTCCTCGGACGGCATGATCTGCTCCGGATTGAGGGCCAGAGTGGCCACAGGTGTGATATCCCAAACACCGTATGACGGAAGAGCTAAGTCATGCTCGTCGTGACTGTGCGGCGCACCTGACATGGGCTCGAATCCGTCGAAGATCAAGTCTCCGCGGATGTCGGTAGTATAGTCCAAGCTTCCAAACCTGACCTAATGGCCAGGGGTGTAGCTTTCGATCTACTCCAGATGGCCAAGTGAGTTGGCCCGCAGTGCAAAGCCACCGAATACGAAG
Organism: Triticum dicoccoides; assembly: GCF_002162155.2. Taxonomy (NCBI): domain Eukaryota; kingdom Viridiplantae; phylum Streptophyta; class Magnoliopsida; order Poales; family Poaceae; genus Triticum; species Triticum dicoccoides. The sequence continues at coordinate 402,611,883 of NC_041386.1, forward strand.
ATGTGTCCGGGGAGAAAAACCTCACCCTGGATCGCACCATTGCTGATGATCGAAGGATCCATCAAGCCTTTATCATGACGGCACAGTGGAACTCTCAATGAAAGCACCAATGTCGGTGTCAAAACCGGCGGATCTCGGGTAAGGGGTCCCGAACAGTGCGTCTAAGGCTAATGGTAACAGGAGGCGGGGGACATAATGTTTACCCAGGTTCGGGCCCGCTCAATGGAGGTAATACCCCACTTCCTACATGATTGATCTTGATGATGTGAGTATTACAAGAGTTGATCTACCACAAGATTGTAGAGGCTAACCCTAGGAGCTAGCCTATGATTATGATTGTTCCTGTCCTACGGACTAAACCCTCCAGTTTATATAGACACCAGAGGGGGCTAGGGTTACATAGAGTCGATTATAAGGGAGGAGATCTACATATCCGAATTGCCAAGCTTTCCTTCCACGCAAAGGAGAGTCCCACCCGAACACGGGACGAAGTCTTCAATCTTGTATCTTCTTAGTCCAACAGTCCAGCCAAAGTATATAGTCCGGCTGTCCGAGGAGTCCCTCAGTGGGGCTCCTAAGTTGTTGGCTGCATTGCATCGGGCCAAAGGATTCACACTGTCACTAGGCCAGCTTCGGGAAGCCAGTTTAGGGCACGCATAACCGCCTACAGGCGGGCGTCAGTGGTGACGCCCGTCTCCTCCATCATCCAAGGGGGAATCTGCCCGCCGCTGACCCCGGCCTCCTGTGGGGCATCCCAACAGGTGTCCACGGCACCTTCAGCCACCTTCTATGTTTCCGTAAAGGCTCTTGCAAGGAAAAAGAAGTAAAGAAGACAAATACAAGACCAACCGGGCGCAAAGGCCAAAAGGGGCACAACAAGGCTCAACAGCAAGGACATGGTCGATGCGATGCGCCTTGGCCAGCATCTCTTGCTCCCATGACTTGCACGCGATGGTTTGCCTATCTCGGTCCACCATCAGGCTGGCGATTTCCTAGGCGACTCGGCTCGCCACCTCGCCCCTTTCTGCTAGAGCCCTCCGTTGTTCATCCAGCAACCGGTCCAGCTCGTCCTGATCGGCAGCCAGCCCCCCACAGAAAGAAGGCAGAATATCTACCTTGTAGCTCCCCCTCCTTCGCCGCAAGGTCAACCATGGCCGCCTTATACGCGGGGCGCAGCCTGTTGTGGCTTGCTCCACACACATCGTGCAGGCCCTGTGGAGGAAGGAGTCACTGATAGCAAGAAGAAATTCCGGGAGGCTCAAGCAGCTTGCTCCGCAGCCAGCCCGAGCCTCGAGGGCAACACCCAATTGATGCGCTGGCGCACCCCTAGCTGAAGTGGTTCTGAGAAAATAGAAGCACTCACCGCCATGGCATACTCGAGTTCATTTGGCTGACCCTGGGCCGTCGGGGCAGCCGCCTGGAGGTAACTACCCAAGCTGGCGAATCCCATTCGCACCCTGTCCAAGGACAAGGTTCGGCTCTTTGGGCAAACTCCACTTGAGGCCTCTCAGACGTCAGTATGATCCCCTTCGGTTCGGGCACTCCCTCCGCCAAGGCCGCTGCCCTCACCTCGGCCTGCGCGTGGCGCAGCGGCGAACGAGCTAGGTGTGCGGGCGGTCCGCTTGCGGATGCCCCTGCTTCCTAGGGCTCCTTCACGATGCCGACCACACCTCTCAAACTTACAGATCTTCCCTGGGCCGTCACGGTGCCCTCCCACGGTTTCGATGAGGCCTCCGTCTCCTCCCACAAGGCTAGTTCCCGGTCCTTCCATGCGGCATGCTCCCATGCTTCGAGCATAGCGGTCTCGATGCCTTCGTGCCCTAGTGAGTTAGCTCTGGATGTGGACGACGCTCCCACTGCCGAGAGCTTCAGGGGAGCCCTGTTGGCATGCGGAAGATTGAGGGGGGTACTGAAAAGATACTATAAGAAGTGCGTGTCAAAATCAAGACAGGAGCGGGGTTGCTTACTCGACGCTCGTCAAAATCTTGCACCTCGGGGCCGGAGTCGAGTCGGCGTGGCGTGTTGTCTTCGTGCCCTGGTGCTCACTCTCCGGCTGCACCCCCACCAAACTTTTCCCAGCCGGCGCGTCGATTGTTTGCTTGCCATGGTGTCGCGTCGCGGCTGCCGATCGACTAGCATACATCGTTTCCGCTACGCATAGCCACCTCCTCGACTTGGGGACGTTGTCAGTCGTGGCCGCCGTCGTGGTCGGAAATACCTCGCCGGGTGCCTCGTCAGGATCACCTGTGTTGTCATATGGCTAGTTGCGCAAAGGACAAGATGGGATGGATCCACCAGCTTGTACAGATTCCCCGGTACCGGTTTCCCCAAGGGCTCGTCGACCTCCTTTTCTTCCTCTTCTTCCGGCCCGTCCTCCCTTCCGAGGTCTCTCGATCTGACTCGAAGTCTGCCATGCTTGCTCCATCATGAGCCATGTGGCATGGAAACCTCTCCAACATGAAAATCATACCATATGTCAGGTTAGTATGGCGGGGTACACGAGAGCCAAGTTTGGACCGGCTGTGCAGGCACCTGAGGTAGTGGGTTGGCATGGTTGTATGGCGCCGTAGGTCCATGTGGCTGGGTCGAGCTAGGCGGATGTAATGCGGTTCATTTGTTTGGCAACTCGAGTCGGCGACAGCTCGGCAGTCGTCAGCCGACACGGGTCGAGTCGAATGCTCATGTCACACATCCAGTGCGGTCGGTGCTGCAGCGGCAACAACCGATGCTCGATGAAGGCGGTGATGAAGTCCGTGCTGGTGAGGCGCTCATCGTCAACCATCTGACTTAGCCGATGGCAGATGACCACGAATTCCGCCGTGACTTACGAAGCTCGAAGGCCCAGTTTAACCTCTTAACTGGCGTGACTTCCACAAATGGCGGTAGGTTTATATAACCAGCCAGCGGGTCCATGTTCTACACGTAGAAGAAGTACCACTGCTACTTGTTCACCGATTCACACAACAACAGCTTGGGAAAGCCCCCCATTGTTTGGACGGTCACGAGAGCCGCCCCACAGGCAGTCATGACCGGGGGCTCTAGCATTGGCGTCGTATGCAGCTTGACAGAGAAGCACTTGTTCCATATGTCCACGATGGCTCGAGTCTGGCATAGCCCTCGTAGAAGGCGACGAACACCGCCAACAGAAGGATTGAGGTTGGCCCGAGGTGGTGGGTCTGAAGCCCAAAGTAATCAAGAAATCAATGGAAGAACGCACTGGCTGGGAGGCTGGACCCGTGGGAGACATGCTCGGCAAATACGATGAACTCTTCGGCCCGCAACTGACGCACGGTCTCACTGCCAGCCACTCGTGCCTCCACGCACTCTGCCAACAGTAGCATTCGCCAGAGGCGGAGGAACTCGATGAACTACTCGGGGGCATCGGAGCCCTCCCATGAACACCTTGCCACCGCCATCTCCGGGGGCGGCGCTGACGCGAAGCTCGGTAAGGGCCCGTCCTAGAAGGACCAGAACGATGTGGCGGTGGCCCTCGCGTGTGCGACGGTGAAGCTCGGCGGCCGAATGTGTGCACACGTGAAGGAACAACCAGAGAAGAAAGAAATGCAACAGGGCAGGGACGAGCGGCGGTACGAGCCTCAACTGTTCGCCCTCCCTCTCATTTAAAACCCCGGAGAGATCATGGTGAAATGGGATCGTTTGTGCCCATGACCCTCTGCTCCTTCCGCATTACACGGGCGCATTAACTCCATGGGAAGACCAACTGACCAGGGCCCCGCAAATGATCCATCGCGTGGGCGAAGACCGAGGCCTAGTGGGCCCTGATGACATCATATCACATGTGTGGCCCAGTAGGGCTAGGCCTGCCCACGCCCCCCACATGGCTGTGGCGGCGGGCGCGAACTTCAAACAAACTGCTGGCGGGTCAGCGACCCACTCGGTCTTCCCGCTCTGGCAGGGTGTGATACGTTCATTTTGAATCATGTTTTCTTACTGTTATTTATGTTGTTTTTATGCATAATAATGCTTTATGGAGTAACTCTAATGCCTTTTCCCTCAAAATATGCAAGGTTCACACAAAGAGGGAGAATACCAGCAGCTGGAATTCTGGACCTGAAAAAGCTACATCAAGCCACCTATTCTGCACAACTCCAAATGAGTTGAAACTTCATGGTGAATTTTTATGGAATATTTAAGAGTTATTGGAGAAAATAACTACCAGAGGGGCCCACCAAGTGGGTACAAGCCACTTGGGAGCGCCCTGCTGGGTTGTCCCTCCTTGGCCCACCTCCGCTGCCCCACTTCTGGTATATAACTCATTTTGACCTAGAAAAAAAATAAGAGGAGGACTTTCGGGATGAAGTACCGCCGTCTCGAGGCCGAACATGGGCAGGAGCAGTTTTGCCCTCCAGCAGAGCAATTCTGTCGGGGAACTTCCCTCCCGGAGCGGGAAATCATCGTCATAATCATCACCAACAACACTCCAATCTTGGGGAGGGCAATCTCTATCAACATCTTCAACATCACCATCTCCTCTCAAACCCCAGTTGATCTCTTGTGTTCCATCTTTGTATCAGGACCTTAAATTGGTGCTTGTGGGTGACTAGTAGTGTTGATTACATCTTGTAGTTGATTACTATATGGTTTATTTCGTGGCATGATTATCATTTGTGGGTAGTTACTTTCATTCTTGAGGTCACGGGAGAAATCCTGTTGCAAGTAATCATGTGAACTTGATATGTGTTCAATAGTTTGATGGTATGTATGTTGTTATTCTCTTAGTTGTGTCATGTGAATGTCCACTACATGGCACTTCACCTTATTAGGGCCTAAGGGAATGCATTGTGGAGTATTTATTAGATGATGGGTTGCGAGAGTGACAGAAGCTTAAACCCTAGTTTATGTGCTACTTCGTAAGGAACTGATTTGGATCCAAAAATTTAATGTTGTGGTTAGATTTTATCTTAATACTTTTCTCGTAGTTGCAGATGCTTGCGAGCGAGTTAATCATAAGTAGGAGGTTTGTTCAAGTAAGAATAGCACCTAAGCACCGGTTGACCCACATATCAAATTATCAAAGTAGCGAACACAAATCAAACCAACATGATGAAAGTGACTAGATGAAATGAAATTCCCGTGTACCATCAAGAACACTTTGATTGTCACAAGAGACCGTTTTGGCATGTCCTTTGCCACAAAAGGATTGGGCTACTGTTGTAGGGTGGAACCATAAGATGGATCTTTCACAAATTGGAGGGAAATCCCCAAGAACAAGAAGAACACAAAGGGGAAAACACAAGAGGAACACTCAAGAACAAGCCAAAATCACACATCCACTAGACTCACATCCACACAAGATCCACACAGGTACAAGAACAACAAAGGGAAAGATACAAGGTAGAGTTCATCCCAAATCCCAAAGGGAGGTGAGGTCTTGGTGATCCTATGTTGGGGATCCTTCCCTAGAAGGGGTCTTGAATCCACTAGGGATCTTCTCCAATGGAGGTCTCGATGTCCATGGGAGAGGTGTATCTCTCTCAAGAGGAGGCACAAGGAACAAAGCTCATCTAGATCATGTGATATCTGATGTCTACTACACAACCTTCTTCTTGTAGACGTTGTTGGGCCTCCAAGTGCAGAGGTTTGTAGGACAGTAGAAAATTTCCCTCAAGTGGAAGAACTAATAAGGTTTATCAATCCGTGGGAGGCGTAGGATGAAGATGGTCTCTCTCAAACAACCCTGCAACCAAATAGCAAAGAGTCTCTTGTGTCCCCAACTCACTCAATACAATGGTAAATTGTATAGGTGCACAAGTTCGGCGAAGAGATGGTGATACAAGTGCAATATGGATGGTAGATATAGGTTTTTGTAATATGAAAACATAAAAACAACAAGGTAACTAATGATAAAAGTGATCACAATTGCAATGCTTCCAAACAAGGCCTATGGTTCATACTTTCACTAGTGCAAGTTCTCTCAACAAGGATAACATAATTAGATCATATAACTATCCCTCAACATGCAACAAAGAGTCACTCCAAAGTCACTCATAGCGGAGAACAAATGAAGAGATTATTGTAGTGTACGGAACCACCTCAAAGTTATTCTTTTCGATCAATCCATTAGGCTATTCCTATAAGTGTCACAAACATCCCTAGAGTTCGTAGTAAAATAACACCTTAAGACACAAATCAACCAAAACCCTAATGCCACCTAGATACTCCAATGTCACCTCAAGTATCCGCGGGTATTATTATACGATATGCATCACACAATCTCAGATTGATCTATTCAACCAACACAAAGAACTTCAAAGAGTGCCCCAAAGTTTCTACCGGAGAGTCAAGATGAAAACGTGTGCCAAGCCCTATGCATAGATTCCCAAGGTCATGGAACCCGCAAGTTGATCACCAAAACATACATGAAGTGAATCAATAGAATACCCCATTGTCACCACAGGTATCCCACGCAAGACATATATCAAGTGTTCTCAAATCCTTAAAGACTCAATCCGATAAGATAACTTCAAAGGGAAAACTCAATTCATCACAAGGAGATAGAGGGGGAGAAACATCATAAGATCCAACTATAGTAGCAAAGCTCATGGTACATCAGGATCGTGCCACATCAAGAACACGAGAGAGAGAGAGAGAGAGAGAGAGAGATCAAACACATAGCTACTGGGACATACTGTCTGCCCCAAGGGTGAACTACTCCCTCCTCATCATGGAGAGCGTCGGGATGATGAAGATGGCCACCGGTGATGGATACCCACTCCAGCAGGGTGCTGGAACGGGGTCCCGATTTGTGTTTGGTGGCTATAGAGCCTTGTGGTGGCGGAACTCCCAATCTAGGTTATTTTATAGAGGTTTGGGGATTTATAGTAGAGGTTGGCGTCGGGAACAAGTCAGGGGGGCCCACGGGAAGTCCACGACATACAGGGGCGTGCCCTAGGGGGGTGGGTGTGCCCTCCACCCTCGTGGGCCCCATGGGACTCCCCTCTGATAACTCTTCGTTCCAGTATTTTTTATATTTTCCGAAAAAATCTCCGTTCATTTTCAGCCCATTCCGAGAACTTTTATGTCTACACAAAAATGACACCACGGTAGTTCTGCTGAAAACAGCATCAGTCCGGGTTAGTTCTAACCAAATCATACCAAAATCATGCAAAAATCTTATAAACATGGCATGAATACATCGAAAATTATAGATACGTTGGAGACGTATCAGCATCCCCAAGCTTAATTCCTGCTCGTCCTGGAGTAGGTAAATGATAAAAACAAAAAATTTGATGTGGAATGCTACCTAACATATTTATAAATGTAATCTTCTCCATTGTGGAAAGAATATTTAGATCCATATGATTCAAAACAAAAGTTTAATATTGACATAAAAACAATAATACTTTAAGCATAATAACCTAGTAATCATGTCTTCTCGAAATAACATGGCCAAAAAAAGCTATCCCTACAAAATACTATAGTCTGGCTATGCTCTATCTTCATCACACAAAATATTTAAATCATGCACAACCTTGATGACAAGCCAAGCAATTTTTTCATACTTTTGATGTTCTCAAACTTTTTCAATCCCCACGCAATACATGAGCGTGAGCCATGGACATAGCACTATTGGTGGAATAGAATGGCGGTTGTGGAGAAGATAAAAAGGAGAAGATAATCTCACATCAACTAGGTGTATCAATGGGCTATGGAGATGCCCATCAATACATATCAATGTGAGTGAGTACGGATTGCCATGCAACGGATGCACTAGAGCTATAAGTGTATGAAAGCTAAAAAAGAAACTAAGTGGGTGCGCATCCAACTCGCTTGCTCACGAAGACCTAGGGCATTTTGAGGAAGCCCATCATTGGAATATACAAGCCAAGTTCTAGAATGAAAAATTCCCACTGGTATATGAAAGTGACAACGTAGAAGATCATGGTGCTACTTTGAAGAACAAGTTTGGAAAAAGGACAGTAGCATTGCCCCTTCTCCCTTTTTCTCTCATTTTTTTATTTAGGCATTTATCTATTTTTTATGGCTTCTTTTTTTCTCTTTTTTTCGTCCGAAGTCTCATCCCGACTTGTGGGGAATCATAGTCTCCATCATCCTTTCCTCACATGGGACAATTCTCTAATAATGATGATCATCACACTTTTATTTACTTACAACTCAAGAATTACAACTCGATACTTAGATCAAAATATGAATGTGAATGTGTAAGACCCTGGATGTAACTTTCCATATTTGTAACTCCGACTCTTGCCATTTTCAGCGATGAGATATGATATTCCCTTCCTGGTTGGATTTTGTCTTCCGTTTTTTATTTTGTTCATGTCATGCATTTCATATCATGTCATCATGTGCATCTCATTTGCATTCATGTTTGTCTCATGCATCTGGTCATTTTCCCCGTTATCCGTTTCGCAATCCGATGCTCTCTCGTGCCCCATTGCACCCCTCTAACATCGTTTCTTGAGCGGGAGAAAAACGTTCTCGAAATGGGTAGAGATTTTCCAAGTGGCCTTGCTACATCACCGGTAGGCCGCCTGTCAAATTTCGTTCCATTTGGAGGTCGTTTGCTGCCCCAATGGTTAACCGGGTAACCGCAAAAGCCTCTTTGGTGTTGCAGCCTGTAGGATCGAAAGTATGTCTAGAGGGGGGGTGAATAGACTACTTGACCAAATAAAAACTTAACCTTTTCCCAATTTTAGTTCTTGGCAGATTTTAGCTATTTTAGGACAAGTCAAGCAATCATCACAAAATTCAAGCAAGCATGCAAAGAGTATATTGGCAGCGGAAAGTAAAGCATGCAACTTGCAAGAATGTAAAGGGAAGGGTTTGGAGATTTCAAACGCAATTGGAGACACGGATGTTTTTCCCGTGGTTCGGATAGGTGGTGCTATCCTACATCCACGTTGATGGAGACTTCAACCCACGAAGGGTAACGGTTGCGCGAGTCCACACAGGGCTCCACCCAAGGGTAACGGTTGCGCGAGTCCACACAGGGCTCCACCCAAGGGTAACGGCTGCGCGAGTCCACACAGGGCTCCACCCATGAAGGGTCCATGAAGAAGCAACCACCCACAAAGGGTCCACAAAGAAGCAACCTTGTCTATCCCACCATGGCCATCGCCCACACAGGACTTGCCTCACTAGCGGTAGATCTTCATGAAGTAGGCGATCTCCTTGCCCTTACAAACTCCTTGGTTCAACTCCACAATCTTGTCGGAGGCTCCCAAGTGACACCTAGCCAATCTAGGAGACACCACCCTCCAAGAAGTAACAAATGGTGTGTAGGTAATGAACTCCTTGCTCTTGTGCTTCAAATGATAGTCTCCCCAACACTCAACTCTCTCTCATAGGATTTGGATTTGGTGGAAAGAAGATTTGAGTGGAAAGCAACTTGGGAAGGCTAGAGATCAAGATTCATATGGTAGGAATGGAATGTCTTGGTCTCAACACATGAGTAGGTGGTTCTCTCTCAGAACATATGAGTTGGAATGGTGTATGTGTTCTGATTGCTCTCTCCATGAATGAAGAGGAGGTGGAGGGGTATATATAGCCTCCACACAAAATCCAACCGTTACACAGTTTTCCAATCTCGGTGGGACCGAATCAATAAACTCGGTCGGACCGAAAATGTAAACCTAGTGACCGTTAGAGATTTTCGGTGGGACTGACATGCAACTCGGTAGGACCGATATGGTTAGGGTTTAGGCATAACGTAATCTCGGTGAGACCGATTACACAAACTCGGTGAGACCGAATTTGGTAATTAGCTAACCAGAGAGTTGGTCAGGCAAACTCAGTGGGACCAATTTGCTCTTTCGGTGAGACCGAGTGGAACTCGGTGAGACCGAAAAGTTACAAAGGGGAAACACTGAGTTTACATTGCAATCTCGGTGGGACCGATTCGCTCTTTCGGTGAGACCGAAAAGTTACGAAAGGGAAACAGAGAGTTTGCAATCCCATCTCGGTGAGACCGAGATCCTTATCGGTAGAACCGAATTGCTAGGGTTTGGCAGTGGCTAATGACAAATGAAACTCGGTGGCGCCGGATAGGAAGAATTGGTAGGACCGAGTTTGGCTTAGGGTTTAGGTCATATGTGGATATGGGAAAGTAGTTGAGGGTTTTGGAGCATATCACTAAGCACATGAAGCAAGAGGCTCATTAAGCAACACCTCATCCCTCCTTGATAGTATTGGCTTTTCCTATGGACTCAATGTGATCTTGGATCACTAAAATATAGAATGAAGAGTCTTGAGCTTTTGAGCTTGAGCCAATCCTTTGTCCTTAGCATTTTGAGGGTTCCACTTTCACATCCATGCCATGCCAATCATTGAGCTTTCCTGAAATAATCATCTTGGAATAGCATTAGCTCAATGAGCTGTATGTTGTTATGAATTACCAAAACCACCTAGGGATAGTTGCACTTTCACAGCCCAACACCCCTCCAAAGCAGCCCAATAACCATCTAAACACTCTCCATGCTCTTTGTCATTGGATCACCATCGTGTGGGCGAAAACTGCACCTCCTTTGGACTCTCCTAGCTCCCTCTATATATAAATAGAGGCACCCCCCTTTCCAAATCGCAGACGAAACCCTAGCAAATCCCCCCGCACGCCGCTGGACATGGCCGCGCCTACCGGACAGCCGCGCCGTCGCTACCAGCCTATCCCGCGCTGACATGTGGCATCCCGGAGACCCCGCTGCTGCCGGCCCACCAGGCCATGCGGGGCCCTCCTAGGCCCGCGCCCGGTCGCCGCCGCTCCGCTTCGCCCGGTGCCCCCACGCCGCCACGGCTTCGCCTTCCGCCCCCGCTGCCACACTGCCCGCCTCCCAAGGGCCGCCGCCCACCACGGCACTTGCGCTTCGCCTCCCGGCCCGCGCTGACCGGCCGGGTCCGCCACCCCACCACCTCGCTGGTCTTCTTCTCCTTCGGCCCTCTTTGCCAAGTTCTCCGGCGAGCTCGGATCCGCCTCGGTTCCTATGTCCCAAACCCTAGATCTAAAAATTCGGAGGGTAAAATCGCCCAAATCTTTTCCTTGTGATAATTTTAATGCCCTCTTTGACATGCCATAAATCCATGTTGTTGCTCCAAATCATGCATATCATATATGGAAATGTTCATCTCGTGATTATCTTCATGTTAGTGGCATTTGCATGCATGTTACTTCCCATTTTGATGCCATTATGATCATTGCAAGAGTGCCATGAAATGTTTACTGCTGGTTCTCAATAGAATTTGATGTTTTGTCATTTTCGTTGCATTATGTGTGTGCATCCTATTAGCATGATGTCTACATATTTTGTGATCTACATAACACCATCTTTACAAGGGTGTAAGTTTTGTATTTTTGTGATCTATGTGGTGACTAGCACAAGCATGCAAAGTAGGCTTCATAATGTTTCTGTTTTCAGGCACTTAGAATATTTTGTTGTCTTTTCCTAATATATTTTGATGCCATGTAAACTTGTTGCTACAGGAGAACCATGCACATTTTTAGATAGTTAAGTAAGAGTGTTTTCAAGATGTGATATTGCTCTATCCATTCATACCTCTGGTTGCAATTATGGAGTAGTGTATCATGTCTTTTCCTTGCTCTACTTTTGCAAAATAATGTTCCTGGCAGATGGTTAACATGATAATCAATATTGCCATGGTTGTCGCTAGTGATGCACGTACCCTATGAACTTCCTCTTGCCATGTTTAGCTTAATGAACATGTCTTCTTACTGTTGGTACACTTGTGTTGTCATGTAATGCTTTGTGCTGAGTGGCATGAGCTTGCAAAGTTGCTATCATGAATCTGTTTATGCCATGCTCTGTTTTTCTTCCAAGTCTGAAATTGTTAATATAACTTGCCATGTTTGCATGGGTTCCACGTCATTTTCCATGCCTTTTGAGCTCATGTACAGTAAGGGCGTTTTGTTAAGTGCATTTAGTAGAAGCATGCCATGCCTTTGTTTACCATGATATGTTCCTGTAGCATGTTGTTTGCTTGCTCTAAACATTGCTTCCTAATGTTGTTTTTGACATGTTAGTATTTCTTTAAGTCTGTGAAGCTGATATCTTTTGCACTTTTGCCATGCTTGTTTGAACCTGTGTCAGGACCCCGACTCAATGCCACAACGATCTAGCATGTAACACCTCATATCACTTTGCGGCCTCACGCACGATATTCCCACGGGTGTCGCATTACCTTTGCCCGGGACCGTTTGCGCCTTTTGGCACACGTATATGACAGTGTCGCTAGCATCCATATGATAAGGAGCCCGGGCTGACATGGCTAGTCGTAAACCCAAAGTGGCACAAACTTACAGGGACAGGCATCCATGACCCAACATCGAACGTGTCGGTCATCAGCGAGTGAATCCAGGCTGTAGCACTGGGCTAGCAGGACTCCGGTGAACCGGGCTGTAGCGGGCTAACAGGACTCCGGTATTCATCGCGTGACATTTCCCCAAAGGGACAGACACAGGAACGAAGAAGGACACATGCCGGCCAGCCTAAGTGTTCCGGAGCAGCAGCAAGCTACCATGGCTCAGTGGAAACACTAGGAGACATTTCCCGGTAAGAGAGGCTACTAAGGATAAACAACTAGATAGCCAGATCCCACACATACCAAGCATTTCAATAACATACACACAATATGCTCGATATGTGCAAATACAACATGGCATCACAACATGACTCTATGACACAAGTAAATATTCAATAGGCTCCGAGGAGCGAGATATTACAAACATGGGTCTCATGACCCAACAATCAGAGCATACAAGTCAAAGCACAAGCGGAAGCTATCATGTCTGAGTACAGACATGTATAAATGAAAAAGGCTGAGAAGCCTGACTATCTACCAGATCCTGCCGAGGGCACAAGATCGTAGCTGAGGTAACAAGCTAAACGTCGAAGTCCCCGCGGAACTACTAGCGAGACCGAAGTCTCTCTGCAAAAACATAAAATAGGCAAACGTGAGTACAAATGTACCCAGCAAGACTTACATCAGAACTAACTACATATGCATCATTTTCAACAAAGGGATGATGGAGTTTAACTGCAGCAAGCCAGCTTTGACTCGGTGGCTATCCTAAACTACGACTGCAAGCAACTCTTTTGAGGTGGCGCACACGAGTCCACATATTCACCAACCAATACACCACTATGGATCCGCTCCCGTCTCCGTACGAGAACGCCATCCATAGCACTCACGCTTATCTTGCGTATTTTAGAGTATCCACTTTCACTTGTCTATGAACTGATATAAGCAACCCAGAAGTCCTTTTCCGCGGACACGGCTATTCGAATAGATGATGTTAACCCTGCAGGGGTGTACTTCTTCATACATGTTTCCACCACTTAGCGTCTGCACACGACATGTGCTCGGCAGACTTCAAGCGAAAGCCGACGTGGGTGTAGACCACGACCTACCTAAACACTCAAGTCTCTAGTCCAGGTTTATCGCCTATTCGGGTTCCATCCATGAGGAGATCCGGCCGGAGTTTCGCTCACAGCCCCAAACGATGTGAACAGGGTTCCCGAGACACCAAACGGGCGCCCGGTACACCTTGCCACATGCCTACCGCATCACAGCCCACCCCTACGGTCAGCGCTGTCCACGGCCTCCAGCATACTACAAACACCAGAAACTACTTGCAACTCCTGGACAGAGGACAAGGGTGGATAAGAAGTCGAGCGGGGTCATATTTCAGGGCCCAATGTATGGTAGTAGCTGAATCATGGATCATAAACACAGAACTCAGTTCCTAAGGACGGCTTCAATGAGACAACCCACCATGTACTCCTACATGGCCTCTCACCGACACCTTTTACCAAATCGTGTTCACACTTAGCTCACACACAGTAGGACATGTTCACACACCTCTGATTCATCCCGGATGAATCAGACCTGACTCGACTCTAAGCAGTAGCAGGCATGACAAACAAGCATGAATGAGTAGGCACAACAGGGCTCAACCAACTCCTACTCATGCTAGTGGGTTTCATCTATTTACTGTGGCAATGACAGGTCATGCAAAGGATAAAGGGGTTCAGCTACCGCAGCAAGTAACAGACGAATCGATGTTGTCCTAATGTAGTAAAAGAGAGCAGGAGCGAGAGAGTTGGATTGTATCGGAATGAACAAGGGGGTTTTGCTTGCCTGGCACTTCTGAAGATAACATTGAGTCTTCATCAGTGTCAACGATCACGTCATCGGTATCACGTCTATCGAGAGGGGACAAATACCGGCAACACAAAAAGGAACACAATCAATGCAATGCACAATATGATGCATGATCATGACATGGCAAAATGAATGTGTTTTGAGCTAATGCAACTAGCAACAGATTAAATGAAGTTGGTTTGAATACAAGATTCAAATTCAAACTCCATATGTGATTATTCAAATGTCATTCACTTCATTTGTCCTAAACAGTAGTGATAAGTTGTTCTAACATGCATGAAAATGGTACAGATGGATTCCTTGAATTTTTCTGATAATTTTTCATATATAATTTATTTAATTTGGAGTTACGGTTGAATTTCTATGAATTTTAGAAGTTTATACAATTTTCTGGAATTCATAAATTATTTCCTAATTTATTTTAATTCCAGAAAGGAATTATTGCGTCAGCATGACCTTATCCTGACGTCATCAGGTCAACAGGGCGGGTCCAGGTCAAACCTGACGTGTGGGGGCCACACGTCAGTGGCACAGGGCTAGTTAGTGTCAATGACAGGTGGGGCCGGGTCAAAGGCCACGTCAGCGCGGTCAAAGCTGACGCGTGGGGCCACTGCAATTAGATTAAACCTAATCTATTTTAGTTAGCCAGTTAATTAGACGGTGGGGCCCGGCTGTCTGTGACACGATGCGGTGGTTAGTGGCTAATTAAGCCAGCCACGTCAGCTGGCCGGAGATTAGCCGGCGACGACCACAGAGCACGGCGGGGGCACGCCGGACTTGCGCTAAAGGCGACGGAGGCGGCGGCTGAGGGCACCGGGGCGTAGCCCGGGCTCTCCCGCATCTGATGGGGTAGGTGGGAGGCTAAGGGAACGCCGGGGCTCGCCGGAACGGAGCTCGCGGCGGCGCCGGAGTTCAGTGAGTGCGGGGTTGGCGCTGTGGTGCACGGGAGGGCGAGTTAGGATATGCGTTAGGCTCCTGGTGGCTTCCTGAGTGCGGTGACACGCTCCGAGACGAGCTCAAGCGGCTGTAGTGACGGTGGTGACGAGGTCAGCGGCGGCCGGGGTTCGGCCGCGGCGGAGCTATGGCCTAGAGCTCGCAAACGCGAGGGGAGAGAGAGGGGTTCTGCACGGAGGCTCACCGTGGAGCTGTAGGGAGGGTTAGTGGGCTCGGGGGCGGCCGGAGTGCAGCGAATCGACGGCGACGATCTCCGGTGGCCGAGGAGGGGAACGGCGACGTGGGCGGCGATGCAGGGCTTCCGGAGGGCCGTGGATCGGTGGGGAGGAAGAGAGGGTCGAGGCGGAGCTCGCAAGCACAGCGAGGGGTCGAGGGGGAGACGGTGGCCGCGGCGTTACGGTGGCGCGGCTGCGGCTGCGCTCGGCGAGTGAGAGAGAGAGGAAGCAGAGGAGAGATACAAGGGAGAGGGAGAGAGCGAGGGGGTCCAGGGGGTCGGGGCGGCGCCGAGGAGATGACGCGCGGCGTCGCGGTGGCCAGGCGATGCAGACGAGCAGGGTGGTGGCGTGGCGAGCTCGGGCGCGCGCGCCGTGTCCCTCCTCTGCCTACTGGCGCGAGGAGGAAGGCGGCAGGGAGGAGGAGGTGGGCTGGGCCACACAGTGCTGGACCAGCACAGGAGCTGGGCCGGCTCTGGTGGGCTGCACGGGTGAGGCCGGGTAGGCTCTGTTCTTTTTATTTTTTTTCTTCTGTTTTGTTTTTATTTAATCTTTTGCCACTGTTTTGAAATAAAACAAATTCAAAGACAGTGACAAAATTCCCCTGAACATTTTATTTAGCACAATGGAATTATACCAAAGCACATAAAAATGTTTCAGTTATTTGAACATATATTCAGTAATATTTGGATATAAGTTCAAATTCAAAATAGTATTGATTTAAATTCAAAGTCTCAAAATAAATCCTTTTAAAATGTTCAATTTTTTTGGTTTGGATCAAAACCCTTGCCAAAAATATTAAACATCTAAGAAGAACATTTTGGAACAATGAATGAGATTTTAGGGTTTTTGCCCTTCTTTTATTTAGGGTTTTGAGGCTTCCAATTTCCCTCAGTTCAAGTTTCAAAAATTTAAACATGATGCACAGATGGAAGCAAGCATAGGACAGGCCAGAACTAGGGATGTGACAACTCACCCCCACTAAACAAGAATCTCGTCTTGAGATTCAAGCGTAGGGTAAGATGAAGGGGAAACACAAACTAGTATAATCTTCACGATCCAGGGTGCACTTCAGTTGAACGTTGATTCATTCACCATCTTTGTCTTGAAGTCTTGCTCTGAGAAATCCTGTCAACATGACACGGAGGGAAGGAGGAGACTCTAGAAGGGTCGATCTCCTCGAAGATCGAACAACTCAGGACTAACTCACGGAATGAGACATAGAACCATCTCTCGAGCTGAGAGACGAAGCATACCTCTAGAGGGATGGAGTGGAGCAGGTGACGAGGTTCACTAGGTAGACAACAATTCCAGACTTAAGAATGTGGCGATCGGTTGTCAACGTAGCGAGGAGTTGAATTGCCATGATACCACGACGAAACATCCTGGAGAAGGGTGATTCGTAGATTATTATCTTAAGTGGCAAAAAGAATTACCTTTGATTCAGAGATCATTGAAACTCTTTAAACCAGCCTAAGGCAATTCTCGAGCGATCATTTGGAGGGGGTCGGTAGAATGGCATACTCGGACTTGGATGATGTGGATTACCTTGTTGAAGACAACGCAATGGATGAATTTGCTTATCACCGGAAATGGAAGGGACCCATGGTTGAATGGCACATTGGTGGTGCAAGCTGGGAACAAAATGCAAATGCTGGGAACGATTCTGGTAACTGGGGAAGAACCCAACAATAGGGAGTGAATTCACTGTTTGAAAAGGTCGTAGCATTGCCGGGGAAACTGAGAGGAATCCCAGTTTGTGCCCATGATAACTCGTAGCGTTTGTGCGTGCTCTCTATCCCTAGGTGGTTTTGGTAATTCATAACAACATATAGCTCATTGAGCTAATGCTATTCCAAGATGATTATTTCAGGAAAGCTTAATGATTGGCATGGCATGGATGTGAAAGTGGAACCCTCAAAATGCTAAGGACAGAGGATTGGCTCAAGCTTCAAGATCAAGACTCTTCTTTTCATATTTTAGTGATCCAAGATCACATTGAGTCTTTAGGAAAAGCCAATACTATCAAGGAGGGGTGAGGTGTTGCTTAATGTGCCTCTTGCTTCATGTGCTTAGTGATATGCTCCAAAAACCCTCAACTACTTTCCCATATCCACATATGACCTAAACCCTAAGCCAAACTCGGTCCTACCGATTCTTCCTATCCGGCGCCACCGAGTTTCACTAGTCATAAGCCACTGCCAAACCCTAGCAAATCGGTTCTACCGATAGGGATCTCGGTCTCACTGAGATGGGATTGCAAACTCTCTGTTTCCCTTTCGTAACTTCTTGGTCTCACCGAAAGAGCGAATCGGTCCCACCGAGATTGCAATGTAAATTCAGTGTTTCCTTTTTGTAACTTTTCGGTCTCACTGAAAGAGCAAATCGGTCCCACCGAGTTTGCCTGACCAACTCTCTGGTTAGCTAATTACCAAATTCGGTCTCACCGAGTTTGTGTAATCGGTCTCACCGAGATTACGTTATGCCCAAACCCTAACCATATCGGTCCCACCGAGTTGCATGTCAGTCCCACCGAAAATCTCTAACGGTCACTAGGTTTACATTTTCGGTCCGACCGAGTTTGTTGATTCGGTCCCACTGAGATTGGAAAACTGTGTGTAACGGTTGGATTTTGTGTGGAGGCTATATCTACCCCTCCACCTCCTCTTCACTCGTGGAGAGAGCTATCAGAACACATACACAATTCCAACTCATATGTTCTGAGAGAGAACCACCTACTCATGTGTTGAGATCAAGACATTCCATTCCTACCATATGAATCTTGATCTCTAGCCTTCCCAAGTTGCTTTCCACTCAAATCTTCTTTCCACCAAATCCAAATCCTATGAGAGAGAGTTGAGTGTTGGGGAGACTATCATTTGAAGCACAAGAGCAAGGAGTTCATTACCTACACACCATTTGTTACTTCTTGAAGAGTGGTGTCTCCTAGATTGGCTAGGTGTCACTTGGGAGCCTCCGACAAGATTGTGGAGTTGAACCAAGGAGTTTGTAAGGGCAAGGAGATCGCCTACTTCGTGAAGATCTACCGCTAGTGAGGCAAGTCCTGTGTGGGTGATGGCCATGGTGGGATAGACAAGGTTGCTTCTTCGTGGACCCTTTGTGGGTGGTTGTTTCTTTGTGTACCCTTTGTGGGTGGAGCCCTTTGTGGACTCGCGCAACCGTTACCCTTTGTGGGTGGAGCCCTTTGTGGACTCGCGCAACCGTTACCCTTTGTGGGTTGAAGTCTCCATCAACGTGGATGTAGGATAGCACCACCTATCCGAACCATGGGAAAAACATCCGTGTCTCCAATTGCGTTTGAATTCTCCAAACCCTTCCCTTTACATTCTTGCAAGTTACATGCTTTACTTTCCGCTGCCAATATACTCTTTGCATGCTTGCTTGAATTGTGTGATGATTGCTTGACTTTTCCTATAATAGCTAAAATCTGCCAAGAACTAAAATTGGGAAAAGGTTAAGTTTTTATTTGGTCAAGTAGTCTAATCACCGCCCCTCTAGACATACTTCCGATCCTACAGCAGGGCTTCGCCTAAGCACCGCTACGATATGATCGAGGTGGATTATGGTGGAGAGGGGCACCGCACACGGCTAAGAGATCAAGAGATCAATTGTTGTGTCTATGGGATGCCCCCTGGCCACGTATATAAAGGAGTGGAGGAGTGGAGGAGTGGGGAGAGGGCTGGCCCCTATGGCGCGCCCTGGAGGAGTCCTACTCCCACCAGGAGTCGGATTCCCCCCTTTCCAACTAGTAGGAGTAGGAGTCAAGGCAAGGGAAGAGAGAAGAGAAGGAAGGAGGGGGCGCCGCCCCACCCCCTAGTCCAATTCGGACTAGGCCTTGGGGGGCGCCCAACCTCTCCTCTCTCTTTCCCCTAAAGCCCAATAAGGCCCATATACTCCCCGGCGAATTCCCGTAACTCTCTAGTACTCCGAAAAATACCCGAATCACTCGGAACCTTTCCAATGTCCGAATATAGTCGTCCAATATATCGATCTTTACGTCTCGACCATTTCGAGACTCCTCATCATGTCTCTGATCTCATCCGGGACTCCGAACTCCTTCGGTACATCAAAACACAAAAACTCAAAATATAACTGTCATCGAACTTTAAGCGTGCGGACCCTACGGGTTCGTGAACTATGTAGACATGACCCAGACACGTCTCCGGTCAATAACCAATAGCGGAACCTGGATGCTCATATTGGCTCCTACATATTCTACGAAGATCTTTATCGGTCAAACCGCATAACAACATACGTTGTTCCCTTTGTCATCGGTATGTTACTTGCCCGAGATTTGATCGTCGGTATCTCAATACCTAGTTCAATCTCATTACCGGCAAGTCTCTTTACTCATTTTGTAACACATCATCCCGCAACTAACTCATTAGTTGCAATGCTTGCAAGGCTTATAGTGATGTGCATTACTGAGTGGGCCCAGAGATACCACTCCGACAATCGGAGTGACAAAGCCTAATCTCGAAATACGCCAACCCAACAAGTACGTTTGGAGACATCTGTAGAGCACCTTTATAATCACCCAGTTACGTTGTGACGTTTGGTAGCACACAAAGTGTTCCTTCGGTAAACGGGAGTTATATAATCTCATAGTCATAGAAACATGTATAAGTCATGAAGAAAGCAATAGCAACAAACTAAACGATCAAGTGCTATGCTAACGGAATGGGTCAAGTCAATCACATCATTCTCTAATGATGTGATCCCGTTAATCAAATGACAACTCATGTGTATGGCTAGGAAACATAACCATCTTTGATTCTACGAGCTAGTCAAGTAGAGGCATACTAGTGACATACTATTTGGCTATGTATTCACACATGTATTATGTTTCCGGTTAATACAATTATAGCATGAATAATAAACATTTATCATGATATAAGGAAATAAATAATAACTTTATTATTGCCTCTAGGGCATATTTCCTTTAGTCTCCCACTTGCACTAGAGTCAATAATCTAGTTCACATCGCCATGTGATTTAACATCAATAGTTCACATCACCATGTGCTTAACACCCATAGTTCACATCGTCATGTGACCAACACCCAAAGGGTTTACTAGAGTCAATAATCTAGTTCACATTGCTATGTGATTAATACCCAAGGAGTACTACGGTGTGATCATGTTTTTCTTGTGAGGGAAGTTTAGTCAACGGGTCTGCTACATTCGGATCCGTATGTATTTTGCAAATTTCTATGTAAACAATGCTCTGCATGGAGCTACTCTAGCTAATTTCTCCCACTTTAAATATGTATCCAGATTGAGACTTTGAGTCATCTGGATCATTGTCAAAACTTGCATTGACGTAACCCTTTACGACAAACCTTTTGTCACCTCCATAATCGAGAAACATATCCTTATTCCACTCCTAGATCTACTCCTAGATCACTATTGTACTCCCTTGCCAAACTTAGGGCAGGGTATACAATAGGTCTGGTACACAGCATGGCATACTTTATAGAACCTATGGCTGTGGCATAGGGAATGACTTTCATTCTCTCTCTATTTCTTATCATGGTCGGGTTTTGAGTCTTAGTTTCACACCTTGTAACACAAGCAAGAACTCTTTCTTTGACTGTTCCATTTTGAACTACTTCAAAATCTTGTCAAGGTATGTACTCATTGAAAAACTTATCAAGCGTCTTGATCTATCTCTGTAGATCCTGATGCTCAATATGTAAGCAGCTTCACCGAGGTGTTTCTTTGAAAAACTCCTTTCAAACACTCTTTTATGCTTTGCAGAATAATTCTACAATATCTCCGATCAACAATATGTCATTCACATATACTTATCAGAAATGATGTAGTGCTCCCACTCACTTTCTTGTAAATACAGGCTTCACCGCAAATCTGTATAAAACTATATGCTTTGATCAACTTATCAAAGCGTATATTACAACTCCGAGATGCCTGCACCAGTCCATAGATGGATCGCTGGAGCTTGCATATTTTGTTAGTACCTTTAGGATTGATAAAACCTTCTGGTTGCATAATATACAACTCTTCTTTAATAAATCCATTAAATAATGCAGTTTTGTTTATCCATTTGCCAGATTTCATAAAATGCGGCAATTGCTAACATGATTCGTACAGACTTAAGCATAGATACGAGTGAGAAACTCTTATCGTAGTCAACACCTTGAACTTGTCGAAAACCTTTTTGCGACAATTCTAGCTTTGTAGATAGTACCACTACTATCAGCGTCTGTCTTCCTCTTGAAGATCCATTTAATCTCAATGGCTCGCCGATCAATGGGCAAGTCAATCAAAGTCCATACTTTGTTCTCATACATGTATCTCATCTCAGATTTCATGGCCTCAAGCCATTTCGCGGAATCCGGGCTCATCATCGCTTCCTCATAGTTCGTAGGTTCGTCATGGTCAGGTAACATGAACTCCAGAGTAGGATTACCATACCACTCTGGTGCGGATCTCACTCTGGTTTACCTACAAGGTTCGGTAGTAACTTGATCTGAAGTTACATGATCATCATCATTAGCTTCCTCATTAATTGGTGTAGTAGTCACAGGAACAGATTTCTGTGATGAACTACTTTCCAATAAGGGAGCAGGTAGAGTTACCTCATCAAGTGACCATAGGAATTAATTGGTGTAGTAGTCACAGGAACAGATTTCTGTGATGAACTACTTTCCAATAAGGGAGCTCTTCTGGGAATACATCAGGAAATTCACTGACCATAGGAATTAATTCCAATTCAGCCACAACGGTGAAGACCATTTCTTTCTTGGGAATGCTTCTGCGAGCATAAAATTTGGTAGTCTGCCCCTTCTAACTAGTCAAAGTGACTTCTCGGGTCACGCAATTTATGCATACTTGATATTGAGTCAGCCAATTCATACCCAAGATAACATCCAATTTAGCAGACTCAATGATTATCAAAGAAGTTGAAAAGTAGACTCCGTTGATATTGATTTCCAGATTATGGCAGACCAGATTGCTCTTGATTAAGGATCCAGGGGTTTGTACCAGCATATTCTTGCCCAAAAGCGAACAAGGAAATTTGTTTTGGGCAGCAAAACTCCCAGAGATAAAAGAGTGGGAAGCCCCGAAGTCAAATAAAATAGCTGCAGGTATGCTATTAACAGGAAACATATCAATGACAACTTCGGGGTATTCTTGGGCTTCATCTGTGGAGAGGTGATGGACATGCCCAGTGATGTTTTGCTGGTTTGGACATGATTCCATAAAGTTGACTTGTGGCCTGAATAGAGCATGTGCCTTGCTGTTCTTTGGACACTGTCTGGCATAATGTCCGTTTTGCCCACAACTGAAGCAAGAATTGTTGCGCTGTCACTCCTCGTGCACTTGGTTGGTCACGGCATTCTTGACTTGAGTGGTGGTCTTGTTAACATTCTGTTGCCAATTGGGATTGTATTCCACATGAGCCTGCTGCCAGGTACGAGCCTTTTGCATGGGTTGCCTATCCTTCTTTGCCTCAAACTTGTGCTTGTGATCATTGCTAGGAGGCTTATTATCCGATACAAGCATGTGCTCCCTTTGAGCAATGAAAGCCTTGTTCATTAGAGTTTGGAAATCTGGAAAATCAAACATACTGAGAGTACACAGGAGTTGTGGGTTTAATCCACCAAGAAATCTGTCAATCTTTCTTTCTTCAGTGGCCACGTCATGAAGGGAGTAACGTGACAGATGATTGAATTTTTGCAAATATTCACCCACAGACTAATTCCCTTGGTGGAGCGCGAGAAATTCTTGCTTCTTAGTCTTCATAATTCCAATAGGGATGTGATACTTCCAGAACCGGTCCTTGAACTTTCACCAGGTTATTTCTTCATCAGCAGGCCACATGGCTTTTATATTTTTTTCCACCATATGGCAGCAGCGCCTTCAAGATAATGAGTTGCAAATGGAACTTTATCACCTTCCTCAGTACGAGAAATCTCAAGTTTCCTCTCAATAGTTCACAGCCAATCGTCTGCTTCCAAGGGGTCAATAACCTGGCTGAAACTGGGAGGCTTGGTCCTTTGAAAATCTGACAGCTTGGAGTGATGACCGTTCTGATTCCCATTCTGCCCAACCATAGCTTGCACACTTCTTAAAATTTCAATCAGATCATTACTTCGTCTTTCCTCAAACATTCGCAAAATTTGCTTGGTGGAGGGCAGATTTGGCGGTTGAGGCAGTGGTGGAACGTACGGCTCGGGGGAATGTCCTACCTATCGTGCGGAATGACGAACAGGAGTACCCTTGCGAACGTTGCTACTGCTGCCTCTCCGCGGCATCCTATTGTGATTTTTCCCAAGACAACGCAACCGAGATGAGAAGCATTCAAAATAAAATGGGGAAAAGCCGGCAACAAAAGCCTGAGGAAAACCAAAATGCCAAAAAAAATACGGCGAATAAAATAGAGTCCCAACATAATTATACATAGACTCATAAATGAAAGATACATAACATGCCGGGTTCAACTACTCGCATACATGAAACGAAACCTCATGACTCGTACGACTACACTCGTACACCATCCCGATGACTGCGAATACTCAGAAACTCTACTGCTCAGCTGGAGCGGCGGGGTCCTCTCCTAAAGCGGACTCGGATCCAGAACTGACGTGGTTAAGTGAGACCTTCGGGTTAAAGGTAACACGGCGACGCTGCCTCGAGGGCTCTCCCTCAGGGGCAGGGGTAGGGTGAAGCATCGGGGCTGCAGGAGTAGTGAGAAGTGAAACCCACTCAGCCGGGGTGCTGAGAGGGCTCACGGCCGCGGCGCCCGAGCTACTTGGAGGAGTAACTGGTGAAACAGGGGAACTAGAACTGGCTGGGATATAAGGAGTAAATCCCAGGGAGGATGGAGTAGTGGTAGATCTAGTAGCGACTAGAGCAAAGGCTAAAGCAGTATGGGCATGAGTCAGATCTCAAGCCAGCTCGTGGATCATAAGATTGCTTGCGGTGATATAGCGAGCAAGATGATTAGCAATACTATCTGACTCCGGACCAATGATAGGGAAGCGAACACGACCATTGTCATGCAGAGAAGGATAGTAGTAGAAACCTGGGTGGCTCTGTATTCGGACCTCGTTGTAACGAAGCTCGACAAGGACCTCGAATGCAGCAAACTAGACAACCTGTGAAGCGGTAGAAGTGTAACCGCTCCGAGAGGTACGAGTTTAAGTGCTAGAGTCGGAACTGGTGAGCAAAGTGACCATTGCGTGATACTCATACACTGAGTCAGCTAGAGGCTCCCGGTACACACGATAGATTGGATCGTTGCTGAGGGGGTACAGCCGGCGCCACACGTTATGAAGGAGATGCGGCAACCTGAACGGCATCAGCTGAAACTGGCACGGATACGGCACTGGAGCCATCTACACTCACAACCATTAGTGGGTTAGCATAAAAATAAAACAAGTGTATGTAATGCAACAACCAGCTACCAAAGTTACTAGCACTCAACTTAAACTCGTATCTACCATCCAGTTAACACATCTTAGTCTAGCGTGGCCTATAGTCAGCGTTGCTCTCATACCAAGTGTTGTGGCTCCCCGGCTCAGAGCAACCGGTTTACCATGCATTGCCAGCCCAGAGACCATGTCTTCGGCAACACACAACATCTTGGTACAGAAAACAACCGCTTTATTGATGCTAGCAGATCAATGTTTATATTACAACAGATAGCAAGGCCAAGCGACACACACGGTGTGGCTAAAAAATATGTACATTATTTAGTGAACATAAAGGCCTCGATCATAACAACTACATGGCAGCGGAACAACGTCGTAGCGAAACTCCATAGCACAGGGACACCGATGTGGACACGATCTAGACTCGGACAGCACTCCTTTCCAACAATGCTTTCCTGAAATCTGGCATGACACGCTAGGTCAGTACATTGAATGTACTTGCAAGCTCACAATAGACATAAACATAATGACAAACAATATCATGATAATTAATCAATCATTAATAGTGCGAGAAAAATCCTTTTTTCCAACGGTGATGGCTTCTTGGATCACAACCGTACCATCCTCACAATCTTAACTATGAATATCTCGTGATCTTTCTGGCGATGACAACCATGACCCAAATTTTGTCTAAAACGATGATCCCTCCAGCGATCACAACCACGACCCAAGTTTGATCTAAAACGATGATCCTTCCAGTGATCACAACCACGACCAGCACTTGGTCTTGTCCATCCTGATGGCCTTCCTGCCATCATCAACAGTGCAGAGTTCATAACTTAGTGTGCCAGATTTATTAAATGTTGACCCATGGTGTGACCTACTTTAGAGCGTGTCCGTAACCATGGACTCGGCTATCGATAGATTAACCCATGGCCTTGCACTCCCATTCGGGTGGACCAACGGTGTTTCGACAAAATCCCTCAATTGCCATGACACTCTACCGGCCACTCCGATTCACTCACCTCTGGGCTAGTCCTGGGTGGCCCCGTGTCTACCAAA
Organism: Triticum dicoccoides; assembly: GCF_002162155.2. NCBI lineage: Eukaryota > Viridiplantae > Streptophyta > Magnoliopsida > Poales > Poaceae > Triticum > Triticum dicoccoides. The sequence continues at coordinate 402,637,683 of NC_041386.1, forward strand.
GACACATGACCACCGTCGTGGCCAACACATAAACTATCCCAAAAGGGGACACGGTACCAAAAATCTCAACAACGGACACACAAGGTTATGTCTGCTTACCGAGCCAGGGTACCGCACGCCCATAACCTTCCCTCGTTGGAGGCACCGGCCAGAGGCATGACAACAGACCGAATAAAGGCCTTCCCATAAAGGCAAATGTGGTTGCACTGGGAAAAACTCGATTCAGTGGCACCATGACCCGGTCAACGATATATTCAAGTTGAGTTATTATCAGGTTCAACTTAAAGTGAAAATAACCAGTGTCATAATATGCCATGAAATGCACCACTAACATATGCATCACATATCAACTGAAATGACTGAGTCAACTATCTCCACACCAAGCAAAAAAATCAACAACTCATGATACTTCTCTGGTTAGGATCAAACCTTACTTTAACCAAAATCTTTTCTAGCAAGTTTATCATTTTCTCAAGCAAGAAAATAACTCCATATAATTACTCATATCCATAACTATATTACTCTACCATAGCAAACTTTAATTTTAGTTTCTCTACCAACTTAGTTATCTTTAAACTTTCTATAAATCAAGCATATTAACTTAACCAAGCAACTACAGAATATAAATATCATAATAGTTATCTAAATGCATGGCTTAAATCATTCATTCAAGTAGGAAAATCAGAAATATTGTAATGGCATCATGAAAATGTTGTTGTGGCTGGCCTTGGTGTAGATGAGGTTCACCAGCCTCCTGGTGATCCTCAAGACAAGCCTCACCCTGTGAAAACAATTATAAACACAAAAAGAAAACATCAAGAACCCTTCTGAAATTCACCAGAAAATCTAGACATCAGGGAAAAATCCCAATTTTTGTGAGTTGATTTCTTTACAAAGAACACAATGCAAAAAGAATCAATTCATTTGGACTTATGGTTAAAGAGTTTTGGCTATTTGAAGCTCTCTATAAAAATATGATATTTGAATTAAATAGAAATAGACTAGGGGTGACGTCGAAGGCGTAAGGCCTCGGGGCGCCACCAATCATGCCGCTTCGCGCGCGTACTGAGTGGCTGACTAGCGGGTCCCGCTAGTCAGGTAGGGGGAGAGGGGGAAACAAACAGAGGACGGCACGGCTTTGCCGGAGAAAACACCGACGACGAGGGCTTATTGGACAAAATGAGAGGGGGGAATCGAGAGAGGAGACGGAGGCGCACCTGCCCGTACCCGTAGAGAAGCTACGGGTGGTCGGACAGCGTCGGAACCATCCTCTCTAGCGGAGACAGGAAGCAGAGCTCGCCGGAGACGACGACGACGGCAAGCAGTGGCGACTCCAGGGGCTCCAACCGGACGGAACGGCACCACCGCAGAGTGGTGGAGGCCCTAGAAGGGTTGCCCAGGCCTGGGAGGGGCCGGAGCTACGGAGACGACCCGAAGGGATCGCCGGCGAGCTCGAGCTCGGGGACAGCGGCTCGCGGACTGCCCGGCCGGGCTACGGTTCTTTACGAGGCTGTGGATTGTGTGGCAGTGGAGGATGGTGCTCGAGGAGGCTGGGGAGGGCTCCATTTATAGGCGAGCATCGAGTGTGATCGGGCTCCGCCGGTGACACCTGGACACGGCCCCGGTGACGAGCAGCGTCAGAGAGAGAGGGAGAAGGCAACACAGCTCACGCGGAGACTGTGGGCGAACGGGGACGAGCACATGATCGAGAGGAAGGCGACGAGCACAGTGCAAAGCGCACTGTTGTGTTGGTCGGACCGTGCCCGTGCTCGCTGCGGTGAGCTCCGGCGTCAGCGAGTGCCAGGGGAGACTTAATGGAGCTAGGACGAAGATTGTGGCGAGGTTTGGCACGCTTAGGCAGGCGGGGAAGTGAGCACGCGCGAAACAGAGCTCTCGGCGACACTCAGAGCGCGTCGACACGCAGGTTGGCATTGTGTACACGCGTGGTCACCGCGTGAACTTTGCCCTCAGGCTGACCTAAGTCCAAAACTCATGTCTGGCTTGTTGTTCGTGGTAGTTTTGAAGATTACCATGATTTGGTTTGGATCCAGACGGAGTGGAAAATATTTCACAAGCCTAGTAAGTTTCTGATCAGTAACTTTGAGAGGTTAATGAGGTCAAACGGCTAAGAGTTGGGAGCCGAGCTTTGGAGGTTAGCAATCATCTACTAAGGTGATGATGCACAAGAAATATCAGCCACATTGGAGCATGTAAAAGGGTAGTTGCTGTAGAAACCACCATTTCTGTCCAGAACAGAAAATATTTTCTGTAGCAAAAATATTCCAAAAAGTGATGAAATATTTTTGCATAGGAAGGTGTCCTAGGGTTCAAATAATATTTGTGAATTTTCTCAGATTTTTGTGGGCAAGAAAAATTGGGATTTCTTTGGAGCACATTGAGCTAGCTAGGGTTTAAGAGAGGAAAATGAATATTTTTCATTTAAGAAAAATATTCCAATAATTGTTTTCAGATGAACCAGAGTGGGAATGATGGTTAGAGAGGGAAATGGGACACTTGGGTGAAATCCAAGGGGTACCCAAGTGTTTAAGTCCATATGAAAACATTCCAAACTCCAAATTTCAAATTCAAAGCAACTAAAAACCAGGCAAAGAAAAGAGGGCAAAAAGCAGGCTGTCACATGAAACCACCTCAAAGTTATTCTTTCCGATCAGTCCATTGGGCTATTCATATAATTGTCACAAACAACCCTAGAGTTCGTAGTAAAATAACACCTTAAGACACAAATCAACCAAAACCCTAATGTCACCTAGATACTCCAATGTCACCTCAAGTATCCGCGGGTATGATTATACAATATGCATCACACAATCTTAGATTCATCTATTCAACCAACACAAAGAACTTCAAAGAGTTCCCTAAAGTTTCTACCGGAGAGTCAAGAGGAAAAAGTGTGCCAACCCCTATGCATAGATTCCCAAGGTCATGGAACCCGCAATTTGATCATCAAAATATACATCAAGTGAATCAATAGAATACCCATTGTCACCATAGGTATCCCACGGAAGACATACATCAAGTGTTCTCAAATCCTTAAAGACTCAATCCGATAAGATAACTTCAAAGGAAAACTCAATTCATCACAAGAAGATAGAGGGGGAGAAACATCATAGGATCCAACTATAGCAGAAAAGCTCGCGGTACATCAAGATCGTGCCAAAACAAGAACATGAGAGAGAGAGAGAGATCAAACACAAAGCTACTGGTACATACCCTCTACCCCGAGGGTGAACTACTCCCTCCTCGTCATGGAGAGCGCCGAGATGATGAAGATGGCCACTGGTGATGGATTTCCCCTTCGGCAGTGTGCCAGAACAAGGTCCCGATTGGTTTTTGGTGGCTACAGAGGCTTGCGGCGGCGGAACTCCCAATCTAGGTTATTTTCTAGAGGTTTGGGGATTTATAGTAGAGGTTGGCGTCGAGAACAAGTCAGGGGGCCCCATGGGGAGTCCACGAGGCACAGGGGCGCGCCCTAGGGGGTGGGCGCGCCCTCCACCCTCGTGGGTCCCACGGGACTCCCCTCTGGTAACTCTTCGTTCCAGTATTTTTTATATTTTCGAGAAAAAATCTCCACTGATTTTCAACGCATTCCAAGAACTTTTATTTCCGCACAAAAACAACACCACGGTAGTTCTGCTGAAAACATCGTCAGTCCTGGTTAGTTCTAACCAAATCATACCAAAATCATGTAAAAATATTATAAACATGGCATGAATATATCAAAAATTATAGATACGTTGGAGACATATCAATATCTTTTGCTAACCCTTACATATGGTTTAGGCACGGAATATATAGGTAGGTGGATGAAGGGGATGAAGTGGAGGCCCAACAGCAGCTCACAACCGTCCATCTTGATGGGCCCGTGTGCACGGGGTAAGTTGGGCCCGTGCACATGGGCGTCCAGTGGGCACGATACAAGCCCGTGCGCATGGGGTGCTACAACGCCAGGTCTCTGGGTAGCCCGTGTGCACCGGTTCTTCGAGGCCTATGGGAACGAGGTCGCCTGGGAAGTGCAGAGTTGATCTTCATGCACTCCTTCTTCCTTGTGGCCTTGGGGTCCTTCTCCTTGCCCTCCGAGAAGATCCCTAGCTGCTTGGTGGCGGTCACCCTCATACCTAATGATGCAGAATGTTCCATGGTGAGGTAGCAACCAAGTCCAACGGATATTCATGTAAATCTCGAAGAGGAGCGGGTTCACCTTAAGTCCAGTAGGTCCACTTGGGGCTTGAGGTGCAATGAGTGTGTACATGGAGATGACCATAGGATGATGCGCATTGTCCCCTCCCCCTTAGGAAATGTCCGGCCTCGGATCGTAAATTGTATCACCATGTACATGGTAGGCATGGATGAACTTGTGGTCGAATGGAGTGTATGTGATGGCGCAATCCAAGTACTTCAAGATGTCGGTGGGATGGTATACATCCAAAACGGGCAAACACAAGGGACACCTGGAAATACAATGATTACCGCGCACAATGTGTCCATTAAGGAAGTATGAGTCCGTTGGAAAAGATTGTGCATGGCAAGACACATGATTCTTATCCAAAAGATGTAGAATGATATGTAATGCATTCATGGGAGAAAATTAATTCGTCATGCATACAATGGTATGGTGCTTGTCATGGTGCACAAAACTATAAATTCTACCATTGTGCAAAATGATGTTAGAATGGGACGGTCTATCAAAAGCATGAACATGGTAATTGGTTCTTAATGTGACTATGTGATCATGCAATTGATGATGGGAAATGTCATCATTATATATGAACATGCCATCAAGAAAGATCACAACAAGTTTGCTAAGGAAATGCACAAGCTCATATATCAAGGATGACACAGAAATACAAGATGCAACAAGGTAATCATAATGTGAGACAATCCATGCATAAGATGCAAATTTGTTATGGGTGGTGTTGTACCATAGCTCAATGTTGTGGCACTCCTCGACTTGAAAGTCCATGGGGTCCATCTCCAATGTCGGTCCTCCATCCAATATGTGTACCATGTAGACAATAAGAAGGAAACAACAATGAAAGAACAACCTATCCAATGCGCGTATGTGAGGATGGCTCAAAGGGAGGGAGGTCACCTTTAGGAGTTTCTCAAGGATGTTGAAGTTGCACATCTTGTATGCCTTCACATAACCAATATGTCTCGTGATGGTACTGCCTTGTGAATCCCTCAAAATGAAAGAACATGACAAACACTCGGAAAAACCAATGAGGTTAGTGCAAATGCGACACCTATCATTCATGTGGTGAAGTACCCAACAAGTGTTTTCATCATTCTTATCATAAGAAAGTACACGTGTGTAGTTCAACTCAATGCAATGAGCAAGAATATATCGTGGGTGAGCAAGAATACTAGGGGTAGTCAATGCTATCAACCCAATGCAATGAGCAAGAATATATCGTGGGTGATGCAACAAAACAAGCAATCATAGTGATCAAGTCATATAAGCTAGTAGTGCGAAGATGCAACATACTAGGGGTAGTCATGGTCAACAAGTCACGTGTGAAAATAGTGGCCATGAATAATGCACATGACATATCACAAACATGAAAGAAAGATATGAGCAATATATCATCATTGTAGTGGCAAGAGGTCCTATGTAAATAGCAATGGAACATCATGACTCTCCCAACACAAGAAGCAACAATAGCATAAAGCATGTATATAACATGGCAATAGCAACAAGTATCTCCACCAAGCATGCAAGTACACATAGAAGTAGTATAATGGTGAATCATGGGTAAACGCACCCAAGGGTCACAATTGCATGGCAAAATCATAGAAAGAGGTGTATCATGTAGAGTGACCAAGCTACGATGGGCATAAAGTAACAAGTGATATATATATATATATATATATATATATATATATATATATATATATATATATATATATATATATATCCCATAGCCGTGTGAGAGCCAAGTAAAAGGAATGCGCGTAGTACTTATGCAAAGGGAATGGTGGTAAGGATAATCCACGGGATCCCAACTCATGGTTGCACTCAAGTGCTCGTTTCATCAACTCATGGGATTGTGAAGTTGACGAGTGTCCATAAGTACCTACACAAAACAAAAGCAACGGGAAAATTGTGTGTGCGTGGTATATGTACACATCATCCATTATGATGCGCACGTGCAATTGTTGGTTAGCACAAAATATCCAATCACTGGTACGCATTGGTGCTATACACACGGTTTTTAACCCCTTTCCGTGACGACATTTGGAACCGGCATCAAGTGAGTGTGGGCGATAGGGTGGTCCTTCCCACATGACCCAGAAACCTTCGGGGACAGGCCCTCCTAACACACATGCCAGGGAAGAATGAGCTCGTGTGCGATTGGGCGAGGGAAAATGTTCCAGGGAAAATGTTTCTGTTCGTATGTACATCCCACACAGTCAATCCAGGGAAAACGTTTTCGTTCGTATGTACATCCCACACAGTTTATGTATTTTCTCGTGTGTGATAGGTGTAACTATCACACATGCTCTGCCTTCGTTAACCATTTTCTTTTATCAACTACATCACACACAATTTGATGAAGAAAACTGTGTGGCATTGGGATATCCATCACAAGTGCTTTTACTGCTAGAACTTTTTGCAAAGTTCCATGACACATTTAGCAAGTTTATTAGTTTGCAATTAATAATTGAAATATTAAACAAATTCACATTTCATATTGAACAGGTGTTTGCCAATTTCATATCAGGCACATAAATATATTTTAATATCACAGTACGATAGCTACCTGAAAATAGAACATTACATCATATAGCTAGTTCAACTTCATAAGAACAATATTAGAACAATATATTCATTTCCCTAATTGAGATCATGCATGCCCTTCTTATTCACCTCTGCTTTCAGTTCAGTAAGAACCTGTTTTGCACTGGTCAACTTGGAAAGTGCCTCCTCCTTCTCCAACACCATCTTAGCAAAGTCTCATTTAAAAAAAATCTGAGCTCATTCTCCACTTTCCTATTTTTATCCCATATCTTCAAATATTCTTCAGCATTGACAACACTTTCTCTATGGCTACCTCTGTTCTCTTCCTCATACATGCTCCAGAGCTTTGCTAGGTACATCTTCTAAGACTGTGGCCACTCTTGATCAACCCACTCCAAGTAAGAACATTTCCGTTCATCCTATAATATTTAAAACTAGATCAATAAAAATTGTAAGGGAAATGGGTTTATAGCAACATAGAGAATCACCAATACTTATTTTGAGCACTGAAGAGACAGGTTAATTATGACATATCTTCTCAAAAATATCAATGTGCAAATGATTTAATTGCTACTGAGACAACAACCAAATTCTGAAACATCAGAAGCTATAATTAACTACAACAATGCTACCAGTTCTTACTCATGTACTATAACTAACAAATTGAACATTTTATGAGGAAGGTAAATATAACTGCAACAGCATAGCGACAATGTTTGGATGACAGCAAATTGATACTAAAAGGTGTGTACATGTACAAAATTTGTAACATAGAACCAATAGAAATAAGGCTGTCCACTATGTATGCCAAAACCGGTGTAAAGACAACTGTTGCTACATCTTGCACCGGTGCCCTGCACTGGTGAGGCGATGCAGCGGAAAAAAATTAGGGACCCGGACTTTGGAGCACCTAGTTGCTCCGATGCCCAGTTCCTTCATGCCATAAAGATTTAGTATTTTACTGCTTGGTTGCTCAGATGTGTGGACCAAAGTTGGCTGCACAAACTGCTGAAGCGGTGCCAATTAATTTTCTAATGGCACCGCTGATGAGATGACAACATTTTTAGATACTAGGTACAAACTATGACATTGTCTTAGGTTGCATTTTGTTGAAGGTGTGGTATGAATGGGGTGGGACCGTGACAGTGTTTGAATCACATCTAACAAATAATTTGTAACAACAAAAGAGGTTCTAACCTTCTCGGCACATTCCAGAAACATCCTCCCACTATCCATAGATTCAAACGCAACTAGCTTCATGAATGGAGATTGATGGTGACAATGAGCAGACATATCTTCATCCACCCCGCTCCATTCATTGCAACTGATGGTCCTAGGGAGATACAAGAGGAGAAAATGACTCAAATTGACCACCGGATTAACATCCTTCATTCCACGTCATAGCCCGAGAGAGAGAAGATAGGGATAAGCGGGTGGTGAAGAGTCGTCCTCGTTGGAGGAACTGTTGGAGAGGTCATTGAAGAAGACCATGGCGATCCCGGCAGTAGGATGCGAGACGGAGAGAGAGGAAGCAAGCGAGGAAGCAGTTATAGCTTAGGAAGGAAGGAAGGAGGAAACAGGGGGAATGTGACTTGTGGTCGGGGAGAAAAGGGAGTGGGGAAGGGTGGGTAGATATTTTGGCGATAGGCCAACAATTTCAAAATGTGGAGGGTAACTTTGCGCGCCGTGCCGCCAGACACCATTCACTTTGAATGATTGTGTGCATCACAAATGATTCTTCTGCTTTACGCACATGGGATGAGTTTGATAATTCAAATTTTGGTGGAAATTTCCAGTGGTACATCATTGCATAATTTAACATCGCTTGCTAATTTGGGCACACAAAAGAGGGTACAACACATAGACCACACTTACTGAATCGAACAATTTTAGTAATTAAACAAAGCCAGTTGATCAAAACATTGCTCTAACAATAGACCAGCATTAAAAACAAAGCCTAAGTATGCATAATTTTAACAAATCTGTTGCCGCGCCAGTCTATGCATCGCTGGTGTGAGATGAAACGTCGATGACTTGTCCTGACGAAATGTCGTTGTTGGTGGACTCTGCGTCCCGCTTGCTGAAGTCGACTATGTCCTTGTCCTCATCCTCGACCCCGCCCTCAAGGTTGTAGTACTCATAGTAGTGGCTGCACCAGAGCTCGCGTTGGTACTCCACCGCCGATTCCTCGACGGACAGACTCTTCTCTACCACGACCTCGGCCACGTGCAACTCCTCCTCCTAGTGCTCCTCGATCTCCGTCGCCTCCTGCATCTCCAGCTCCCACTCAGAAATCTCATGAGGAAGCAGGTTCTCCATGGGCACTGCCGCCTTTTCAGACATGGGTTGCATGCTGGATTCCGAGGTGCGATCGAATATCTTGGTGTGTGCGTCCTTGAGCGCTCTCTGCGTTTGCAGCCGCCGTCACAACAGCAGCTGCAACCTTCTCGGCTGCTGGAGCTGCCCTATCGGCTGTCGCAGATGCCCTCTCTGTGGATGCGGCCACACTTAGCGTGGATGCGGTGACACTCTCGGTGTATGCGGCAACGCTCTCGGCGCAGGCGGCGACGCTCGGGGAGGACGCGACCATCGTACGGGCCTTCACGAAGCGTTTCCACAGCGTCATCTTTGCAAGAAAGTGGTGCGGGAATGGGTATCAGGATTCTTGGATTCTGGGGTTGCTGGCACTGGAGTAGACGAGCTAGCGAAACTTGAGGAGGAAGACTTAAATAGACCCAGAAATTTTCATCACAAACCGTTCCTACCAAAAAATTGTCTGTGATGTTGTGGATATTTTTTATTAGCTGTGAAAGACGATTTTGGAGTAAAGTGGCAACGTATGGTGTTTTAAATGTAGAAGAAAATTTGTAGTACTAATACAACTGTAATGTCAAATTTTCGAAAATTTCACGATTCATTTGACCTTTTAAGATATTTAAGTGATTTTCTAGCCATTTAATGACCGTAATTCAAATTTGAACTACATGTACATGCAACAGCTAACCATAACGGTTTGAAATATCATATTTGTGTACTTGTGTGCGAGTTAATTCCATGTGCAGTAAATTATAAGGAATTTTCAAACATATTGGTCCCACGGCATGGACACATGCATCGAGTGCCATGGCATTTTCATTCCAAAAAATTAAAAAATGATAAGAAAAACATGAAACCTTGCTTTATGTAATGCCATGCCACTAAGATTACGTGGTAAAAAAATGGCCTATTTGACTAAAGATTGGACACACACCCCTCACAAACCGGAGCAACTCACTAGAAGGCTCGTGGTTCCGTGAGGGAACAATGCATGTTTGATGACGAATGGGAGATAGCTTCCTCTTATGACCTTCAAATTTTTCTATGTTTAACGTGCACTACTACAACTGTCATGTGAAAATTTGGAAAATTCTAGGGGTCATTTGACCTTTTAAAGACATTTAAGTGATTTTCTAGCCATTTAATGACAGTAGTTATAATTTGAGCTACATCTACATGCAACGGCTAACCATAATGGTTTGAAAAATCATATTTGTGTACTTGTGTGTGAGTTAATTCCACGTGCAGTAAATTAGAAGGAATTTTCAAACATAGTGGTCTCACGACATGGACACATGCATGGAGTGCCATGGAATTTTAAATCCAAAAAATTAAAAACTGATTAGAAAAACATGAAACCTTGCTTGATGTAATGTCATGCCACCAAGATGATGTGGTAAAAAAATTGGCATGTTTCACGAAGGTTTGGACACACACCCCTCACAAACCGGAGCAACTCACTAGAAGGATCATGGTTCCGAGAGGGAACAATGCATGTTTGATGAGGAACGGGAGATAGTTTCCTCTTACGTCCTTTAAATATTTTCTACGTTTAACGTGAACTACTACAACTATCATGTGAAAATTCTAGGGGTTATTTGACCTTTTAAAGGCATTTAACTGATTTTCTAACAATCTAATGATCATAATTCAAATTTGAACTACATGTACATGCAATGGCTAACCATAACGGTTTGAAAAATCATATTTTTGTGTACTTGTGTGTGAGTTAGAAAAACACCAGACGATGTAAATGTCTGGTGTTCAAAAAAGAAAATGGAAAGATCTGGCAAGACTGTCGGCCCCCACACGATTGGCACTTTATTTCGCGGCTCTAGGTTTGGTAGGTGAGTGGCGGGGGTTATTAATTAGACACAATTCTGTATTGGAAACCGTTAGCTATTAGGTTCACACACGTAAGTCACACTACAATACTTGTAAATTTCGGCGATCAGCTTGTGTGTTGTTCCATAGATCTAGATTACGGCCGCCAATAAATACTACCTTGCTCACGTCGTCCCACCCATTCTCATCTACATCCTCCCCTCGGTCGCTCTCTCTCTCTCTCTCAAATCTCTGCCATGGCGCCACCGGTCTGCCCATGCGCCGACGAGGAGTCGCCGCCCCCCGAGGACGCTCACTCGAAGAGCAGCGACGAGGACCCCTATGCGCCACCAGACGAGGTTCTGCCGGACCCCCCAACTTTGGATTGGTTTTGGGGCCAGTACAATCTTTTTCTGTGGAAGTCGCTGCCACCGGCTGAGAAAGCCAGGCAAGTGGCATTCAAGAAGGAGATGGAAGAGGAAGAAACCAGGTACCAGGCGGCCTGTGAAGCCCGTGATGCCGCCAGGAAAAAGGAGGTGGTGGAGCTTTGGGGGAGGGTGCATCGTTATGCGTAGGAGGTGTACGAAGACAGGTACTTCGTGAGGAAGGTGAAAGGCGCTAGGAGCCTCATTGCTGCACGGAGGTGGGCCGATAAGCTCCAGCGTGCCACCGACGAGGAGCTCCGGTGGGCGCTCAACGAAATGGCAAGATCGTTCACACTCGTCCTCCATCAAGAGACAGATCAGGACGTCAAGCGCTATGAGGCGAAGGAGGTGGAGTACTGCCTCCACGATGGGAACACGCTGCGCACCAGCAAGCTGCTGGCGAGGGGCTGCCGGAATATTGGCCCCAGGAGGGAGTATTAGATTTAGTACAATTCATTTCCAATTTTATGCATTGTACCTAGTAGTTAAGTATCATCATGTATATGTGATGATATTATATATATTCTGTGATGAACTAATGAACAATTAATATATATATATATATATATATATATATATATATATTATGAATTCCATGTTCTATCTGTTTCTGTATACTAATTTGAATCTAGCTGTTATCATTCACATATACAAAATGGAAAGCATATATACACACATTGAAACAGAACATATAAGAACGGAAAACAGAGTACACACATTGAAACAGCGCAATACTATGATTGCTATGAATACATAGCTATCCACATCAAAATGACTCAACAAAATAAAACGCGTCCGTGAGACCATGACCAGTAGCCCTTGATGTCTACTAGAACTACATCGATATTTCCCCAAAGAGGAAGGGTTGATGCAGCACAGCGACGGTAGGTATTTCCCTCAGTGATGAAACCAAGGTTATCGAACCAGTAGGAGAACCAAGAAACACTACGTAAAAAGAACCTGCACACAAATAACAAATACTCTCAACCCGACATGTTAAAGGGGTTGTCAATCCCTTTCGGGTAACGATGCCAAATATTGGCAAACGGACGTGATAAAAATATGATAGATGGGATAAATAGATCTCAAATAAAATAAATTACAGCAAGGTATTTTTTTATTTTTGGTTTAATAGATCTGAAAATAAAAGCAAAGGAAAATAAATCGCAAAGGCAAATATATTAATGAAGAGACTCGGGGGGCCTAGGTTTCGCTAGTGGCTTCTCTCGAGAAGAATAGAAAACGGTGGGTGAACAAATTACTGTTGGGCAATTGATAGAACTTCAAATAATCAAGACGATATCCATGCAATGATCATTATATAGGCATCACGTCCAAGATTAGTAGACTGACTCCTGCTTGTATCTACTACTATTACTCCACACATCGACCGCTATCCAACATGCATCTACTGTATTAACTTCATGGAGAAATGGATTAATGCAATAAGAACGATGACATGATGTAGACAAGATCTATTTATTTACAAATAGACCGCATCTTGTTATCCTTAATGGAAATGATACATACGTGTTGGTTCCCCTTCTATCACTAGAATGAGGCACCGTAAGATCGAACCCATCACAAATCACCTCTTCCCATTGCAAGATAAATACATCAAGTTGGTCAAACAGAACCCAAATATCGGAGAAGAAATACGAGGCTATAAGCAATCATGCATGTAAGAGATCAAAGAAGACTCAAATAACTTTCATGGATAAAAAGAGACAGATCTGGCCATAAACTCAAAGTTCATCGGATCCCAACAAACACACTGCAGAAGAATTACATCATATGGACATCCAAGAGACCATTGTATCGGGAATCAAATGAGAGAGAGGAAGCCATCTAGTTACTAACTACGGACCCGAAAGTATACAAAAGACTACTCATGCATCATCGGAGAGGCATCAATGGACAAGATGAACCCCTCCGTGATGGTGTCTAGATTGGATCTGGTGTTTCTGGAACTTGTGGCGGCTAGAATTGATTTTCGTCGACTCCCCTAGGGTTTCTGGAATATTGGGGTATTTATAGAGTAAAGAGGCGGTCTGGGGGACACCAAGGTGGGCACAACCCACCAGGGTGCGCCTGGGCCTCCAGGCGCGCCCTGGTGGGTTGTGCTCCCCTCGGAGCACCCCCAGGTGCTTCTCCGTCTCATTGGATGTCTTCTGGTCCCAAAAATCCACAAAAAGTTTTGCTGCGTTTGGACTCCGTTTGATATTGAGTACATGCGATGTAAAAAACATGTAGAAAACAGCAACTGGCACTTGGCACTATGTCAATAGGTTAGTACCAAAAAATCATATAAAATGATTATAAAACATGGAAGAATCATAATATAACAACATGGAACAATAAAAAGTTATAGATATGTTGGAGACGTATTAGCATCCCAAAGCTTAATTCCTGCTCGTCCTCAAGTAGGTAAATGATAAAAACATAATTTTTGATGTGGAATGTTTCGTAACATGTCATCTCTTTTTCTTTATAGCACGGACATTTGGAATTTTATATGATTCAAAGCCATAATCTAGTTTTGGCATGAGACTTCAATACTCAAGTATATCAACAAGCAACCATGTCTTTCAAAATATCAATGCTAAAATAAGTTATCCCAAACCCATCATGCTCAATCATTGATCCATTCGTGAAACACACTCGCATATTAGCTACACCCAATGCTCAAGCACGATCATAATACCCCCTAGTTGGTGCTCTATAAGAGAAGATGGAGACTCAAATTAAAAAATAAAAATTGCAGAAATTAAAAGAGAGGCCCTTCATGGAGGGAAGTAGGGATTTGTAGAGGTGCAGGAGCTCAAAGCGAAAATTGAGAGATAAATACATTTTGAGAGGCATACTTTTCCCACCAACGAAAATGACTTAGGGTTCCCCACAATTTCCATGCTAGATATATCATAGGCGGTTCCCAAACAGAAATTAAAGTTCATTCCTTTTTCCACCATAATTTTACTTTCCATGGCTAACCATATCCACGAGTGCCTTCCATACCAACACTTTCTAAGGAACTTGTTACTTGACAACATAAAGTAAATTCATTTTTCATTTCAAGATTGGGTATCCCTAATACCTTTGCTTTTCTCTTGTGCAATGACAAGTGAATAAACACTCATCGCGAGAATAACACATCTAGCATAGAAAATATCGGCCACCCCTCACCGCCTCACAAGCGGTACGAGCACACAAAAGAGAAATTTGTTTTGAAAATTATAGATGGCACATACAAGTTTTCTTAGAATGGCAAAAGAATACCGCATATATGTAGGTATAGTGGAGTCATATGGCAAAACTGGTTTAAAGGATTTTGGATGCACAAGTAGTGATCATACTTGTGCCAAATGAAGGCTATCAAAAGATTGAGAAATGACCAACCAAGAAACGAATAATCTCATAAGCAAGCATTAAGCATAATTAATACCGAATAATGCACCACAAGTAGGATGTAATCTCACTGCATAACTATTGACTTTCGTGCTTGCATATGGAAGCACAAACCTTAACACCAATATTCTTAAAGAAGCATAATTACTCATCAACATGACTCACATATCACATCATCATATCTCAAAACTATTACAAGGAATCATGTTTATTTCTTCCAATGATCTTCATGAAAGTTTTTATTATATCCTTCTTGGATATCTTTCACTTTGGGACTAATTTTCATGTGTTGCTTTTGATAAGATCAAACAAATATCAGGGAAGATCATGAGCATAATATTTCTTTTTCTCAAATTAATTTAAGTGAAGCAAGAGAGAATTTCTTGAAAAATTTACTAACTCTATAATAAATCTAAGCGAATCAAGAGAGCATGTCTTCAAAAATACTAAAGCACACCGTGCTCAAAAAGATATAAGTGAAGCACTAGAGCAATTCCATAGCTCATAGAGATTTAAGTGAAGCATAGAGAGCAATTCTAACAAGTCATGGCATAATTTTGGCTCTCTCAAATAGGTGTGTCCAGCAAGGATTCAAGACTTTAAAACACAAAATAAAACAAGAAAAGACTCATATCATACAAGACGCTCCAAGAAAAACTGATAGTATGTGACGAATAAAAATATAGTTTAGAGTAAAAGACGGGATGCCACTCGGGGCATCCCCAAGCTTAGTTGCTTGCTTCTCTTTGGATAATAGCTTGGGATGCCATGGACCTCCCCAAGCTTAGGCTCTTCTTAATCCTTATTCCTTCATCCATCGTAACATCACCCAAAACATGAAAACTTCAATCAAACAAAATTCAACAAAACCTTCTTGAGATCCATTAGTATAAGAAAACAAATCACTACTATAATTTCTGTCACAAACCAATTCATATTTTATTCTTGCATTATATATACTGTATTCCAACTTTTATATGGCAAAAACTCTTCAAAGAAAACATAGAATCATCAGAAGAAGCACACAACACAAAGAAAACAGAATCTGTCAAAAACAGAACAGTCTGTAGCAATCTGGGTATTTCGAGTTGTTCTGTAACTCCAAAAATTCTGAAAAATTAGGAAGGCCTGAGAAATTTGTATGTGAATCTTTTGAAAAAGGAATTTGTAATTTATCAAGCTCTGGTTAAAAATAAAAATTATTTTTGTGAGCACGAAAGTTTTTGTTTTTTAGCAAGATCAAGTCAACTATCACCCAAGAAGATCCTAAAGGCTTTACTTGGCACAAAAACTAACTAAAACACAAAAAGCACAATCATAACAGTAACATAATTGTTCTAACACTCAAGAAAAGTATATGTATTTATTTATTTATCCTTTTTACATGTCCACCAGGGTAACCATAGTAGCATCTTGAGCCTAGGTACAGTGTTACTGCTATCTAACACTGCTTGTAATTTTTTAGCTATAGGAATTTGGACTGTCCTACAAGAAGAATCAGTTGAAAAGGTTGGTCTATGCTACTTCTCTAAGGCTAATTATATGCTCTTTGTTAATTGTAGTGATTTTCACTTTGATTGAATTGGTAAGTTGACAAACTGACATATATTGTTCATCCATTGCTACTTTTTATTTTGATCTTCCATTTATGTATGGAGAATCTAATTTTTTATACTATCAATGGAAATAAAACATATTCACTTTTGTTTATTTTTTCAAACTAATAGTGCGACATCGATGGACTTTTTTCTTACTGACAACTATATTTTTTTCCATTAAAAACTATAACTATATTCTATTCTAGAGACAACAATCTTATTGGGGAATATAGTGTTGGGTTAATGCATTAGCAAGAGTTCAAATTACTATTTGTCTCTGTATGATAGTACTCACATTATTTGATGCATAATATGTCTATTTTTACCAAGGTGTTCTAATGATTTCAAGGATTGCATATCTACAACATTGCTTCTGTACACTACTAATGATTCAAATATTATATTTTGTAAGGAACCAATTTTAAATGGAAAAGGTAACCATAATCAGCTTTCAAAATGCCAAGGTTAGTCACAATTGTCTTTTATTTCCTCACAAAGGTGTGTGCATGCGTGCTTACTATCATCTTTTACTTTTTAGTTGAAGGTATTGCAGTCAGTAACAAGGTACTTTTGTACTTATGAGCAAGTGCTAGGTACAGATCAACTTAATGTTTATTTGAACAAAATGCAAAATTGTGCTTGATCTCAGATACAGGCACCGATTGGGAGGAAATTATGATGCTATGAACATCTTATTATTATTGTGTAAGCATAACACATTTTGGATCAAGAGATCACAATTTTCTTGATTCACATGCATTTCTTAACACAGGCATAACAAGAAACCTTTGTCTGTAGATGGAGACCCTGGAACATAAGATGGAGAATTACAGTAGGTTTTGGAAATCTCGAGAAGTTGTTCATCACATTGATTTTTCTCAATAGATTCATATCAAGGCCCGGGTGTATAAGAATGCCCAACATATTCTATGGCTGCAACTGTATGCCAGGGGGGAGGTACAGTTATCTCAAGGCACCATAGTATATATGAAGTAGCAAGTGTCTTGTTCCTTGGATGCACAAACTTGTATCTTAGAACTTCCATACTAATTTCCGTTGCCTCTATACACACACTTGCATGGTTGCCGATGAGGTGTTGGTGATGGGATTGGTTGCCGAGATGCACTAGCTAGGGGGTATGGCCATAGTGAAAATATACTTGGCCACAATTTAGTTTTCTTGATGAACTGATTTATCAATTATTTAATTATTTGTGGTAGTTGCTAAGGAATGGTACTGGGCATATTGATTCAGAAAGCACAATACTTTTAGTAATTTGTATGAGTTAGGAATTAGAAATTATATGCTCTTTGTATGGGATTTCAATTTTTCAAAAAGTAGGTTTATGTTATAATAAGATTTATTCTGAGACTAGTGTTGCACGTGCATGCTTACTAGTAATAAAAAACTTACCAATAACTGGGTCAAGCTGCTCTTCAACTTCCTCGACGTTGACGTGACTCACCTGACCTCTAGTGAAAGCATTTGCTTTCTTTCCAGAGCTTCCATTGCCATTACCATTCTTTGCCTTAGAACAAGCATTGGCGTAGTGTCCTGTCTTCCCGCACTTGAAACAAGTAAAGTGACTCAGATCCTTTGTGGCGGGTGTCACGGGGTTGTAACGGCTCTAACTGTTGTTACTTCCATTACCATTTCCATTCTTGGGGCCACTATGGTTATGTGAACTTCCTCCATTGTGAGAATGGCCTCGAGGGTTATGATGGGTGTCTCCTCCTGAGTACAGGGTAAAACGTAGCTTCTATTGAGCTCCAGAGGTGTACTTCCCCTGTCCATACTTCGGTTTGCGGCTCTCTATCTGCTGCTTCTTGCCTTCAATCATGAGGGCGCTATCTACCAGCTCCTGATAGTTGGTGAATGTTGCCACCATCAACTGCATACTCAGCTCATCATTCAGCCCCTCAAGAAACTTCTCCCGCTTCGCGACATGTGTAGCCACATCATCTGGGGCGTAGCACGCTAACTTGATGAACTCATCCATGTACTGAGCCACAGTACAATCCCCCTGGCGTAAGTTGCGAAACTCATGTTTCTTCATACTCATGGCTCCAGCTAAGACATGTGCAGTGCGGAAGGCTTGTTGAAACCGATCCCAAGTCACATTGGCCACGGGGAAAGTGGCAGTGTAATTCTCCCACCATGGGGCTGCGGGTCCATCCAGTTGACGTGTGGCAACGCTCACCTTGTCAGCATCTGTGTAACCTTGAAGTGGTGAGGTCCCTTGCAATCTTGCGGAGCCAGTCATCAGCAACAATCGGCTCAGTGCTACTAGAGAACACTAGTGGGTTCAACCTTAGGAAATGGGCTAAGTTGTCAACTGGGTGTTGTGGCGGTGGGTTGTTGTTGTTGTTTCCTTGGTTCCGGACTAGCAACTGCATCAAGGCATTCTGCTGTTGGATCAACTAGGTGAGCTCTGGTGGGAAGATGAATGTGGGGTCACGTCTTGGAGGCATCTGATGGGTTTAGAGGGGTGAGAATAGAATAGAGTGAGGTCTAAAGAGATAGTTCACTACCCATATGCACATGTGACAACCAAATTCATTCCACACCACTCAATATCAAACAAGATTTATACAATCGATCTAAACTACCGTTACAAAATCTCGCGAACGATTACTATATACATGGAAGAACTCTAATGGTAATATGGTGGTCGACTAGAAATTTTGATCGGTTGAAGACTCCATAATATCTGCTCCACCTTCGTCTTCATAATCGTCATTGCTGTCGGGGTCGGAGTCTGTGTCGTCTAGTATGATGTAGTCTTCTGAACGAATATCCACTCCGGGTTTAGGATCCCCCATGAATATTCCTAGTTTCCTCTTTAGGTCATCATTCTTCTCCAGTAGTACAACAATTTCCTCTTCATATCCATCGCGTGTAGCCTTGAGTTCCTCTTCTAGCACCATGTTCCGGGTCATCACCTTTTTTGTGTCTATCATGTTGGCGCACATCTGGTTCTCATAACGACGAATGTGCTGAATCAACTCCTGTATGTAGGCTGCAATAGATTTATCCTTCTTGGTGTGAATCATCTCCCATTGCTCATCTTGGCGTCCAAATATCTGGTAGGTCGCGTCTTTAAGGTCCTTGTTGTACACCTCGCCTATGCGTCCAATGGCGATGTGGGCGGCCATGCTCTTTCCCAAACTCTAGGTTGGTGCATCAAAGGAAAACTCGGTGGGCTCAGTAATTGGTGCAAAAGTCCTTCCTGGAACACGAACTTGAATCATCCCGCGCTCCTCTTCTGGTAAAGTGGTGGTGAAGGTTCCGGTGAAGCTTGGTATGCCAATGTTCAGCTACCTAGTGACTTCCTTCAAGTGTCATCCGAAAGGGGTGTCGTCATCCGGTTGGGTTAACTTGTTCCTTGGGTCTGCCATATATAGAGTAGAAATGGAAAAGAGTTAGAAATGAGTAGACAAGAGTATCCTGTGGCTTTTCCTAGTGATCCCGTCCTACAGTCAGCGTGTGCTCCGATACCAACTTCTAGTGACCCGATCCCAATTAACCGTAGTCTCTGTGCTTAAGTGTCATCCCTAGATCGGTATTGCTGACACACAGTACTCAAGGATTTATAGCAGAGTTTCAATCACGCACTTATTACATCGAGTGACTCAAAAAGAGTACTTATTACAATAATATGGCTGAAGTCCATCTAAATAAGATAACTGTAGAAGCATTGAAGATAAATGAGTCCATCCAACTCCATGGCAAAACTGAGTGCATGACAACGACCTATCACACCTTACTCTTCGTCTGAAAATTATACAACATGATACGTTGCAGCCATATAGGTCAGCACATGGAATATGCTGGCAAGACAACACTATAGAGCAAAGAACAAATAACAGCTATCACTACATGCATATTTGGCTGGTGGAGGCTCTAAGTTAACATTTGCATAAAGCTAATTTTTCCATACAACAAAAGGAATATATTTTATTTAACTACAAAGTTTACGTCATTATTGAGAAGGTACCCCCAAATCAATCCCACAATAATAATTATAACCCAACAAATTAATTAAGTAGAGTGATGAGATCAAATTAATAATTCAAATACCAGATAGTTAAGATGTCCATAACCGGGGACACGACTAATCATGATTAGTTTATACACTCTATAGAGGTTTGCGCACTTTTCCCCACAAGACTCAATCTCCTCCATTGAATTTCTCGCACAACATGATGTTTGAGAAATGGATGACCGAGACACGGTTTTTTCGAAGAGGTCCCCTCAACCGATAGATAGGCCGATAGACCTACAATCCCCTACATCTGCTAGCCCATCATGGAAAGGATTCCCACAACTTACTCAACTATGCCAGAGCCCATAATGGCATGTGGTTGCACATGGAAGTTTCTAGCACGAATAATCTTATGATCCCTTTGAGCCTGGGTGGCATTCCATACGATGATCACACGGGTTCCCCGGGATCTCCTGGGACAACACTTGATTCCCTAGGTGCCCACAACCATTTCCACCCAGATGTGTATTAAAGTAACCACATTAATTTTCCCTTAGATAATATTACTCTCGCAGCTTTCATGAATGTCACATACCGAAACCACGTCTACGAGCATAACAATGTGAGCATAACATATAATACCCGGGGTTGATAAAAGACAATAGGTTCCTACCTCATAAACTACTTAGCCACACCCACATGTTACCAATCCTACTCATGTAATGTTTGAGGGTTGATACTAATGCATTAGAACTGGGTAATAAAGGGATATGATCAAAGTGTTACTTGCCTTACTGACGATCGGAAAACCCTAGAGATTCTCGCATTCTCGAAACTCTATCATAAACAAACAATGGCATACATAAGAACTCAAGCATAAGATGCAAAGGTAAAATGAAAATAAAAAGATCTCAACAAAAATTTCAAGTGAAAATCTTCGATTTGCAAAATGAATCAGTCGAATCGGAGCTACCAAACTCATACTACGACAAAACAAGTTCCAAAAAAAATCTGCTTGAAACCAAATTTTAAATATTCAAAAACATGTTTAAGTTGGCTATCTAAACATAGGGGAACGTAACGAAGAATTTGGCATTGGTTTCATTGGATTTGGTTAAATGAGCAAAAAGTTGTGAGGGTTTAAAGATCAGGGATTAATCTATAAGAAAACTAATCGCGGATATGTCCCTAGCTGAAAATAAAGCTAAAAAGAAAAATCTAACGAACGCACGTTCGCTAACTGAAACTATCGAACGAAAGCGTTCACTAACAGATCTAAACGAACGATCGTTCGGTAATTAAACTAATCTAATAAAATAAACCGACCTGAAAAGAAAAAACCGGGGCGGGTTTATTCGGCGGTTATACCGGTTCATGAAAAAAACTGGCGACGGATAGGATCGGGCTCCGGCGGCTTCGGGCGGGGTGGCGCGGCAGCGGCCCTGCGAGGCGGCGTCGGCGGCTTGCGACAGGCGGCGTCGGCGGCTTGCGACAGGCGGCGGTGGTGTGAGGAGCAGGGGGCCGGGGTCCCGCCTTTTAAAGACGGGGTCGGGCGGTGGCTTGGGCAGGGGGCCAGGCGTCGGCGGCACGGATCCGAGTCGGACTCCGCGGCGGCGGGGCATATGGCGGTCGTACTCCCAGCCGGAGTCGGTCGCGGGCAAGGCGCTCGGCCGGCTGGGCCTTCGGCCCAGTTCGGTCGGGAAGATATTTTTAATTCCGAAACGAAGAAAAATCCAAATAAAATAAAATAAAATCCTAAAAATATCAAAAATAATTTTCGCCGCCCTCTCCTAATATTTAGGACAACATGAACATTTTTCTCGGCTAAATGCAATTTCTTTAAAAATGCACATTTTCCCTAATTTAACCGAATAAAATTTTCAATAAAATATATTTTTATTCAAAATTATATTTCCATTATTTCCTTGCTATTTTGAAGAAGTGATCTTATCTTCTCCCATTATTTATTTATTTTGAAATTAATTGGAAAAATAATTTCAATTAAAAAAATCACTTTGATCCAATTTACCAATTTTGAAAATTCAAAAATGGATTTTTGTGAAAACCTCCAACTCTTTCAAATGGTCCTTCAGTTGCTTAAGGTCTGTTGAATCAAAATGTCCGAATAAATCAAATTCAAAATGCAAAAATCATTGATGCATATGATGACCTAGTGATTAACATCCAATTTGAAAATTGGGATGTTACAAAAACATATAAAAAGCAGCAGCTGGCACTTGGCACTATGTCAACAGTGAAGGAAATATGCCCTAGAGCCAATAATACAGTTGTTATTTATATTTCCCTATATCATGATAGATGTTTATTAATCGGAAACTTGATACCTGTGTGAATACATAGACAAAACAAAGTGTCCCTAGTATGCCTCTACTTGACTAGTTCGTTAATCAAAGACGGTTAAGTTTCCTAGCCATAGACATGTGTTGTCATTTGATGAACGACATCACATCATTAGAGAATGATGTAATGGACAAGACCCATCCGTTAGCTTAGCATAATGATCGTTAAGTTTTGTTGCTATTGCTTTCTTCATGACTTATACATATTCCTCTGACTATGAGATTATGCAACTCCTGAATACCAGAGGAACACCTTGTGTGCTATCAAACGTCACAACGTCATTGGGTCATTATAAAGATGCTCTACATGTGTCTCCTAAGGTGTTTGTTGTATTTGCATAGATCAAGATTACGATTTGTCACTCCGAGTATCGGAGAGGTATCTCTGGGCCCTCTTGGTAATGCACATCACTATAAGCCTTGCAAGCAATGTGACTAATGAGTTAGTTATAGGATGACGCATTATAGATTCGAGTAAAGAGACTTGCCGGTAACTAGATTGAACTAGGTATGATGATACTGACGACCGAATCTCGGGCAAGTAACATACCGATGACAAAGGGAATAACGTATGTTGTTATTGTGGTTTGACCGATAAAGATCTTCGTAGAATATGTAGGAACCAATATGAGCATCCAGGTTCAGCTATTGGTTATTGACCGAAGATGTGTCTCGGTCTTGTCTACATAGTTCTTGAACCCGTAGGGTCCACACGCTTAGTGTTCGATGATGATTTGTATTATGAGTTATGTGTTTTGGTGACTGAAGTTTGTTCGGAGTCCCGGACGAGATCACGGACATGATGAGGAGTCTCACAATGGTCGAGAGCTAAAGATCGATATATTAGACAATAGTAATTGGAAACCAGAATGGTTTCGGGATGTTTCGGATATTTATCGGAGTACCGAGCGGTTACGGGATCCCCCCGGGGAATTATGGGCCAACATGGGCCTTAGGGGAGAGAGAGGGGAGCCCACAAGGGGTGGCACGCGCCCCCTTCCCCATGGATTGTCCGGATTGGACAAGGGGAAGGGGGCACGACTGCGTTTCCTTTCCCCTCTTCCTCTCCTTCCCTCTTTCCCCCTCCATTAGAAGGAAAAAAGGGGGGCGAATCCTACTAGATCTGGAGTCCTAGTAGGACTCCCCCCTCTTTGCGCGCCCCCTAGTGGCCAGCCTCCTCGTCTCCCACCTTTATATATGTGGTCAGGGCACCCCTTGGAGACACACCAATTGTTCCAAGCCATGTGCGGCGTCTCTCTCCACGGTTTACTCCTCCGGTCATACTCACGTACTGCTTACACTAGTACAGCGAGGTGCTAAACAAATGGTTTTTAACCCCTTTCCACGACGGCATTTGGAACCGTCGCCAAGTGAGCGTTGGCGATAGGGGGGTCCTTCCCACACGACCCAGAAACCGTCGGGGATATGCCCTCCTGGCACACACACTCGGCAAACGAGGCCGTGTGTGACCGACGAGCACTCAAATACAGCAATACGTACAGTAGCGCCAAAAAATACAATTATACAGGTCAAATCATTTCCAGTCGTAAGTACATCCCACACAGCCAGTCACCCCTAAACGTTTCCGTTCATATATACATCCCACACAGTCACTCCAAGGAATACTTTTGCGCAAGGTGGTGTAACGCAGATGGTTTTCAACAGAATATCGTGTCTGATTGTTCATTGATCCAACACGGTTTATTCCTAGAAATTGTGTGCATTGCCGGAGGTCATCGCCCACTATGTTTTCTTAATAACCATTTGCAATAGGAAAACCCAATTTGCAAGCTAATTGGTCAATTAGTGGGCTAATTTCCCTATTATTAATAATCCATTTACTAATCTAATTGAATTTCATATTAAGCACATAATATATTCCATTTCCATATTAAGGAAGCAGGATTCCATAGTTGAAATACATCGGAGTACAACATGATATAGCTTCAGCACTCAGCTAGCCCATTACACAACTGCACCAGCAACAGGTATCACATGCAACATCTAGAACCTTTCGAAATTAGCATCATAAATGGTACATAGAGAGATGCATCTCATATGGAAAACTACTGAAGCGGCAGGCGAATATTGAGGTTTCATTCATGTTGAAGGTCTTTGCAACTTTGGGCCAGTGCCTGTGGATGATTGACCGCCATCCTTTGACCTCTTCAGGAACACTTCAATATTGAACCGTGGGTGTTGTATGAAAACTTTCCTTGCCTCCTAACCACAGAGGTGGTTTGAGAGGTAATCATCAGTGAGGCTTGAAAACAAGGACACGCATAAATATCTTCTCTATATTAGAAATGGGGAAAAGGAATAAAAAAAGGCAAGGTATAATAGTTAGTACCATCTTGTAAACCTCAGCGCTTCCCATTGTTAACCTGCAACACATATAAGGTAGTTAGTCATCAGGTCAAGTAAGGGTTCGCATGCTATCAGTAAAATATGTTGATGATAAATATGCACATTGCAGATTCATCAGATTAATTCAAGCCACATGGAAAACCCATTTATCCAAACCAAGCATGATTAAAAACTAGGAAATATAGCACTCATATATGTTTCTCATGTATTAAGTGCAGCCAAATTCGATTTATTCCTCACAAGGTATGTAATAACAGAATGCAGCCACAACATCGGAGTCTAGAATTGAACCAAGCTGTTAACTAAACACCACAACAAATGAACCTAACATTAACTTAGCACCATATTGCAAAATATAAGATACTCCTAATAGAAGTTCTGACAGTTAAACAAACCAAGCATGCTTAACAACTTGGAAATATAGTAATTGTATTTGTTTCTCATGTATTTAGTATAGCCAAATTTGATTTATTCCTCACATGGTATACAATAACAGAATGCAGCCACAACAATTGAACATCGCATTGGAGAATTGAACCAAGTAGTTAACTAAACACCACAACAAATGAACCAAACGTTAACTGAGCACCACATTGCACAACATAACATACTCGTAATAGAAGATCGGATAGTTAACCAAACCAAGCATGCTTAGCCACTTGGAAATATTGCACCCTGAAGAATTGAACACCACATTGCACAACATATAGAACATATACACTATAGCAGAAGATTGCATGGTAAAAGTAGGTTGCACAATTCATCACTCTCCTCCAAGACCAAAGAAAAGGTCTCATGTGCGGTGTTCTAGCTAGACTCGTAGTATCAGTCCCAATGGGACGTTGTCTTCATGTTGGTGAAGAGGTGTGTGCTCGTCGCGTGGTCGAAGAGGATGGCCCTTGCTCGACCGTCTTGTCACTGTATTGTATGAGGCCCATATGATGTGGCACCTCCTAGCTTTTCTCCATGAATGAAGGGAATTTCCCATGCTCGACCGTCTTCCTTGAGGGGCTTCTGAAGTTGGAAGTGTCGCCCTTGCTCGTAGGTGATTGCCTTGGACTTAATGATGTCCAAGTAGGCGTACTCGTGGGAAGTAGGGGAAGATGTCGTACGTCCAAAGGTGAAGATGCCTTGAAGTCACTTGGTGAAGATGCCAAAGTTGATGATGAAGCCACGGCCTTGGGGTCGATGGTGCTATTCTATAGAGCCGGGTGCACAGGGTGCAAGAGGCCGTGTGCATGGGGTCCTGTGTGCACGGGGGTCGAGGGCCCGTATGCATGGGGGTGGCAGAGAAGACAACTCTCTTCCCGAAGGTCGCTCTTCATGCTGTTGTCCATGGTCTTGGCGGCCGTCTTGAAGATGATGACAAAGCCGTATTGTACTTGCATCATGTGGCCACTCCGAAGAGTGCGGCTTGAGCGTCACCGCCTTGAATACGATGAAGGGGAGGAAGACTTGTAGGTTGGCAACATGTGTCGGATGTCCTCCATGCGTGCGTCCAACTTGTCGTCGAGGTAGTCCCTTTTCCTTGCTTTGGAGTGTCGTATGTCAATGGCGAGCCGCTCGAGGTGGGCGTAGACCGAAGTTGATGTGCTTTGACTATCCATCACAAGACTCAAGTAGAGGTGAGTACGAAATGAGAAAAACAATACCAATATGTCGTTTCCCAAAGTTGAGGATGTATCCCGCGTTACTCAATGTTATATGAGAGAATAGTGGAATTGGTACCAGACTTGTTCACTCACACCTACAAAGTAAAGCTTATTGAGTGGCTTGGTTAGTATAAGTGGCACAAAATTCAAGCAATTGCTAGTACATGATGTTGAAAATGTTGAGGAAGATTCACAAAATTGCAATGTAAAACAAGTAGACCAATAGCAATGAATGGCACACGGATAGATAGATGGGGTCGTGCAACCAAGGAACAAGCTCAAAATGTGAAATCCATGGAAAATATTCTTGTTGCACAACTCTAGAGAGGCGCTAGCTCGATTGCTCAGATGGGCAAGATATGCTTGTTCACCAACCTAATAGAGTAAACGTGCCATCTTCAATCCCAAGTACGTTATGTATGTATGCTCCAAGTGTATGTACTATGCAAAATGGCTCAATGCTATTTCTATTGCTTACAAGCTCTTTTGTATCTTCTCTTTTGCTTAAAAGCTTTTGCTCTTTTTTTGAATATGCTTGATGCTCGAGCCAAGTATGATATGAGACAAGTATGTAATATGCACGGGAGAGACTTATGACACAATGATGATAGCAAGATGATTGCACGCTAAAAGTAGCTATGCGGCGTAAGCATATTACTAAGGTGCACAAACAGCGTGGCCCGACAATTCTCAACTAGCTAGTCTCGATAGGTAAGGTACGCAATAGGCTCGGGGCTATCAATGCAAAGGGTAGGAAGCTGTACAATGGTGTCTTCGAGGTTACCGTCCTTGGCGATAATGAGTGGCGGTGTTGTCGAAGTCGAACCGTTCCTAAGTAGTGGAAACACCTTAGGAAATGGTGAAAATCCGTGAACTCAAAATCTCAAATCTCAAATGTCAAATGGTGGTAGCCGACATGCGGTGGTGGAGACGGAAATGGCAATACAAAAGTGGTGGTGGTGGTTGATGAAGAAGCAACCATCCCTAAGTACCCAAAACACCTTAGGAGACTCAAGTCACTACTCAAGCAACAACAAATGCTATATGGAGCGAAATAGGTTAGGTTGCGGAAAGCTATGGTGATTTTGCGGATGATTTGGTGGAGGGCCTAGGAAAAGATGCCAAAATGGAAAAAATCTAATGGAGCCAAATGATGTGGGAACCTATGTAGGTGGATGGGGGATGTAAATAGCTACTCAACGAGCTAAAGAACGTAAAAAGCGGACACCGTATGCAAAAGTTATGGCCAAAACAGTGAAGTGCACACGAGTGATGTAGGGGGCGGTGCGCACGGGGATAGCAGCCCTTGGGCACGGGGTCCAGTGTGCATGGTACAGGTCTGTGGGCATGGGGTGTCCAGAGACTTTTTGGGGGCCCGTGCGCATGGGGTCTACGGCCCATGGACGGCTGGGCGGAAATTTCATGATTTCGGTGCTCGGATTTGAGGTGGATAAGAGAAAATGGGGGTGGGATTCGTGGTGGGGAGATGGGGGAAGGCTAGATCTACTTGCCAAACACCAAAATCATGGATCAAACACAACAAATCTCACAAGAACCAACAAATTCCAATAAATTTTTTGGGGGTAGTTTTGTGGGGATTTTCGAAATTGGGCAAGAACAAGCAAAATTAGGCTAGAAAACAAGGAGGGGGCTCCAATTTTGTGAGAAACCTTCTCTCACGATACCATAGTGTTGTAGGGTGGAACCCTAAGATGGCACTGGTGCGCGTCGGTCCTAAACAAACGTTTTTTTACCCATTTACGCAACGGCATTTGGAACCGTCGCCAAGTGAGTGTGGGCGATAGGGGGGGTCCTTCCCACATGACCCAGAAAACGTTGGGGATATGCCATCCTGGCACACACGCTCAGCAAAATGAGGTCACGTGCGACCGGCGAGCACTCAAATACAGAAATACTCAAAAAATACAATTGTACACATAAAATCATTTCTGGTCGTAAGTACATCCCACACAGTCACTACAAGTAAAACGTTTGCGCAAGGTGGCGTAAATCAAATAGTTTTGAAGTGAATGTCGTGTGTGATTGTTCATTGATGCAACACAGTTTATTCCTAGAAACTGTATGCGTTGCCTTAGGTCATCGCCCACGGTGTTTTCTCATTAACCGTTTGCAACAAGAAAACCTAATTAGCAAGCTAATTGGCCAATTAGCGGGCTAATTGGCCTATTATTAACAATCCATTTACTAATCTAATTGACATTCATATTAAGCACATAATATATTCCATTTCCATATTAGGGAAGCATGATTTCATAATTGAAATACATCGGAGTACAACATGATCTAGCTTGAGCTCTTAGCTACCCCATTACACAACTGCACTAGCAGCAAGTTTCACATGCAACTTCTAGAACCTTCCGAAATTAGCATCATAGACGGTATACAGACAAATGCATCCCATCTGGAAAATTGCTGAAGCGGAAGGCGAATATTGAGCCTGCATTCATGGTGAAGGTCTTTGCAACTTTAGGCCAGTGTATGTGGATGATTGACTGTCCATCCTTCGACCTCTTCAGGAACACTTCAATATTGAACCGTGGGTGTTGTATGAAAACTTTCCTCGCATCCTGACCACAGAGGTGGTTTGAGAGGTAATCATTAGTGAACCCTGAAAACAAGGATGTGCATAAATATCTTCTCTATATTGGAAACGGGGCAAAGGAATAAAAAAGGCAAGGTATAATAGTTAGTACCATCTTGTAAACCTCAGTGCTTTCCATTGTTTCCTTGCAACACATATAAGGTAGTTAGTCATCAGGTTAAGTAAGGGTTTGCATGCTATTAGTAAAATATGTTGATGAAAAATAAGCACATTGCAGATTCATCAGATTAGTTCCAGCCACATGGGAAACCCATTTATCCAAACCAAGCATGATTAAGAACTAGGAAATATAGCAATTGTATATGTTTCTCATGTATTAAGTGTAGCGAAATTCGATTTATTCCTCACATGGTATATAATAAGAGAATGCAGCCACAACAATTAAACATCGCGCTGTAGAATTGAACCAAGCAGTTAACTAAATATCACAACAAATGAACCAAAAGTTAACTAAGCACCACATTGCACAATATAACATACTCCTAATAGAAGATCAGACATTTAACCAAACCAAGCATGCTTAACAACATGGAAATATAGCAATTGTATTTATTTCTCATGTACTTTGTACAACCAAATTCGATTTATTCCTCACATGGTATACAATAAGAGAATGCAACCACATCAATTGAACATCGCATTGGAGAATTGAACCAAGCAGTTAACTAAACACCACAACAAATGAACCGAACGTTAATTTAGCACCGCAGTGCACAATATAACATACTGATAATAGAAGATCAGACAGGTAACCAAACCAAGCATGCTTGACAACTTGGAAATATAGCAATTGTATTTGTTTCTCATGTATTTAGTACAGCCAAATTTGATTTATTGCTCACGTGGTATACAATAAGAGAATGCAACCACAGGAATTGAACATCGCATTGCAGAATTGAACCAAGTAGTTAACTAAACACAACAACAAGAGAACCAAGCCACAATAAATGAACCAAGCAGTTAACTAAACACTAATTGAACAATATAACATACTCCTAATAGAAGATCAGACAGTTAAGCAAACCAAGCATACTTAACAACTTGTAAATATTGCACCCTGAAGAATTGAACATCACATTTGCATAATTGAACCAAGCAGTTAATTGAACACCACATTGCAAGACATATAGAACATATACACTATAGCAGAAGATTGCATGGTGAAAGTAGATAGCACAATTCACTAGAATTTGTTAAGGAGAGGCAGTAGCTAGCAAACTGAGCATGGGTCCTTATGGTGAGCTAATAAGACAAGCTACTACTCACTTTCGGAGATATCGATGACGATTGCCTCCTTGGACATGGAAGAGGGCGAGGCCTCCGCATCATGGGTGCCCTCGTTGTAGTGATGAGTTGCCTGAGCTGCTCCGGGCACCAACCTGCTGGCTCTCGAGATGAGGTAAGCACGTGCACGCTAAGAAAACACCTCGTAGTCTTTGTCGAAGGCACCGACGGTGGCCTCGAGAGAACGCCACGAAATGTTGTTTCAAGCAGCCAACCGTTTCGCGACATCAGTGCGCGAGGCATCAACGGTGGCCTCGACGGTGAGGTGCTCCTCCAAGATATGGGGGTAGGCACGAATGGCAGCCTTGGCGACCTCATCCGTGCGTGCGGTCGCGATTTGCTTCTCCGCTGCCAAATGCCCCTTGAGGTCTTGGCTATACTGTGTGCACCATGGCTTAGTCCGGCGCTTATTTGGTGGAGGGGTCGGTGATTTGGGTGGAAGGTGTCGCGCTCGCGTTGGCGGTCGGGGCATGTGGGTTGTGGAAGGAGGAGGAGGATGGGGGTCGGGTGTGGATTACCTGCCTGGATAGGCGAGGCCGAGCAGCGTGAAGGAGGGTCGCTGGCGAGGAGGAGGCGGCGCTGCAAGCAAGGAGTGAAGGTTTCAACTTCGAAAGGAAGGCGAAAAGGGGGAAATGTGGCTTTTGGTAATTGGGACGGGGCAGGGAGGTGGATATTTCCGCGTAAGCCGAAATTTTGGAATCGCTTTAGCCAAAAAACTGGCGTGCAAAGTGTCATCAGACACGGTCCCTTATTTAGACACAGTCCGAAGATATTTTGTGCTGCACCTCACACGGTTGGTTATAATAAACTGTGTGGGATTTACTTGATTTTTTGTCTTTATTTGAATTACACAATGGAGTTACAACGGCCATGGACGGTGTTTGAATTGCTAGACCTTTTATCTGCAGTGATCATAGAAGAATTGGAATTATTCAGGGTTCGTTTGGACATTTTTATGCATTGAGTTTTCAATGCATTTATGTGCATAATTCAAATTTGAACTACATGCACATGCTCTAGTGCATATAAATTGATTGAAAAATCAAATGTTTGTCCTTGGGTGCATGCTTAGGTTCCTTGCAATAAATGGGAATGAATGTCAAACACCCTGCCACCGTCACTCGGCTGCAAACATTGAGATACCTGGTTTTTAAATTCTAGTAAATGCAAAACTCATCTGAAATTCATGAAACTTGGCATGCTATCATGGAGCGGCATCAACATGGCGTGGTAAAGATTTTGTCCCAATTGGGGTAGGTTTGGGTATATGCTTCTCACAAACCAGAGCTTCTCACAAGAAGCATGATGGTTTCGGTAGGGAACACCCATACTTTGGGGACGAAACGATATCCATTGCCTCTAATTGCTTTCAATTTTTTTCTCGTGTCAACATTGAATAAGAGGAGTGTTGTGTTATTTTTTGTGATTTTTCGGTGTTCGTTTGGACATTTTTATGCGTTAAGTGAGTTTTCAATGCATTTATGTGCATAATTGAAATTTCAACTACATGCACATGCTCTGGTGCATATAAATTGGTTGAAAAATCAAATGTTTGTCCTTGGGTGCATGCTTAGGTACCATGCAAGAAATGGGAATGAATGTCAAGCACTGTACCACCGTCACTCGGCCGCAAACAATGAGATACCTGGTTTTTAAATTCTAGTAAATCCAAAACTCGTCTGAAATTCATGAAACTTGGCATGCTATCATGGAGCGGCATCAACATGCCGTGGTAAATTTTTTGTCCCATTTGGGGCAGGTTTGGGTATATCCTTCTCACAAACCAGAGCTTCTCAGAACAAGCATGATGGTTTCGGTAGGGAACGCCCCAACTTTGGGGGTGAAACGATATCCATTGCCTCTAATTGCTTTCAAATTTTTTCTCGTGTCAACATAGAACAACATGGCTGTTGTGTTATTTTTTGTGATTTTTCGGGGTCCGTTTGGACATTTTTATGCATTAAGTGAGTTTTCAATGCATTTATGTGCATAATTCGAATTTGAACTACATGCACATGCTCCGCTGCATATAAATAGGCTGAAAAATCAAATCTTTGGTCCTTGGCTGCATGCCTAGGTCCCATGCAAGAAATGGGAATGAATGTCAAGCACCGTGCCACCGTCACTCGGCCGCAAACATTGAGATACCAGGTTTTTAAATTCTAGTAAATCCAAAACTCGTCTGAAATTCATGTAACTTGGCATGCTATGATGGAGCGGCATCAACATGCCGTCGTAAAGTTTTTGTCCCATTTGGGGCAGGTTTGGGTATATGCTTCTTACAAACCAGAGCTTCTCATAGCAAGCACGATGGTTTCAGTAGGGAACGCCCCAACTTTGAGGGTGAAATGATATCCATTGCCTCTAATTGCTTTCAAATTTTTCCTTGTGTCAACATAGAACAACATGAGTGTTGTGTTATTTTTCGTGGTTTTTCGGGGTTCGTTTGGACATTTTTATGCATTAAGTGACTTTTCAACGCATTTATGTGCATAATTCAAATCTGAACTACATGCACATGCTCTGGTGCATATAAATTGGTTGAAAAATCAAATCTTTGGTACTTGGGTGCATACTTAGGTCCCATGCAAGAAATGGGAATGAATGTCAAGCACCGTGCCACCGTCACTCGGCCGCAAACATTGAGATATCTGGTTTTTAAATTCTAGTGAATCCAAAACTCGTCTGAAATTCATGAAACTTGGTATGCTGTCATGGAGTAGCATCAACATGTCGTGATAAAGTTGTTGTCCCATTGGGGGCTGGTTTGGGCATGATGGTTTTAGATAGAACACCCGTATGCAAAGTGAGAGCAGGATTTGTGCATCTCTTGAACACAAATGGTTCTTTTGGATGACTCATGTGAATCATTAGCGGGGTGGCACAGTACTATTCAATTTGACAGCGGGTGGCGCAGTTCCCGATACGGCTTTAATGGAGACGAGAGAGAGGGTAGCGGTTCCTGAAATGTTGAACGACCAATGATGCATCCTCAAATTAGCATCGTGTGAATGCGTGAGGGAAGTAATGATAGGACCGGGAAAAGAGGCAGCACGATGTGAATGCAACACAGTTTGCACTCATATAAAGGCGCCCCTCCATTCCAATGCATCTACCACATCGTACGCACCTAAGCATTTGCCTAAGCACCTAAACTAATAAGCGCAAAAGTGCCCACTCCAGACCCATGGCGGCGATGCGCGCGAGCAGCCAACGGCTGTGCCAGATGGTCCACGATACCGGCCTGCGGCATGGCACCGTGGATCGTCTCCATATGGTGTTGGTGACCGGATGGTGGATGGCTGCCGTCGATGCTAGCTACGACTCTCAGGTGGACTAGATGACCATTCGCAGCACCAACAGGTTCACCGTTGTCAAGAAGCTCGCGTACGACATCGCCGTACTCCTCCAGCCCGCGCGCCCGGGCTCCTCATTGCCTGCCACCCTAATAGGCCTCCATTGCCGAAACCTCTTTGAAGCACTGGTGTCCCTACGACTGCCCGCTGCTGCCACAAAGAATGTCCACCTGGAGGTCGCGCTCGTCGCGAGGCGCCTCGCCCTGCAAGAAACCATCGACCTACATCCATGTGTATGAACGAATCGTGTACATAGGTATCTACAAGGCCAGTGAGGATGCTATGACGTTGGCCTTCTTCAGCCAGCTGGAAGCCTTGGATGCCTTAGTTGAGAAGCACCTTTACCTCGCCACACAAGCCGCCGCTCCTTAGCCGCCGGTCGGTGGCTCGGCCACCGCACTGAGTTGAGGAGGAGGAGGAGGTCGTATGTTGATGGATGCATCTTTCTTCTTGCCTCCTGTAACCACCACTACGATCGCGTCATCGTGGCCTTAATTCTTATTTTGCTATTGCATTCTCGTTCGAGTCAATACAGACATGTGCGATCCCTTTGTTCAATACAGACATGTCCGTTCTAGTCTTATTTTGATTGGCTTGAATGAAGGTCTATCCCGCCGTTAGACACCGCAGCGCGCTTGCGTCCGTTGGTGCGCTCTGCTCACGTCCGTCGGTGTGCTCGGCTTGCGGATAGCCTTTCCTTGCGTGTTCAACTACTATATGGTTGCTCGCCGTTGAGGCGACCGCGGAGCGCTCTACTCACGTCCCTCCGTGCACGCTCTGCCAATGGTTGGGCGTGAGCACGATCACGTCAGGGGCCCCGTATGCATGCGGTTGTGCCGCGCACATTGCCATGCGATGAAGTTACGTGCGTCACGCTGGAGTTACGCGCTACAAATTAGAACTACCATCAGGGCCTGCCGATATTCCTAGTCGTCCGACTTCCCCTTTAATTCCCGTGGCCATTATGACCATAGTCTCTTCAACCTTTCGACCGTGCCCCACAACACAACAAGCACACACACGACGACACATAGAGAGGGGATGTCCGATGTCGCTCCAATGGAGTTCGGTGAGCATAGAGTGGAGACCCATGCGAGGGAGACAGATCTCTCGGTCATGTACTCCATCGACCCTGCCGTGGTGGACGACTACATCAACAGTGTTGAGCAATTGCTTGCTGGAGACAAGTACAAGGTGGTCGGCATCGACCTCTACTACACCGCCGGTCGTCCCGGCATAGATCAGAAGGTTGACGTCGCCCAGTTGTGTGTGCACCATCATGTGCTCATCTACCACTACTGCATGGCCACAGAGCCTTGCAACCGTTTCAACAGGTTTGTCAATAGCACCGACTACATGTTCGCCAAGGTGGATACCAAAGATGATGTAAAAGCCCTCGGTGTTACGGGCTTGGCCTGCATGTACCTTGTCAAAATCCGTGACCACTATAGGGTTTGGGGCAGCATGAAGCCAGACTCCCTGGACGAACTTGCCTCGGCCATCATCGACCCATACTACGACAAGATGAAGTAGGATGCCCAGAGAACAAGTCCCGTATCCTGGCACAAGGCCTGGATGCGGCAACTGGAAGAACCTCACCTCAGGTTAGCAGCCAAGAGCGTATACACATGCTACGAGATGCACAGGCGGATCGTTGAAAGGAGGAAGTGCCTCGTTACCCAAATCGGTGAGCCTGGATCGACCCACAAGAAGAGCAAGCGTCACAAGAAGTGGATGATGATCAGATGATCGTTTATGCTAGTTAACCATGCATGTAATATATAGTTTACTTTATTGGTGTGTGTGGAAATGACATGTGTGTAGTAGCCAGCTATGTCATTATGCATGTAACAGTTTACTTTGGTGTGTGCAAATGCCATGGTTGTAGTAGCCACCTATGTAAGTGTATGTTTAATTTGGTTATGCAAGCATGTCCATATAAGTGTGTGTATATATATGTTGTTGTTCTATATGCAATCCCATCGCACAACACACACGTCTTATTAGCAACAACCGTCTGTGTTCTTATCGGTCTTCAGACACTTTTCTGATTACAAACCTGTTTGCAGCGTATCACACACATCTTGTTAAGTTGAACCATTTCTGTTCTCATGTCTCAGCGCAGATAGTTCATCCGAGTGAACCCCATGCCATATATCGCACACACCTTTGATCTGGCTGACCGTTTCTTTTGTGTTGCCTAATCACAAACATTTCATCTGAGTGAACCGTATGATGTGTATCGCACATGCCTCCATTTGGCTACCCATTTATTTTGTTCCTCCTCATCGCAAATAGTTCATTGAACTGAACCGTATGCCCTTCATCGCACATGCAACTAAAACCTGAACCGTGTTTGATGCATCTGTCATCGCAAACGTTTTACACATTTCTGACGGTTTTCATACAACACCGTTTGCGATGATGGCATCACACACAGTTTCTTGAAGGGTCTCTGATCGTAGTGTCGTGTTAGCAGCATCCTGCAGTAGTGTGGATCTTTCACGAATGTGAGGGAAAATACTCATGTACAAGAATAACACAAAGGGGAAAACACAAGAGGAACACTCAAGAACAAGCCCAAATCATACATCCACTAGAACCACATCCACACAAGATCCACAAAGGTACAAGAACAACAAAGGGAAAGATACAAGGTAGAGTTCATCTCAAATCCCAAAGGGAGGTGAGGTCTTGGTGATCCTATGATGGGGATCCTTCCCTAGACGGGGTCTTGAATCCACTAGGGATCGTTTCCAATGGAGGTCTTGATCTCCATGGGAGAGGTCTCTCCCTCTCAAGAGGAGGTACAAGGAGCAAAGCTCATCTAGATCATGTGATATCCTTTGCTAACCCTAACATATGGTCTAGGCACAAAATATATAGGTAGGTGGACGAAGGGGATGTAGTGGAGGCCCAACAATAGCTCACAGCCGTCCATCCTGATGGGCCCATGCACACGGCTTAAGTTGGGCCCGTGCGCATGGGGGTCCCGTGCGCACGGTACAGGCCCGTGCGCACGGGGTGCTACAGTGCCGGCTCTTCGGGTAGCCCATGGGCACAGGGTTACCTGGGAAGTCCAGAGTTCATCTTCGTGCACTCCTTCTTCCTTGTGGCCTTGGGATCCTTCTCCTTGGCCTCCGGGAAGCTCCCTAGCTGCTTGGTGGCAGTCGCCCTCAGACCTAATGATGCACAATGTTCCATGATGAGGTAGCAACCAAGTCCAATGGATATTCATGTAAATCTCGAAGAGGAGCGGGTTCACCTTAAGTACGGTAGGTCCACTTGGGGCTTGAGGTGCAATGAAGTTGTACATGGAGATGACCATAGGATCCTCCGATTCAGCTAGCTTGCTGCATATTATTTGTCGGTACCGCTATTTGCTCTTTACAAATTATCTTTCTATCAAACTACTCGTTACTTATAATTTCATTGCTTGCAGAGAATACCTTGCTGAAAACCACTTGCCATTTCCTTCTGCTCCTCATTTGGTTCGACACTCTTACTTATCGAATGGACTACGATTGATCCCCTATACTTGAGGGTCATCAAGCCACTTTTTTGGCATCGTTGCCGGGGAGCGAAGCGCTCTTGGTAAGTGGAAATCAGTAAGTAAAAATTGTTACTATGTGCTAAAATTTATTGTCACCTGCTACTATGGAGAACAATCCTTTGAGGGGTTTGTTCGGGGTATCTTTGCTCCAACTCGAACCACAATTAGTTGCCCCTCAACCTACTGCACCTACTGAAAATATTGGTTATGAAATTCCTTCGGGTATGATAGAACAACTGCTAGCTAATCCTTTTGTAGGAGATGAAACCGAACATCCTGATATGCACTTGATATATGTGGATGAAATTTGTGGATTATTTAAGCTTGCAGGTTTACCCGGAGATGAAGCTAAGAAGAAGGTTTTCCCTTTATCTTTGAAGGGAAAAGAATTGGCATGGTATAGGCTATGCGAAGATATTGGATCTTGTAATTGAATTGATTGAAATTGGAATATCACCAAAATAGTATCATATGCATCTTGTTCATCGTGATCGGAATTACATATATAATTTTTGGCCTCATGAAGGATATGGTATCGCTCTAGCTTGGGGGAGGCTTAAGTCAATTCTATATTCATGCCCCAATCATGAGCTCTCAAGAGAAATTATCATTCATAATTTTTATGCTCGACTTTCTCGTGATGATCAATCCATGCTCGATACTTGTACTGGTTCTTTTATGAAGAAGACTATTGAATTCAGCTGGGATCTTTTAGAGAGAATTAAATGCAACTCTAAAGATTGGGAACTTGACAAAGGTAAAGAGTCAGGTATTAAGCTTGAGTTTGATTGTGTTAAATCTTTTATGAATAATGATGCCTTTCAGAAGTTTAGCACTAAATATGTACTTGACTCACATATAGTAGCTTCTTTTCGTGAATCATTTGGTACTCATGTTGATCTCCCTAAGGAGAAGTGGTTGAAATATCACCCACCTATCAAAGAAGAAATTAAAGAATCGGTAATAGCCAAAGATGTAACTATTATTTATAATGTTGATCCAGTTGTACCTACAATTTACATTGAAAACCACCTTTACCAGTAACGATAAAGGAACATGCTAAGGTTTCAACCATGGTCAATAAAAGTAATATTAGAGCACCTAAACCCGCTGAACAAATCAAAGTAGAACCTAGTGTTTCTATGGTTAAAGATCTCTCATATAAAATATAGATGGGCATGTTATTTACTAATGTAATGAAGTTGCTGGAATTGCCAAACCCGATGAAAAAGGTAAACATAGATCTGTTGTTGGCATGCCTATTGTCTTAGTCAAAATAGGATATCAGTATTATCATGGTTTGTGTGACTTAGGTGCTAGCGTGAGTGCTATTCCTTTTACCTTATATCAATAAATTATGAATGATAAAACACCTGTTGAAATAGAAGACATAGATGTTACTATTAAACTTGCTAATAGAGACACCATCACACCACTTGGGATTGTTAGAGATGTTGAAGTCTTACGTGGGAAATAAAATACCCTACTAATTTTCTAGTTATTGGTTCCCCACAAGATGACTTTTGTCCCATTATCTTTGGTAGACCTCTCTTGAACACCGTTAATGCTAAAATAGATTGTGAGAAACAAATCGTCAGTGTAAGTTTTGGTGATATGTCTCATGAGTTTAATTTTTCTAAGTTTAGTAGCAAACATCATAATAAAGAATTGCCTAGTAAGTATGAAATAATTGGTCTTGCTTCTATTGTCGTGCCCCCTACTGATCCACTAGAACAATATTTGCTAGACCATGAAAATGATATGCATATGCACAAAAGAAATGAGATAGATAAAATTTTCTTTGAACAACGACCTCTGCTTAAACACAATTTGCCTATTGAAACTCTAGGAGTTCCTCCTCCATCTAAAGGTGATCCCATGTTTGAATTAGAACAATTTCCATACACTTTGAAATATGCTTATCTTGATGAGAAAAAGATATATCATGTTATTATTACAGCTAACCTTTCAAAACACAAAGAAGAAAGATTATTGAAAATTCTGAAGAAGCACTGAGATGCTCTTGGATATACTCTTGATGATCTTAAGGGCATTAGTCCCACTCTATGTCAGCACAAGATCAATATGGAACCTGATGCTAAGCCCATCGTTGATCATCAACGATGTTTAAATCCTAACCTGAAAGAAGTGGTAAGAACTGAAATATTAAAGCTTCTAGAAGCAGGTATAATCTATCCCATAGCTAATAGTAGATGGGTAAGCCCTGTTCATTGTGTCCCTAAGAAGGGAGGTATTACTTCTGTTCCTAATGATAAGAATGAATTCATTCCATAAAGAATTGTTATTGGCTATAGAATGGTAATTGATTTCATAAAATGAAATAAAGCAACTAGAAAAGATCATTAGCCTTTATATTTTATTGATCAAATGTTAGAAAGACTATCTAAGCAGACACACTTTTGTTTTTTTGATGGATATTCTAGTTTCTCTCAAATACCTGTTTCACAACCTGATCAAGAGAAAACTACCTTTACGTGTCCTTTTGGAACTTATGCTTATAGACACATGGCTTTTGGTTTATGCAATGCACCTGCTACCTTTCAAAGATGTATGACCACTATATTATCTATTTTTGTGAAAAGATTGTTGAGGTTTTGATGATGATTTTTCCATTTATGGAACTTCTTTTAATGATTGCTTAAGCAACCTTGATCGAGTTTTCCAGAGATGCGAGCAAACTAATCTTGTCTTAAATTGTGAGAAGTGCCACTTTATGGTTAATGAAGGTATTGTCCGGGGACATAAAATTTCTGAATGAGGTATTGAGGTGGATAAAGATAAGGTTGATGCAATTGAGAAAATGCCATGTCCCAGAGATATTAAAGGTATTCTTAGTTTCATCGGTCATGTTGGTTTTTATAAGAGATTTATTAAGGACTTCTCTAAAATTTCTAGGCCTCTTATGAATCTTTTACAAAAGGATGTTGCATTTGTTTTTGATGATGATTGTGTAGAAGCCTATGAAACACTTAATAAAGCCTTAATTTCTGCACCTATTGTTCAACCACCTGATTGAAACTTGCCTTTTGAAATTATGTGTGATGCTAGTGATTATACTGTTGGTGCTATTCTAGGACAAAGAGTTGATAAGAAGTTAAATGTTATGCATTATCCTAGTAAGACCCTGGACAGTGCCCAACAAAATTATGCTACCACCAAAAAAGATTTCTCAGTGGTTGTGTTTGCTTGTGATAAATTCAGATCTTACATAGTTGATTCTAAAGTCATTCTTCACACTGATCATGCTGCTATTAAATATCTTATGGAAAAGAAAGATGTTAAACCTAGACTCATTAGGTGGGATCTCGTGTTACAAGAATTTCATTTACATACCACTGATAGAAAAGGAGCTGAGAACCTCGTGGCAGATAACTTGTCTAGGTTAGAAAATATTCTTGGTGACCCAAAACCTATTACTGATAGTTTTCCTGATGAGCAAT
The DNA here is from genome assembly GCF_002162155.2 of Triticum dicoccoides. Classification (NCBI taxonomy): domain Eukaryota; kingdom Viridiplantae; phylum Streptophyta; class Magnoliopsida; order Poales; family Poaceae; genus Triticum; species Triticum dicoccoides. Next base: position 402,678,652 of record NC_041386.1, read on the forward strand.
TAGCTACAATAAATGTTTCTCATAAAACTCCTTAGTATGCTGACTATGCTAATTATATTGTTGCTAAATATATTCCACCTAGCTTGACATGCCAACAAAACAAAAAAATTCCTCTATGATTTAATACATTACTTTTGGGATGAACCACATCTTTATAAAGAAGGAGTAGATGGTATTATTAGACATTATGTACCTGAGCATGAACCGGGACAAATTTTATGAATATGTCACTCAAAAGGTTACGGAGGGCATCATGCGGGAGACAGAACTGCTCACAAGGTATTGCAATCTATTTTTTATTGGCCTACTCTCTTCAAGGATGCCTGTAAGTTTGTTTTATCTTGTGATAAATGTCAAAGAATTGGTAATATTAGTAAGCGTCAGGAAATGCCTATGAATTATTCTATTGATGTTGAACCATTTGATGTTTGGGGAATTGATTATATGGAACCTTTTCCTTCCTCTAATGGGTACACACATATTTTGGTTGCTGTTGATTATGTTACTAAGTAGGTAGAAGCTATTCCAACTAGTAGTGTTGATCACAACACCTCTATTAAAATGCTAAAGGGAGTTATTTTTCCAAGGTTTGGAGTCCCTAGATATTTCATGCATAATGGTGGTTCACACTTTATTCATGATGCTTTCCATAAAATGCTTGCTAAGTATGATGTTAACCATAGAATTGCATCACCCTATCATCCTCCGTCTAGTGGTCAAGTTGAACTTAGCAATAGAGAAATAAAGTTAATTTTACAAAGAACTGTCAATAGGTCCCGAAAGAATGGGTCTAAGAAATTAGATGATGAACTTTGGGCTTATCGAACAACATGTAAAAATCCTATGAGTATGTCTCCTTACAAAATGGTTTATGGAACACCCAGGTGGGTTGTGCCCACCCCGGGTACCTTCCGGATTCCATTTCCCCCGTTTGCTTGTTTCCCCAAGATAAAAAATCTTTATATATATATCCCCCGATCCTATTGACCAATGTATCATAGAGAAATCTACTATTTTCTTTTCTCGCTGTTTTCTGGCAGATCTAAAAATATGTCGTCCCAAAATTTCGAGGAGGATAGCCCAGTTTCTTACTAGCCTTTAGATAAAAATATCTTCAAGGACATGTATCCCTATATATGGCTCAGCGATGAGGAAGATGAAGATGAACCAGTCCCTCCTTGTTTCAAGCAAGAAAGCATGGAGGCGCTATGCAAGAGGATAATAAATCTTGAGACGGAGAACGATGAGTTGAGGATGGATAATTTTACTCTCCAACGTAAGCTGGAGAAAGAGAAGGACAGACCCTCTACCTCATCACCACCACCACCTTCTTCATCACCAAAGGAGAATTGAGCATCGGGTATGGGAAGTCCCCTTGGCTTGTGCTAAGCTTGGGGGAGGTGCCCCAGTATCGTATCACCACCACTATCTTTTGCATTTATCTATTTTAGTTCAATCCTTAGTTATCTTTTGATTTAGTTGAATAAAAATTTAGTTTGACCTTTCTTCGAGTGTTTGCTTAGTGATCTATCTATCCTTGTAATCGTGTGCGAGATATATAATAATATTTAGTTTGAGTTTTTCTTTCTTTACTTTCATGTTCAAAAAAATAAAATAAATGGAAAAGATCATATGCTAATCTTATTATATGTAATGACATCACATAAGGAATACTATAAGTTGTAAAATTTATTGGAGATTGATAGACATAGAATTGGTCAATGATAAAATTCATGAAAAAATTAATAAGGGAAGAGAAGATTCACATGCAAATACACTATCTTGGACATCTTTTATGATTGTGAGCCCCCATCAAAATGTTATATGCCAAAATTGTTGACGTTGGACAAGGAAGACAACGTAATGATTTATGTTTGTTCATATTCACATAGAAGTTATATTTTCCTAGAGCCTTTAACATGTGGTGCTTGCTCCCCATCATTGCTAGCCCAAAAATCCGCACTAAGTAGAGATACTACATGTGCATCCAAAACCATTTACCCAAATCTTGTTTTTAGAGTCCAGCATACCTACCTATGGATTAAGTAAGATCCTTCAAGTAAGTTGTCATTGGTGCAATAAGGCAATAAAAATTGCTTCTAAACGTGTTAGATCATTTAGTGTAAAAGAAAATTGAGAGTTGTACGAAATTGTGATGGCAAAATAGTAAAGACGACATACTGCATAATAAAGGTTGCTATGATAAGGAGTAATACAACCTAATGTTCTTTTGCAATAAGACATTGAGCATACAACCAAAAAGCGCATGGCAACCACTGCTTCCCTCTCCGAAGGGATTATCATTTACTTTTATATATTTACTTTCATGCAAGAGTCAAAGTATCTGTCTCTATTCCTTTTTATTTTCTATTTTGGCAAGAACCATGTGGTGAGGAAAGATCTAGGGACATATATCCAGTTAGTTATGGGTGGGCATGAGTTATTATTGTTGACATCACCCTTGAGGTGAATAAGTTGGGAGGATAAATTGTAAGCCCCTATCTTTCTATGTGTCAAGTTGAAACTTTTTGCTCATGTGTATGCGGTGCGTTTTAGCAATCATAGAGGACTATATGATGGTTGAGTATGTGGACATGCCAAAATGCTCTAATATGTGACCCTTCCTAAAAAGAAGATGAATTGTAGTTGCAAAGTTTACTGAGAACATCGTTTGTTTGTTTTAAATAGAGTTTATGATTTATACTTCGATGTTGTGATGAATTATTACTTGTTCATAAGAAGTTTATGATAGAAGTTATGTGATTAAAGTTTTATATTAAAGTTTGTTGATGTTACAATAATATACATGATGCTTTGATGTCCATATTTTGTTTTTATCGACACCTCTCTCTCTCTAAGCATGTGGACATGTTTTTCGATTTTGGTTTTCACTTGAGGACAAGCGAGGTCTAATCTTGGGGGAGTTGATAAGTCCATAACAATGCTTTATGGAGTAATTCTAATGCCCTTTCCCTCACAATATGCAAGGTTTACAAAAAGAGGGAGAAGACCGGCAGCTGGAATTCTAGACCTGAAAAAGCTACGTCAGGCCACCTATTCTGCACAACTCCATGGAAATTCACGGAGAATTTTTATGGAATATTTAAGAATTATTGGAGCAAATAACTACCAGAGGGGGCCCGCCAGGTGGGCACAACCCACCTGGGCGGGCCCTGGTGGGTTGTGCCCTCCTCGGCCCACCTTCGGTGCCCATCTTCTGGTATATGAGTCATTTTGACCTAAAAAATAAGAGGAGGACTTTCGGGACGAAGCTCTACCGTCTCAAGGCGGAACTTGGGTAGGAGCACTTTTGCCCTCCGACGGAGCGATTCCGATGGGGGAACTTCCCTCCTGATGGGGGAAATCATCGTCATCATCACCAACAAATGGCCCATCTTGGGGAGGGAAATCTCCATCAACATCTTCAACACCACCATCTCCTCTCAAACCCTAGTTCATCTCTAGTGTTCAATCTTTCTACCAAAACCTTAGATTGGTGCTTGTGGGTGACTAGTAGTGTTGATTACATCTTGTAGTTGATTACTATACGGTTTATTTGGTGGAAGATTATATGTTCATATCCATTATGCTATTTTAATACCCCTCTAATCTTGAGCATGATTATCATTTGTGACTAGTTACTTTCATTCTTGAGGTCATGGGAGAAATCCTGTTGCAAGTAATCATGTGAACTTTATATGTGTTTGTTATTTTGATGGTATGTATGTTGTGATTCCCTTAGTGGTGTCATGTGAATGTCGACTACATGGCACTTCACCTTATTAGCGCCTAAGGGAATGCATTGTGGAGTAGTTATTAGATGATGGGTTGCGAGAGTGATAGAAGCTTAAACCCTAGTTTATGGCCTACTTCGTAAGGGTCTGATTTGGATCCAAAAGTTTAATGCTATGGCTAGATTTTATCTTAATACTTTTCTGGTAGTTGCGGATGCCTGCGTGGGGGTTAATCATAAGTAGGAGGTTTTTTGAAGTAAGAATAGCACCTACACCCACCCACATATCAAATTATCAAAGTAGCTCACACAAATTAAACCAACATGATGAAAGTGACTAGATGAAATTCCTGTGTACCCTTAAGAACACTTTGCTTATCATAAGAGACAATTTTGGTCTGTCCTTTTCCACAAAAGGATTGGGCTACCTTGTTGCATATTATTCTTCGCTATGTTACTTGCTTGTTACAAATTATCTTGCTATCAAACTACTCGTTACTGATAATTTCAGCACTTGCAGAGAATACCTCACTGAAAACCACTTGTCATTTCCTTCTGCTGCTCGTTGGGTTTGGCACTCTTACTTATCGAAAGGACTACGATTGATCCCCTATACTTGTGGGTCATCAGGGTGCGAATGGACCGACCGCTAGTCATAGAGGCCGACTTGTTTGAACACCCGCAACTGTCAAAATGTAAGCTGTCTAGGCCACGAGCCTGCAGCCGGTAGTCTCCACCAGCTTCGGGGACTACTATCGGGGGGTTGAGCCCCGGGTAGGCAAATCTGGACCAAACAATTTATCAAAACAATGGGGCGGAAAGCACCCCACCATCCGACTTGCCCTACCAGCCGGCCGTTCACCTCTGGGTCGTCTGGGAGTGGCAGTGAGGCTTGGCCCAACAGGGCCGACTCCCGATCAGGCCGACAAGACGACCTGACAGCCTCCTCCTACGGTAGGAAGACATGTCTACAATGCTCTTGCCGCTCCTGACCAAGGCACACATGGCTATAGTGTGCCCCGAGACCACGCCACGGAGTCGGCGGCGGCAATGTGGTGTGGTCCTGTAGCGAGTCGGTGCCCGCCACACCGTGATGCAACCAATGATGTGCCACAATAATGGGCCGTTGGGGGACCCGCACCTGGCTGGTCCCGGCAGCCGGCGGGGCCTACTGTCCGGCATGAGGCGATCACACTGGGGTCCCACACCGATGCATCTTTACATTGTAGCACTGGGGGACCGGTCTATAAGACCCCCTAGGAGCCATCTATGCAGGGGGTGATCCTTCACACACACACACACACACACACACACACACACACACACACACACACATGCACACACACACACACACTCACATAACCAGGAGAAGGAGATAGCTAGCTATTCTTCCTCCTCCCATCAAACAACTCCAGCAGCGCATTGTAACCACTATGTGTGATCCATCTAGTAGATATGAGAGGACTAGGTAGATCTATAGTCCGTCTCCGCTTGTTCCCAATCTCACCTTCGGAACCCTCTGACATCCTCTGGCCCCAACCATGTTCGATAGGCCTAGCCATAGCATCGGCAGTGAGCACACCACGACAACCTCGAGATTGTAAGTTGTGTTCTAACCCTAAGGTGAGTAATGGTTAATCTGTCTCTACCGACTAAACTCCTCATCTTATATAGGTATTGGGGGTTTCTAGGGTTACACATGGTCAGTTTTCAGCTAGGCATACGCATGTAGACGGCCAGGGAAATCCTTGAAGGGCATGCCAAGTCTTTGGCACAATCCTCCTTGCGCAGGTTGAGGCTTAAGTGAAAGGCTCGATATGGTTGACTAGAGGGGGGGTGAATAGGCAACTACCATTTTTAGCATTTCTTAACAAATTATTAGGTTTAGTAACAAATAGGTTGCCTAGATATGCAACTAGATGAACAACCTATATGATGCTAGCAACAACAATAACACAAGCAAGCAAGGGATACAACACAAATAAAAGCTTGCACAAAGTAAAGGTAGGAAGGGACCACAAGTGGAGTCAGTGGAGACAAGGATGTGTTACCGAAGTTCCTTCCCTTTGAGGGGAAGTACGTCTCCGCCGAAGAGGTGTGGCGACACAATGCTCCCCAATAAGCCACTAGGGCCACCATATTCTCCTCACGCCCTTGACAGTGCAAGTTGCCGTGATTCCACTAGTGGTGCGCTTGAAGGAGGCAACCGGGCCTTTACAAACAAGGTCGGGGCAATCTCCACAACCTAATTGGAGGCTCCCAACACCACCATGAAGCTTCACCACAACGGAATGTGGCTCCGCGGTGACCTCAACCTTATAGGGTGCTCAAACACCCAAGAGTAACAAGATTCGCAAGGGATTAGTGGGGGAAATCAAATTTCTCTTGGTGGAAGTGTAGATCTAGGCCTTCTCAACCAATCCCCTGGAAATCAACAAGTTTGATTGGCTAGGGAGAGAGATCGGGCAAGAATGAGATTTGAGCAACAATGGACCTTGCGATAGGAAGATGTAAGTCCACTTGAAGAACAAGACTCACTATAATGTGGTGGAAAGATTCCAACCGTCATGCCCCTTCAGCCTGTGCACAAGTACTTTCGCTGGCATGGAAGGTTGAGAACTGGCGTTCAACTCAACACGTCTGGGAAGCGGTAGTGCCACCGAAGCGTTACTACTGCTTCCACTAGCGGTACTACCACGTAGTGTTGAGCAACAAGTAGAAACAGCGGTAGTAGAGAAGGACAACGTGGTAATGCTACACAGGGTGGTACTACCACGGTCTAGTGCCCCTCTACTTATGCTTGAAGGTTAGAGCAGCCTGGAGGACTCATAATAAGAGGTACTCCAAGCGGTAGTTCCGTCGGGGCGGTACTTCCGCTTAACTGTTAGATGCCCAGTAAATCTACGGTAGTGGGGTGCTAGTCAGAGCCGTAGTACCGCTGGAGTGGTACTACCACGCTGAACTACCTCCCATTTACAAAGCACTAAAATAGGTGGAAGTCCTAGTACCACTGAACTGCGGCCATACCACCAGAGCGGTATTACCACTTATCTGCCTGAAGAAGGCCCAAGCACAAGGGAGGAAAAGCTCCAAATCCGGAAAGGAAGGAGGGTGCAAAAATACTATGTACATGTTGATTCCACCCAAAACATTCCGAGCAGGACCTCTCTTAATAGTATGGTGATCATACGACTCATATCCACCGAAAATGTAACATGATTATTCACCGAAAATGAATCCTCCTGTGCCATAAGATGGATTCTCTGAAATTCTCAATGCACATGATTATTCTGCAGAAGTATTGTCATCAATCACTGAAACCACTGTCGCGGGGATATCCATGGCCACCTATGGGACCGGGAGGCCCCTTGCTAGTTCGGCGAGGGACGTCACGTTGCACAAAGAGCAAAGCAATGTGCGGCAGCACGGCAGAGAGCACACAAGAAGTTTACCTAGGTTCAGGCCGCCATGAGGTGTAAGACCCTACTCCTGTGTTGGTGGATTGATGGTGGAAATGAACATGGTGGTGCGTGGGACACTTGCCCAGCAAGGTGTGCCTCAGGGCTACGGTGGCCACAAGCGTATGGTGGCTTGGGTTTTGTCTAGTTTCCAAAACATCTAACCCGCTCCTACCATTGCCATGGGCCTCCTTTTATAGATTAAGAGGTCACCACAGTGGAAAAACAGTCATTACCCACTGATATGATAGCAAATAGTGCTATCATACCTAACTCTGCGGGCTGGCAGGGTGCATTAAATGCACCTCTCAGTGTCACATCACTAGCTGCCCGGCTAGGCCTACCAGGATTATCTTGCCAACTTTGCTCCTATTCTCTTGACACGTGCTAGACTTGTGTCACCTGTGGGTTTCTTCTGTAGGAGTTGGCTGGCATGTAGCGAATGCTACCACTTAATCACCTTGCGGCTTGAAACCGCACTGATTGACGACGTGGGTCGTTTTTGCGTGGTTGGCGGGGTGGTTCAGGCCCCGCAACCCTCGGCAGGTGCTACCGGGGAGTCTTGGCAACTTGCTTCTGGTGGTGGCCTGGCCCCTTGCCGGGCTCACCTGCCCGGCGAGGGAGGCCCTTCTCTTGCCGATATCCCTCTGATCTGCATGTTGGTTCTTCAAGTTTGTTGGCCTTTTAACTTATGGCTTAAGCTGGTGCTCCAATCTTGATTTGTGCCTGTGCACAATTGGGCAACATACCCAGGGTCTGTTGCACCGACAGAAGCCCATGGACCTACCCCGATCGTGTTGCTGAGCATCAATGGGGTAGGGCCTAATAGGCGCACATGCAGGGCTGCTAAAGGGGTTGGCCCCTTTTTCTGTTGTTGCTTCATTGGTCTTGATCTTGGCGGCGATTTCCAATTTCCACGCGTGCGGTGCGTGGTGCCATGGAAGAACTTGGAGTGTGACCCTCGGATTCTCCTCGCCCCATGATCACGGGGTGAAAACTGCCAAATTACTCTTCCCACAGCACGCTCTTATCCTTAGCCACGTATGTTGCTTGCATAGCGCGGGGTATGCAACGGAGGTGCGTGGTGCAGAAGAGCATCTTGAAGTGGGTCAGTCCGTCTTGAATTGACAGAGGAGGGTGGCAATTGCCTGTCGTCGGAGCAGATGCCCTTCCCTGCCCGGCCCATAAAATGGGAGGAGTGGCGGGGGGGGGGGGGCGAAATCCCTCATCCACCTCTGCATCCCTCTCTTCCTTCTAACATAGTTCTCTGCTTCTTTTGGTAATGCTGAAGGGAAGGGCCTGGGCCTCTCCCCCGGGCTTCTGTTCGGGGCAATTGCTACCTCATGTTGGTGCTTACGCTCGTGGAGTAAGTCTGGTCCTTGGTGCGATCAACCTCTTGGCCCCTTTGAAGCACGTCTGGGAGGAGGAGCTGCAGATCACTTGTAGTCCAAGCATTGCTCCTCCCGGAGGCCTTGGGGCCGTTGTCTATGGGAGGCGTGCCTTCCTGCCCGCAAAGGTGGAGTGCGGCACACCTGGAGCTTCCTGGTCGTCCTGGTCGATTGTTGTTTCTCTGTTGGAGGCGTCAGACTGGAGTCATGGCGCCTCCAGGGAGCAGTGGTGGTGAGGAGAAAGGGAGGGAAGATGGAGAAGGCAGGTGGCAGGGGGTTAGGTCGGAGTACGATGGCTTGGATGCCTTCGCCTTCGATCGTCAACCTGTCGCCTCGTCTTTCCGCTCTTCACATCCCTTCCCGGCATCGTCATCACCATCCTCTTCGGGTGATAGACGGGGAGGGATGTTCTCTTGGTGCCTTCTCCTTGCCTCCAGTAGTCTTTTGGCTGAGCTTGGGTGGATGAATCCATCGGCGCTCAAGTCGGGGCTTCTTGCTAGTCCTAGAGGTGGCGACCAGGAGGCGCCGTCCTGTCCCCCGCGCTCCTTCTTCGCAGCCTTGACACTCCCGGTCTTGTCAGGCCGCGCCCGACGGGCCCTGACGAGACCGGGGTGGGCTCCTACTTGGGTGCTCCTTTTCTCATCTTTTCATCCTTCCGCCGCAGTGCCTGAAGGAGGGGAAACGAAAAGAGGGGATGACGGGGCACTTATCTTTTTTCAATCTTAAATCTGCCGGCAATCACCAAATTTTAATTCAAATAATGTAATCTCTCAAGTCCATCTTTGTATTATGTAATGTTTGTTCTTATAACTACATATGAATGAAAAATATGAGTCTTGTCGGGACCCGTGCATGTATATGTCCATGTAGAGGCAAAGTGCCTCTTTAGTATAATAAACGAGTTTTCCCTGGCAGGATATCCTCACTACAAAAAAAAGACACATCCGTGACATTTTGGCCAAACGAAATTTTTTTCTGTCATACATATGACACTTCTATGACGATAATTGTGACAAACCCTGGTATCATCATAGATGTGGTGGGCTCCTACTTCTATGACAAAAAATCATGACAGAAAATGGGCTTTTCGTCCTGGGTGGGCCGGAGACGCAGCTGCATGACATTCTTTGGGCCGTCCATGACGGAAAAAACCGTGGTAGAAGCAAGGGCGAGGAAAATTTCGGGGAGTTCCCAGTTATGGTGGGAGGTTGGGGGCCGAGCGATGCGCGTTTCTCTCATAAACATACACGCGTGTGTGCGACGCGTTGGCTCTAACTGAACCCGCGCGTGGTGTTGGGCTCTAACTGAACCCGAGCGATTGCACTGCAGGATACACGTTACTGAACCCGATCGATCGATCGATGGCTGTTAACTGAACCCGATCGAGCAATTCCTTCGCTACTGCTGCTAACTGAAGCCGATCAATGCTGCCTCTGGATGAATAGTGAGTG
>NC_041386.1:402688984-402692921 GCF_002162155.2 Triticum dicoccoides
GTGGGGGTGGATGAACAGGACCCCGTGGTGTTGCCTCTGGATGAACAGGACCCCGATCGATCGAGCTGGTTGGGGCTGGAAGAACAGGACCCCGTGGAGGGCTGAATGAACAGGACCACCCCATGGAGGGCAGGATGAACAATAGACAGTGGAGGGCAGGATGAACTGTAGCTCGTGGAGGGGTGGTTGAACAGGAGCCCGTGGAGAGGGCTGGTTGAACAGTAGCCGGTGGAGTAGCGCGCGGTGGAGGCTGGATGAACAGGAGCCCGTGGATGAACAGTCGCAGGTGGAGGCTGGAGGAGGTCGACGGTGGATGAATAGTAGCTCGTGGAGGCTGGAGGGGGTCGACGGTGGAGATGAACAGTACACCATGGAGTCCTGTTTTGCGGTACGCCACACCCCTCCCGATGAACAGGACCCCCGTTTTGATCGTAGTGCTCCAACACAAGTCCGTTTCCTCCGTTTTGCGGCACGGCACACCCCTCCCAATTAACAGGACCCCCATTTCGACCGTAGGAGGTCCGTTTCGTCTGTTTTGCTGTATGCCACACCCCTCCCGATGAACAGGATCCCGTTTCGAACGTGGCCGGTCGAACACAAGGCCGTTTCCTCCGTTCTGCGGCACGCCAGGCCTCATTTCCGTCGCTTGTTCCGCCCAAGCCCTCCCGATGAACACGACGTATTCCGTTGCCTCCCCATGAACACGACGACGACGTTGTTTTTCCGTTCCGACCCAGCCATGTACATGAGCCCTCGCCGTACGTATGCATGAGTAGGCGTTCGAGATCCCGCCCGTATGTAGACATACGTGGCCGTATTTTCTTTCTTGCACCCTGGCCGCCTCTACTACGACACGTGCGCGCCTCTACATCGACCAGTATATATGTACGTACACGTTCACGACCAGAATGACAACGCTACATACGCTTCGACCAGTTGGGTCCCGACTGTCAGGCACTTCCTTGCATGCAAAGATGTAGCTCGTGGGTCCCAGTAGTCAGGGGGCGAAATATGGTGGCCCGTCCGGTGGGTCCCGCAGTCAGGTGGAGGAATAACTATTTTGCACGTAATAAGGAGGCACTTCCTTGCTACGGCCGTGGACCCAGCTGTCAACCTCACCACGTGCAGTCCACGTCCGATGGAAGCCGTTACTTGACCATGTTGACCACGCCGCACCGAGAGCACCAGGGCGGTGGACGACGGAGAGGCCTAGGAAGGGGACGACACAGAGCCGGGGAAGACACGGCAGTGGATGCCCACGCGTAAAGGAGTACGAGGGTTCACTGGTTCGCTGCGGTGTGAGGCTGTCGTCGCCGCAGAATAACAGGGGGTGTGGGTGAGTAGAGGGATGGCCTGGCCAGCGGTGGGAGTAGTAGGGGGCGGTGAGGCCTCCACCGCATTGCAGCCGGCCACGGGAGGCAGGAGCACGAGGCATGACCGGCGCTGGTTTGGGCGGCTGGAGCAAGAAGACCAGAGGTTGAAGAAGCACTACGGCCGTTGGATGGACATCGTACGGTCACTGGAGCTAGAATCGTGCATATTGACTAAGTTGACAAAGCCCTCCGTCCCCGACAACTTAGTAGGCCCACAAGTCAGCCTGCCACTATACTGGGTCCAGGCTAACAGGGGGAGTATTCATTTTTTGTGCGTAATAAGGAGGCACTTCCTTGCGTACGAAGATATAGCTTGTGGGTCCGAGCTGTCAGCGGCAGCAACGTTTTTTTCGCGAAATACAGAGGCCCTTTCGGTGGGTCCCTGATGTTAGGTGGAGGAATCATTATTTTGCACGTAATAAGGAGGCATTTGCTTGCGTGTGGCCGTGGACCCAGCTGTCGGCCTCTCCATGTAAACTCCACTTCCGATGCATGTCGGTCGTTGACCACGTTGACCAGGCCGCGCCGAGAGCACCAGGGCGGTGGACGACGGTGAGGCCTAGGAAGGGAACAACACGGAGGCAGGGAAGACTCGGCAGTTGTTTCCCATGCGGAGGGGAGTACGACTGTACGAGGGTTTACTGGTTCTTCTATCATCGCCGGAGAATAACAGCAGGTGTGGGTGAGTAGAGGGATGGCTAGGCCAGCGATGGGAGTACGGTGGGGTGGTGAGGCCTCCACGGCAGCAAAGCCATCCATTGGGAGGAGGGAGCAGGCAGTCCCGCCGGCGCCTGTTTGAGCGGCTGGAGCAGGAAGAGCAGAGATTGAAGAAACACGACGGTTGTTGGATGGTCATCCAACAGTCAATGCTTGTGCGTCAACCTTTTTTTAGGAAAGCCTCAAATATGTGGAAAACAACATACAACCCATCTGCCATTATTTCTAATAATTTACAACCCATTTTCTAATTATTAAGGTTTTTTTGGAACCCATATTCTTTTTGTTAGCATTATAGCCCATATTGTGGCCATGGTTAAAAAATTAAACATAATTTTGCATATTTTGGTGCGGTCCGAACTGTTTTTAATCCTGAAATTTCAACTCACATTCAAAATGATTTTAAAAATAAATGTATATCAATACAAAATCCAACAAATTCTCCATGCATAAAAATTAATGTAATTTCTAATCTCAAAATGAAAAAAAGATATTTGAAACTAATTGCCGGTTTGATGTGTTTTAAAAATGTACAGCCCATTTCTCATTATTGATGGGCCATTTTCTCGGCTAGCCGAATGAAAGCTCTCCTCGTCTTGAAAGATTTGCAGCCCAACAGGCCTGACAAAGCGACTTACTTGGCAAATCACAAAAAAACTGGGCTGTGGCCGTGGACCCAGCTGTCAGCCTCTCCACGTACAGTACTCTCCCGATGGAATGTCATTGACCACTTTGACCACGCCGCGCTGAGAGCACCAAGGCAGTGGACGACGGCGAGGCGTAGGAAGGGGACGATGTGGAGCCGGGGAAGATGCGACAGTGGATGCCCACGCGGAGAGGAGTACGAGGGTTCACTGGTTCGGCTACGGTGTGAGGTTGCCGTCGCCGCAGGGCCTGGCTAGCGGTGGGAGTAGTAGGGGGTGATGAGGCCTCATCGGCAGCATAGGTGGCCACTAGAGGCAGGAGGAGGCGGTCTCCCCGGCGCTAGTTTGGACGGCTGCTGCAAGAAGAGCAGCGATTGAAGAAGCAGCAGGACCGTTCAATTCAAATCCAACGGTTACTGCTGCTAGAATCGTTTGTTGACTAAGTTGACAAGCCCTGCGTATGTGTCTGTAACGCCCCAGATGTAACTTTCCCCATTTGTACTCCAACTCTTGCCGTTTCCGGTGTCAAGTTATATTTATTTCTCGGGTTCGGGTCCTTGTCTCTGTGTGTTGTTTTCGTTTTCATGCATCTCATACCATGTCATCTCGTGCATTGCATTTGCATACATGTTCATCTCATGCATTCGAGCATTTTCCCCGTTGTCCGTTTTGCAATCCGGCGTTCCGTTCTCCTCCGGTGGTCATTTCTACCTTTCTTTCTTGTGTGGGGATTAAACATTTCCGGATTGGACCGAGACTTGTCAAGCGGCCTTGGTTTACTACTGGTAGACCGCCTGTCAAGTTTCGTATCATTTGGACTTCGTTTGATACTCCAACGGTTAACCGAGGGACCGAGAAGGCCTCGTGTGTGTTGCAGCCCAACACCCCCCCAAATTTGGCCCAAAACCCACCAAACTCTGCCCCATGTCCTAGAGCGTTCGATCACGATCGTGTGGGCGAAAACCGCACCTCATTTGGACTCTCCTAGCTCCACTTATGCCTATTTATACCCCCTCCATTCGGATCTCTTCTTCCCCCGTCCGAAACCCTAGTCTTAAAAAAAAAATAACAGATCAACCCCGCCACCGACGGACGTGTCCGGATCCGACCGGACAACGTCCGCCCCGCCGCCGCAGCGAGTCTCGTGCCGCCACGTGGGCGAGGCCCACATCGCCGCCGCCGAGGCCCGGGAGCCCGAGGCCG
>NC_041386.1:402695113-402702509 GCF_002162155.2 Triticum dicoccoides
GCTCAGCCCTTCTTATAGCGTTGTTAGCTGCAGGTGAAGATTGGAGCCGTTCCTTGTTGGAACATTTATTTACTTGTTGGGATATCATTATATTGCTATGTTATCTTAATGCATCTATATACTTGGTAAAGGGTGGAAGGCTCGGCCTCTCGCCTAGTGTTTTGTTCCACTCTTGCCGCCCTAGTTTCCGTCATATCGGTGTTATGTTCCCGGATTGTGCGTCCCTTACGCGGTTGGGCTATAATGGGAACCCCTTGATAGTTCGCCTTGATTAAAGCTTTTCCAGCAATGCCCAACATTGGTTTTACCATTTGCCACCTAGCCTCTTTTTCCCTTGGGTTTCCGGAGCCCGAGGGTCATCTTATTTTAACCCCCCCCGGGCCAGTGCTCCTCTGAGTGTTGGTCCGAACCAGGCAGCCTGCGGGGCCACCTCGGGGAAACTTGAGGTTTGGTTTTGCTCGTAGCTTGACCTATCCGAGCGTGCCCTGAGAAAGAGATATGTGCAGCTCCTATCGGGATTTGTCGGCGCATTCGGGCGGTGTTGCTGGACTTGTTTTAACCTGTCGAATCATCTTGTTGTACCGAGATACCGAGTCTGATCGGTGTGTCTTGGGTGGAGGTCTATTCCTTCGTTGACCGTGAGAGCTTGTTATGGGCTAAGTTGGGACCCCCCTGCAGGGATTGATCTTTCGAAAGCCGTGCCCGCGGTTATGGGCGGATGGGAATTTGTTAATGTCCGGTTGTAGATGACTTGCACTAAACTTAATTAAAATGAATCAACCATGTGTGTTACCGTGATGGCCCCTTCTCGGCGGAGTCCGGGAAGTGGACACGGTGTTGGAGTTATGCTTGCGCAGGATGTTCCTTTAGCTTCTCGCTCGTGCTTCGCCTTCTCTTCTCGCTCTCTTTTGCGTATAAGTTAGCCACCACATATGCTAGTCGCTTGCTGCAGCTCCACATATATTTGCCTTACCCATTCCCATGAGCTTAAATAGTTTTGATCGCGTGGGTGTGAGATTGCTGAGTCCCTGTGGCTCACAGATATTACAACTCCAGATGCAGGTCCAGGTGTTTCTGCTCCAGTTGACGATTACGAGCTCAAGTGGGAGTTCGACGAGGACTCTCAGCGATACTACGTATCTTTTCCGGATGATCAGTAGTGGTGCCTAGTTGGGGTTATCGATTCAGGACCTTGTCGCATGTTGGGTTCTTTTCTATTTTGGCGCCGTAGTCGGGCCATGAGTGTTTGTTTGATGGATGTTATTTATGTACTCTGATGTGACGTGGTGAGTGTAAGCCAACTATGTTATCTCCCCCTTTTATTATATACTACATGGGATGTTGTAATGATTGCCTGACTTGCGACATTGCTTTCAATGCGGTTATGCCTCTAAGTCGTGCCTCGACACGTGGGAGCTATAGCCGCATCGAGGGCGTTACAAGTTGGTAATCAGAGCCTTCCCCGACCTTAGGAGCCCCATTGCTTGATCGTTTTTAGCAGCCGAGTTGTGTCTAGAAAAATGTTTTGAGTCCTTAGGAATTATATATCGGAGAGCTTAGGAATTCTTTTTACTTCCCAGTCTCCTCATCGCTCTGGTAAGGCATCCTGGCGTAGACTTTTGACTCTTCTCTTCTCAAATTTCACTAAATTTTTTTTTTAGGATCACGCGAGTATCTTGGTTTTGTTCCGATGGTTTTGTGACGAGAACATTGTTCTTGGTGCCTCCTGTCTTTAGGGGTTGTGGCAGTGTCCCGGGGAGTTGAGCTCCGAGGTGTTGTCGTCACAATTTTATCGTTGCAATTCTGGTATACTTGAGATATGTTCGCCGACATCGAAAATCTCTTTTATGCAGTTCGTTGGTGAGATAACCTCGACGCCACCCAGTACTGGGGCGGGAGTTCAGGAGTATCGCCATAACTTGTATAACGGATGCTTTTCGAAGGTTGAGGTAGATGGTTTCCGAAGTTTTCTTGGTTATGTGTTGAAGGATGGATACAACTGGATGTAGGATTTGCTAGTTTGGGTGAGATATTGTGCTTCCCCCGTATCCCCAACACCTGATTGCATAACCGGAAAGGTTCGGGAATTTCATAGGTGGGAATTCTAGTAGCTCTAGTTCTTCTTCCACGGATATTGGTTTGAGATTGGGATTTCTTACCGATTATTCGTTCTTGATCCGTACCTTGTTGAATTATTTCTCTTCCTTAATTCTACGTGGCTTCTCAATTTATGGATATGTGACCATTTCAAGAGGAATGCATTCGTTCATTTTGTTCGGATGTGAAGACTATATGTTGCAATTTTCATTCCGTTGGATTCAGCTTCTATATTGTTGTCTATCTATGTGCTAATGGTGGTCAACCTCTTCAGGATGGCTCCTCCAACGCGCACGACTCCGAATCCTGATCCGCCTCCACCTCCGCCTCCTCCGGAAGCATGGCAAGCTGTGATGGCCGCTACTAATGCAAATACACAGTTGATCATGCAAATCCTTCAAGAGCGCAATCAAGGCAGTCAAGGGAATCAAGGCCATAATCAACACCACTTTGCTACTCTGAACCAGTTCCTCGCAAATGGCCCAAAGACGTTCAGCGGTTGTGTTGAGGCTACCGATGCTGACGATTGGCTAGTGGATCTGGGCAAGCATTTTGAATGTAGCAACGTCAGGCCTGAAAATTTCGTCAAGTTCGCTTCTTTCCAGCTCAAAGATCAGGCTGCAGAGTGGTTCCAGCAGTACAAGGATTCCAGAGGTGGACGTGTTATCACTTGGGACGATTTCCGTCAAGATTTCCGCGCTCATCACATCCCTCAAAGTGTGGTTGAGAGTAAGCGTCAGGAATTCCGCAATCTGAAGCAAGGCTCTTTGTCTGTCTATGACTACAACAAGTTGTTCCAGAAGCTCGCCCGTTTTGCCAAGCAGGATGTTCCTGATGAGAAGAGCATGATCTATCAGTTCAGGGGTGGTCTTCGTGAGGAAATTCAGCTCGCTCTTGTCCTCTTTGAGCCGTTGAGATACGATGAGTTCTACAACATGGCACTGAAGCAAGAGGCTGCTCAGATGAGATGTGATGCTTCCAGGAAGCGTGCCAGAGATGTTACTCCTTCTTCCTCTACTCAAGTGGTCAAGCAGCAGAAGTATTGGCTTCCTCCTCCTCCGTTCCGTCAGCCGTATCAGCAGAAGAGCAAAGGTGGCAGTGGTTTCTCCCACCCACCCAACCCAGGCTTTCAGAACAAGTCTTCTTCTCAAGCGCCAAGATCGAGTGCTCCGTATCACCGTCCGCTTTCAGAGGTCACGTGCAACAAGTGCCAACAGAAGGGTCACTATGCCAACAAGTGTACCAACCAGAGGCGTCTTCCTCCTCCTCCTCCTGTCAGATCGGCAAGTACAGCTGTGGTCAAGCACAATCCCAAGCACGCCAAGGTCAATATGCTGAATGCAGCTCAGGCTGAGGATTCTTCAGATGTCATTATGGGTAACCTTCCTATTAATGATATTCCTGCAAAAGTTCTTTTTGACATGGGTGCATCGCATTGTTTCATGTCAAAGCCATTTTTTACCAAGCATGAGTACGTTTCTTCTCATTTGGGTAAACATATGGATATCATTTCTCCTGGCAAACGTTTGAGCGCAAGTCTGGAGGTGCCAGATGTCGCTATCACGATGGGCGATTTCAAGTTTCTTGCTTCTCCTATGGTTCTTGGTAACTCGGATATCGATCTTATTCTCGGGATGGACTGGCTCTCTAAGCATAAAGCTCAGCTTGATTGTGCAGCCAGGCAGATTCAACTGACTCATTCGTCTGAGGATGTCATTGTCTTTGCCGCTCGGGATAATTCCATCCGGTTGTTTTCTCTCAATGAGAAGGGTGAATTGGATGCTATTTCGCAGATTCCGGTTGTTTGTGAGTATCAAGACGTCTTTCCAGAAGAGCTCCCAGGAATGCCTCCACACCGGCCAGTTGAATTTGTTATTGAACTTGAGCCCGGTACGGAACCTGTGTGCAAACGTCCTTACAAGCTCGGCCCCGAAGAGTTGAAGGAGTTGAAGAAACAACTCGATGAGCAAGAAAGATTGGGTCTCATTCGGCCTAGTACTTCTCCGTGGGGTTGTGGTGTTCTTTTTGTGAAGAAGAAGGATGGATCGAGTCGACTTTGTGTTGATTACCGTCCAGTAAACAAGAAGACCATCAAGAACAAATACCCACTTCCCAACATCAATGAGCTGTTCGAACAACTCAAGGGTGCTCAAGTATTCTCCAAGCTTGATCTCCGTATGGGTTATCATCAGATTCGTATTCGTGAGCAAGATATTCCCAAGACGGCGTTCAGAACAAGTTTTGGTTCATATGAATACACCGTCATGTCTTTTGGCCTCGCCAACGCTCCTCCGACGTTCTCTCGCATGATGAACTTCATCTTCAACCCCTACACCAATGAATTCGTTCTGGTCTATCTCGACGACATTCTGGTTTTCTCGAAGAACAAGAAAGATCATGCCAAGCACTTGCGTTTGGTTCTTGACAAGCTCAGAGAACATCAGTTCTACGCCAAGTTCTCCAAGTGTGAATTTTGGATCGATGAGGTTCTTTATCTTGGTCATATCATCTCTGCCAAGGGCATTTCCGTGAATCCTGAGAAGGTGTCTGCAATTGTGAATTGGGAACCTCCTCAGAACGTGAAGCAACTCCGCAGTTTCCTCGGTCTCGCAAGCTGTTGCAGAAGATTCGTTGAAAACTTTTCTAAGATCGCCAAGCCTCTCTCAAATCTTCTTCAGAAGCACGTCAAGTACGTTTGGTCTCCGGAGTGTGATATTGCTTTCAACTCTTTGAAAGAGAAATTGATCACTGCTCCAGTTCTGACTCCGCCTGATGAAACCAAGCCGTACGAGGTCTTTTGTGATGCCTCTCTCCAAGGTCTCGGTGCTGTACTGATGCAAGAGAAGAAAGTTGTTGCTTATACCTCTCGCCAGTTGAAACCTAATGAGAAGAACTACCCCACTCATGATCTCGAGTTGGCGGCAGTTGTGCATGCTTTGTTGACTTGGAGACATCTTCTATTGGGAAGGAAAGTGGACATTTTCACTGATCACAAGAGTCTCAAGTACATCTTCACTCAGCCTAATCTCAACCTCAGGCAGACTCGATGGGTCGAAATGATTCAAGAGTACAATCCGAGTATCGAGTATACTCCAAGCAAGGCTAATGTGATTGCTGACGCTTTGAGCAGAAAAGCATATTGCAACAGTCTGATTCTCAAGCCTTATCAACCCGAGCTTTGTGAAGCTTTCCGCAAGCTTAATCTGCAAGTTGTTCCTCAAGGTTTCCTCGCCAACCTTCAAGTTTCTCCTACCTTGGAAGACCAGATTCGCCAAGCCCAACTTCTTGATGCTATGGTGAAGAAGGTGAAGATTGGTATTGCAAAGAGTCAGTCCAAGTACAAGTGCTACCGACTTGATGACAAGGACACTCTCTTCTTCGAGGATCGAATTGTTGTGCCCAAAGGTGAACTTCGTAAGGTGATCATGAATGAGGCTCACAACTCTCTCCTCTCCATCCACCCTGGTAGTACGAAGATGTATCAGGATCTCAAGCAAACTTATTGGTGGACTCGAATGAAGCGCGAGATCGCTCAATTCGTGAACGAGTGTGATGTCTGCAGAAGAGTGAAGGTAGAACACCAAAGGCCAGCAGGTCTCCTCCAACCTCTTGCCATTCCAGAATGGAAGTTTGACCACATTGAAATGGACTTCGTGACTGGGTTTCCAAAGTCCAAGCGTGGCAATGATGCTATTTTCGTCGTCATCGACAAGCTCACCAAAGTGGCTCACTTTCTGCCTATCAAAGAGTCAATCACTGCAGCTCAATTGGCGGAACTCTATACCTCTCGCATTGTCTCTCTGCACGGTATTCCTCAAGTGATATCTTCAGACCGTGGCAGCATCTTTACCTCCAAGTTTTGGGATTCTTTTCAGAAGGCCATGGGCACCAACATCTGCTTCAGCACAGCTTTCCATCCTCAAACAAGCGGTCAAGTCGAGCGTGTCAACCAGATTCTCGAAGACATGCTCAGGGCTTGTGTGATTTCTTTTGGCATGAAGTGGGAGGACTGTCTTCCTTATGCTGAATTCTCATACAACAACAGCTTTCAAGCAAGTTCGGGCAAGGCCCCCTTTGAAATTCTATATGGCAGGAAGTGCCGTACCCCTCTCAACTGGTCTGAAACCGGTGAACGTCAGCTGCTGGGCAATGACCTAATCACAGAGGCAGAAGAAATGTGCAAAGTCATTCGTGATAACCTCAAAGCAGCTCAATCCCGCCAGAAGAGCTACTATGATAGTAAGCACCGTGATCTGGTTTTTGAGATCGGAGATCATGTTTACCTCCGCGTATCTCCTATGAAAGGTACTCGTCGCTTCGGTATCAAAGGGAAGCTTGCCCCTAGATACGTGGGACCTTTCAAAATTGTCAGCAAGAGAGGCGACCTCGCCTATCAACTTGAGCTTCCTTCAAACTTTGGAAATGTTCATGATGTGTTCCATGTCTCTCAGCTTCGAAAGTGCTTCAAGACTCCTGACCGCACCGTCAACTTCGAGGACATTGAGCTCCAAGAAGATCTCTCCTATCGTGAGGACCCAGTTGCTATTCTTCAAGAGACTGAACGCAAGACTCGCAACAAGTCAATCAAATTCCTCAAAGTTAAGTGGTCTCACCATTCCGACCGTGAAGCTACCTGGGAACACGAGGATCACCTCCGTTCTGAGTACCCGGAGTTCTTTCAGTCCTAGATCTCGGGACGAGATCTTTTCGTAGTGGTGGAGTGTTGTAACGCCCCAGATGTAACTTTCCCCATTTGTACTCCAACTCTTGCCGTTTCCGGTGTCAAGTTATATTTATTTCTCGGGTTCGGGTCCTTGTCTCCGTGTGTTGTTTTCATTTTCATGCATCTCATACCATGTCATCTCGTGCATTGCATTTGCATACATGTTCATCTCATGCATTCGAGCATTTTCCCCGTTGTCCGTTTTGCAATCCGGCGTTCCGTTCTCCTCCGGTGGTCATTTCTACCTTTCTTTCTTGTGTGGGGATTAAACATTTCCGGATTGGACCGAGACTTGTCAAGCGGCCTTGGTTTACTACTGGTAGACCGCCTGTCAAGTTTCGTATCATTTGGACTTCGTTTGATACTCCAACGGTTAACCGAGGGACCGAGAAGGCCTCGTGTGTGTTGCAGCCCAACACCCCCCCAAATTTGGCCCAAAACCCACCAAACTCTGCCCCATGTCCTAGAGCGTTCGATCACGATCGTGTGGGCGAAAACCGCACCTCATTTGGACTCTCCTAGCTCCACTTATGCCTATTTATACCCCCTCCATTCGGATCTCTTCTTCCCCCGTCC
>NC_041386.1:402703117-402750135 GCF_002162155.2 Triticum dicoccoides
CCCGCCGCCGCTCGCTTCCCCGGTCCGGCAGCGCCCCGCCGCGCCGTTCCGCGGCATCCCCGACGCCGGCCGACCCCGCCGCCGTCCGCGCCTCCCCGCCGGCGACTCACCGGCCCCGCCGCCCTCTCCCTCCCGGCCGGCGAGCCCCTCCTCCGCGCCAAGTCTGACGCCGGCGAGCTCCAAGTCGGGCCGGTGAACCTCGGGAGTCGCGCCACTGCTACAGTGCGGCTGGATCTAGATCTGGGTTGACCTCTCCCCCGAAACCCTAATTTTCGTGCTATCTTTGACTGCTTGTATCTCCGCAACCGTAGCTCCGTTTTGGGCGTATGATATGTCAAAATCTTCGCCTCGACATGTACATCATTTCATTCCATCGCATCAATTGCATTTGAGGTCATCTTGATACCCAAAATGCTGTTAGAAGGAGGCTTCGTGAGTTAAATTGCAGATCCGTTAGTTCATCATGCACTTTTGTCATTTTTGTCATGTTTAATTCGTGCATGATATGCCTGTGCCCCTTTGGGATGAATTGTGAAGCATTTTGTCTTCTTTCCAGAGGTGCCACCCATGCATTTTTAGGATGTGTGTGTTGTCTTGTGCAAGCTTGCGAAGAGAGGTACCTGAGATTGCAGATTTTCACTAAGTCTGGGATATTTTAGTTCATGATGCTATATGTCCAGCTTGTTTCCTAGTGATCCGTGCCTCTTTTGAGGATGAACAGTAAGGGAGTTTTGATATTTATGTTATGCTCTATCCATCCATGTCTTTGTTGGCATATGTGGAGTGCTCTAGGTTGACTCAATCGAGCTCAACTTTTGCTTCGTTGTTAATCTGGGCAGATCGTCAACTTGTTTGCGATTTTGCCGATGCTACCGTTAGTGTTCCATGCATGCTATGCCTTTGTTCTTGCCATGTGTAGCTAGCACATTGTGCCTTCTTGCTGGTTATATGCTTTCCTTGCCATGACTTGCACCGTAGTGAGTGCATCGAGCTCGTTTACATGCCTTCGTGAGTTATATTTCAGCGTGTCTCAGTTTTCACTAAGTCTGAAAACTGATTGTGTTCGAGCTATGTTCGTGAGCTCGGTAGAGTATTTTGTGAACCCTTTTAGCCCCAGGTCACTTTGGATGTTTTATTAAGCTTGTTGAGTAGCTCCATGCCATGTTCTTACTTGTCATGTTCAGGTTTCGTATCATGTTGTTTTGCTGCTCCGAAGAGAGCATCGTGATCTGAAATTTCAGACTAGTGTTAATTTCACTAAGTCTGAAATCTGTTTTGCATTTGCGTTTTAGCCATGCTTGTTTGAACCTCTTAATGGATGAATTTGCCTATGGCTCAGTGCTAGTGTTTTGTCAACCATCTTGTGTACATCACTGCCATGTATTTTGTTTTAATGATTGGTGGCTGTAGCATGTTCATTTCATTGCATTTAGATGCCTACTTGCTGCAAATCGCATACCGGTGTCATATCTTAAAACGCTTGCCATTTCTAAACCGTAGCTCCGATTCCTATGATCTTTATATCGTTTTCAAGAGATTTCATCCCCTCTATCCAGTGGCACACTTGGTTTTCCAAGTTGATGCCAGGTTCATACATTTCCTGTCATATCTTGCATTTTGCATCCCGCATCGCATCCCGCATAGCATATCGTCATTTCATCATATTGCTTGGTCTTGCACGTGGTTGATTGTATCCTTGTTGCTTGTTTGTTTTGTGGGTAGAGCCGGGAGACGAGTTCGCTACCGAGGAGCCCGTTGAGTTCGCTTGTGAGGATCCAGTCAACTCTGACAACTGTGCAGGCAAGATGATCATACCCTCGAAATCACTACTATCTTTGCTATGCTAGTTTGCTCGCTCTTTTGCTTGCCACTGCTTCGATGCCTACCATTTGCTTGTCAGCCTCCCAATTGCCATGTTGAACCTCTAACCCACCATTGTCCTAGCAAACCGTTGATTGGCTATGTTACCGCTTTGCTCAGCCCTTCTTATAGCGTTGTTAGCTGCAGGTGAAGATTGGAGCCGTTCCTTGTTGGAACATTTATTTACTTGTTGGGATATCATTATATTGCTATGTTATCTTAATGCATCTATATACTTGGTAAAGGGTGGAAGGCTCGGCCTCTCGCCTAGTGTTTTGTTCCACTCTTGCCGCCCTAGTTTCCGTCATATCGGTGTTATGTTCCCGGATTGTGCGTCCCTTACGCGGTTGGGCTATAATGGGAACCCCTTGATAGTTCGCCTTGATTAAAGCTTTTCCAGCAATGCCCAACATTGGTTTTACCATTTGCCACCTAGCCTCTTTTTCCCTTGGGTTTCCGGAGCCCGAGGGTCATCTTATTTTAACCCCCCCCCCCGGGCCAGTGCTCCTCTGAGTGTTGGTCCGAACCAGGCAGCCTGCGGGGCCACCTCGGGGAAACTTGAGGTTTGGTTTTGCTCGTAGCTTGACCTATCCGAGCGTGCCCTGAGAAAGAGATATGTGCAGCTCCTATCGGGATTTGTCGGCGCATTCGGGCGGTGTTGCTGGACTTGTTTTAACCTGTCGAATCATCTTGTTGTACCGAGATACCGAGTTTGATCGGTGTGTCTTGGGTGGAGGTCTATTCCTTCATTGACCGTGAGAGCTTGTTATGGGCTAAGTTGGGACCCCCCTGCAGGGATTGATCTTTCGAAAGCCGTGCCCGCGGTTATGGGCGGATGGGAATTTGTTAATGTCCGGTTGTAGATGACTTGCACTAAACTTAAGTAAAATGAATCAACCGTGTGTGTTACCATGATGGCCCCTTCTCGGCGGAGTCCGGGAAGTGGACACGGTGTTGGAGTTATGCTTGCGCAGGATGTTCCTTTAGCTTCTCGCTCGTGCTTCGCCTTCTCTTCTCGCTCTCTTTTGCGTATAAGTTAGCCACCACATATGCTAGTCGCTTGCTGCAGCTCCACATATATTTGCCTTACCCATTCCCATGAGCATAAATAGTTTTGATCGCGTGGGTGTGAGATTGCTGAGTCCCTGTGGCTCACAGATATTACAACTCCAGATGCAGGTCCAGGTGTTTCTGCTCCAGTTGACGATTACGAGCTCAAGTGGGAGTTCGACGAGGACTCTCAGCGATACTACGTATCTTTTCCGGATGATCAGTAGTGGTGCCTAGTTGGGGTTATCGATTCAGGACCTTGTCGCATGTTGGGTTCTTTTCTATTTTGGCGCCGTAGTCGGGCCATGAGTGTTTGTTTGATGGATGTTATTTATGTACTCTGATGTGACGTGGCGAGTGTAAGCCAACTATGTTATCTCCCCCTTTTATTATATACTACATGGGATGTTGTAATGATTGCCTGACTTGCGACATTGCTTTCAATGCGGTTATGTCTCTAAGTCGTGCCTCGACACGTGGGAGCTATAGCCGCATCGAGGGCGTTACAGTGTCAACTTAGTAGGCCCACAGGTCAGCCTCCCAACCGGTGCGCCCCAGATGTCAGTGGGAGGAATCATTTTTTCGCGTAATAAGGAGGCAGTTGATTGCGTGCGACCAGGCCAGCGGAGGGAGTAGGGTGGGCCGGGGAAGCCTGCGCGACATAACAGCGGGTCACAGTAGGAGGGAGCAGGCAGTCCCGCCGGCGCTAGTTTAGGCGGCTGGAGCAGGAAGATCAGAGATTGAAGAAGCACGTCGGCCGTTGGATGGACATTCAACACTAACTGCTGCTAGAATCGTGTGTTCACTGACAAAGCCTTGCGGAAACAAGTCAGCCTCGAAATCTGTGGCGTGTACAGCCCATTTGCTATTATTTTTATAATTTTTACTCATTTTCTAATTCATAAGGAATTTATTGCAGCCCATTTACCATTTTTAGAATTGCTGGCCATTTTCTGGTCAGTACCAGGGTCAAAAAATTAACTAAATATGTGGGAAATTTTGAAAATTCGCAAATTTTTGCTGGGGAACGAAATATTCTTAATCCAAAAATTAATAGCCATACTAAACAAAATTTAAAAATAAATTAGTACCATGTCATGTTAAATCCAATGAAATGCGTATAAGATATCAGTGAAGAACAAAAACAGAAAAAGAAACTTATATCCCATTTGCTATAATTTTTTTGGAATTTTCAACCCCTTTTGATATGACTTTTAACAGACATTGACCATACTCTTAAGCCAGGCCGAAATGCATCCCTCCTCGTCTTGAAAGATTTGTGGCCCAGTAATTCGGAGAAAACAAATAGGCCTAGCTTGGGTATTCTTCAAAAAGAAATACTGGGCTACCTATTTTCCCAAAGAACTGGTGCATGAGCATTTAGCTTTATTTATTTATTTACTCATTTATGTTTAGGGGACCATGAGCATGTACCTGGGCCGGATTCATGTGAGAGCTTCCCTTCTAGTTAATTATGGGCTTTTCTATTGGGCCTTCATCAGTGGGCTGCATGTTATCAACAAGTGGAAAATGTGTTCCGAGTTTAAAAAAATGTGTTCCGTATAATAAATAGTATGTGCTACGTACGGTACGGGGCACTAAAGGATCGAACCATGCAACGACTTCCAAAACATTGTGTTTGTCGTTCTAACAACACATTTATTCAACCAACAAATGAAATATACTACTGATTGTACATTGAAAACAGCAGCAGCTGCAACCAGGGCTGGGGGTGCAACAGAAGCAGTAAGCAGGCCAGAAGAGTGAAGACGCAGCTCTCTCTTCCAAACCAAACATCAGCCATCATTACAAAAGGGCTACCAAAAAAGAACAAGTGTATGCATCAAATTAAATAAAGATCCTACTACACCAAGTGTACGCATCTAACTAACTGGCTCGGTTAGACATTACTATTTATTAAGCTATGGAGATTGGCTGAGGCTTGAACCAGATGGGTGCCTGACGGGGGAAACTCCAGCCAGCAGGTCGAAGTCTGATACTTGCGACCCTCTCTCCTAATTTGGGCTGTAGAGCGTGGCGGCACGTATCAGGGTATGGTGCATGTAGAGACGCATGGTACGCTGTGTACACACAGTTTTGCCTGATTAACGAAACCGCGCTGCCATCATGATCCTTGCCGTCGGTTATCTCCAGGTTAATCGGATAATTCAGTCCGACAAACAGAGAGCGTGTACCAAGGCTACTTACCAGCCTCCAGTCAAAAATTCCTGAAGGCCCAGAGAAGGTGGGGTCCTGCTCAAAGACCTTGAAGTGACTATGATTGTATTCCGCGAAACAACACATCCGGTACGTGCGAATGATCATCAATCTTTCGCCATCGTCTGATCGAGCCAGGAACCACCTGCAACTGCCATGCCACTTTTCTTTGAAAGGTTCTGGGATTAGGAAGGGTAGGGACACCAGGCGTCCTACAACATCATATCAAGTTGGAGTCAAATAAAAAAGGGCTCTTGGTTTAGTCAATCTTAAGAACAACATGTTATGAGCATGAATATTTGTTCAGCAAATGTTGACAGTAATATAAGCAAGCCATCATGATATCATAGGAAAGTAACATACTGCTGTAACAGCCATTTGTAGCGATGACTGGAGTAGGCCAGCAATACGTCCAGCCATAGAAGGAGTCAACAGCGTAAATGAAGCCCTTGTGTTCAATGGCATCAGAGAACCATGGAGGGTGTATGATCGTGCGATGGACGTGCAGATTTATCCACTTACCGCAGTGACCTGTCAGATAGGAGAGATCACGGTTGAAGAACACAATTAGCCTGAAGTCTATACAATTCGCAGATCTTGTGGGAACTTGGCAGATTACAACCTTGAGCAAATCAAACTTGGTATCATGTTGGCTACTATAAGATTCCGAGTATTCTGGGCCGCGGTTCCAAAGTAGTGCAGTGTTAATCGAAGGAAGGGGGATCAATCGCCGGGTGTAGACCTCCACGAGCATCCAGCTGCCGCGACTGTCGACGAGCATCATCCAAGACGTGTTCATGCCGACCCAATACATACCATTAATGTAATTGAGGCTGACGGGGATCGGATCACAGTCAAGGGGGTTGATGCTCGCCACCCTATGATCGCTATGCTGCATGACACTCCGTTTCTGAAGATCAGGCGGCATCAGCAAAGCAAGGAGCTGGCTTAAAAAGCTCCGGCCTAAGGGCTTTGAGTAAACGGTATAGCCCCGACGAGCACGCGGCGAGCGGCATGGTACTGAGATTGTCCACACGCGAAACAATGAGCTTGATTACCTCTGTGGGGAGCGAATTCTAACCACTCTTTCGGCACACGATGCTCGGTTCTGCCATTGTTAGTGCTTGGGTTTCGGACGAGGGGGGCAGGCTCCTTAGCAGGGATGGAAGATTGGACGAGATTATGTGCGGACAAATATGGAGAAGCGAATATGTGCTGCGGGAAGTGGACAGGTGATGATGACTACAGCACGCCGCTTGACTTACGAGACACATACCAGCAGCGTAGGGTCATGTCGATGCCACACAACTTGCTTGAGTGATCACAGTATTGGTACTCCCTACAATGCTATGCCCTAACTTGCTTGACTAGAGTAGGACTCTGCTATACTACTAGCACCGGAGGAGTAGTATATTCTAATCTAAAATAGTTACAAACTTCAATGCCCAAGCGTGGAACGACTATGAACCATGCTCAAAGACCGTGTCTACATGGTGTTTGGACATGGGCGACAACCTCAACGCCAACGGTGCTGCTCCCGTTGCACCGTATGTGTTTCTGTCCTTCCTGTTCGAAATCATGGTAGAATTCATGTTTCTACTCTGTATCCTACTACTATGCTAGTCCACATGATTAGTTTCATCTCTATTATAGCCGTCATGATTTATTTTGTGCTTATTCGGATTAAATATCGTAGTAACTTGCTCATATATTCAACTGGCACAACGTCCCCTACAGCCACTCCCGTTTCATGGACGGCCTGGTCGATGTTGGAATTTTGCTAGTAGGCCTTTATAAGGTGAGCTCTTCTACCACTTGTATGAGCATGAGAAGAGGAGACCTACACGCGCGCTCCTCCTCCTCGCTCGCCTCGCCACGCCACTCCTCGTCACGACGCGCCGCGGGTTGCAGGATTGAGCCGAGCTGAGGACAGAGCTATACTCCCACGACCTACCCGGACCGCACTATATAGTTTCTCACCACCGTTCTAGATCATTGCACCGCCAAGCAAGTCTTCTCCATCCCTCCTTTCGGTGTGCACCGGGAGAAGGGCCAACAGGCCTCCGAAACCCTGCCTCTCGTCATCCTGTATGGGAGAGGGGCAATCAGGTTTTTGGGGAGCGCACTCGCGCGACTGCTGGCAGCGACGACTTCACGAACGACGACTTCTTCCCCGACCTCGACAACCTCATCCTCGACATGGGCGAAAACGTCAACGCCGGCAACCAGTGAGATACAGGGTGTAGGAAGCGGTTTGGTAATTTGCATGCCTTTCCAACTAGTGAGATACTCCGTACAAAGTACGACAGAGAAATAACCATAGAGAAGCAAGCTAAAAGTAAACAATCAAACGAGCATTTTTGCATTTGTTTTGCATTGAATCGTTTCACAAGCTTGACTAGTGATGTTTTTCTACTTTTACAAAAACTGCATCGTAATGTTAAAACGTGCATTTGCACGTACATAAGTAATAGTAGTACTCCCTCCATCTAGGTGTATAAGTCTTCCCTCCTTCTTGGTCACGGTGCACAACCGAAGATGACTTATTGACCTGGACGGAGGGAGTAGCACAGTCTGCAAGCATATGTCGAGAGAGACGTGTAGTGCAATAGTATATAGTAAAGTTTGTGCTATATGCACGTACTTGCAAAATGCGTATGAATACACAAGGTTTCCAAACTTACCCTTTTACATACTTAATTAAGGACGCTAAAAATTGCTGAATGTTTGGGATTTATCATTTGCATCACAAAACTAATGAGATCGCCTTACGAAACAAAAATTATACTCCTCCTAAAAGCCACGGCGCTCGCAGGAGCGCTTGCGGCGCGCCATGAGTGCCCTGGTGCGCGGTTGTTTCCCAGCGCGCCGACACAACGCCTCTTCCTCAGCCTCGCAACTCGCAAGGTGCTGATTGGCGGCTTGTCAACGGGCGAGTGCGATCTCACCGGTGTGGTGATCCGGCACCAACAGGTACTCCTCCTCGCTGGAAGTGTGCACCCGGTCCACGTACCGCCAAGCGTAGATGAGGCGCTTGGGCCCGACTGCACTCAGGTCATCGGCACGGGTGTCCTCCTCCACCCTCACGGCCCTCGCACGAGCCTTCTGCCCAAGAGCCAATTGCCTGACTCTCTCGGACGCGACATAGAGCTCCCAGGCAGCTTGTTCCATGGTGCGCTTCTCTTCCTCGGCCTTCTTCTCCACCTCTATTTTGGCGCGCTCTGCTGGAGGCAAAGCCTCCCACAAGGCAACATCCATTTCTTTCCAAAGCTCCTCAAGGCTGGGGGCTCGGTGGGCGGCACGGCGTTCTCCTCATAGCGGGGAGCCGACGCGTTCTCCGGCGTGCGTGCTGGCGAGATTGGGAACGCTGACGCGTCCACCTCGACGCGTCGTAGCGAGGAGTGGAATGCCGACGCGTCCTCCTCGACTAGTGGCGGCAAGGAATGGAACGGCGACGCATCATGTCGCGGTGAGGAGCGGAACACCGATGCGTCCTCCTCGACTAGTGGTGGCGAGGAACGGAATGGGGACGCGTCGCGTAGCGGCGAGGAGCGGAACACCGACGCATCCTCCTCGACTAGTGGCGGCGAGGAATGGAACGAGTATGCGTGACCGTCCGCGCGGTGCAGCGAGGGGCTCCTAGGGCTTGGGAGGGGCGATGCCATGGTGGTCGACGTGAGAAGGAGGGATAGGAGATAGTGATGTCGTGGGAGGCTCAGTATTAATAGCGAGCAATGGCACACCTGCGTAAGATATGGACTAAGCTGCACTGACTTAACTGCCGGTCCAGTTGCGTCACTGACCCTGTTGGGCCCATATGTCAGTGACCGAATGCACCTGCAGTTAAGTAACAGCTACGTGGGCATATTTGTTGGAGTAAATTACGGGGGAGCGAAGGGGTGGAAATATTGTTGGTCACAACGGATTGGACGAGCGTGGGGGAGGAGAGTCATGCATGCAGATTTTTTCACATGGGGTGGAGTGGTGGGACCGCCGGAGGGAGAAGGAGAGTTTGGCAGGCATATTGTTTCCACACATGGAGAGGAAAAGATTTGGAGACGAACGGGCTTCCTGCAAGTATGGGGAACAGTGCAGAATTAGTCATCTTGCATGCCGGGCAAGGTATTGTCTCAAGTCATTAAAAACAAACAGGCCCCACACATGTTCATATTTCAAGGTGCAATAATTATTGCATGCGATGATTAAGGCTGGCCATAATGGTGGTATCTTAGCTGGTATCATGCACACGGGAATACCAAACATGCTGATGTGGCAAATAATTAAAGAAGAGAGAGGGGTTAGAGTAACTAGTGTTCATGCATGCATTGGTAAACACATTTTTTGTGGAGAACGACAGCACTAGTTGAGTACTTTTGCAGACTTCAAAAACTATTCCACAATGTGTCAACATTCACAATGTCAAATAAATATTTTTACATTCATTATAAAACGTAGTTCTTATACTCATTATTATCAGTACTCCCTCCGTCTAGGTGAGCAAGTCATCTTAGATTGTGCACTATGACCAAGGAGGAGGGGAAAACGAGAGATCTTAATGTTTATTTGCTAATTAATAGCATTGCATGCAATGAACTTACCACTGCATGTCATGTTTGGTAGTCTCAAGTCATTAAAAGCATGCACACCCACATCTCCTATTGGTTGATATGTCAAGAAACAAGAAACGAGGTAGAAGTTAATGCAACGCGCCTAAGTGTTTTGGGAGTATTGTAGACATTGATATTTTTAGTATAAATTTGGTCGTGGGATTTCATTGATGCTTGTCAAAGCGTTAACAGGTCTGCTATGCATGACCTGAAGATGAAAGCGTTGAGCATCTCGAAGTTGATCAACAATCTTCAATTGTCAAAGATTAGCCATTCGGCCAATAAGGTGGCACACTTAATCGCTAAGTATAGCTTTGATAATAGATTAGTTGGTATTCTTATAAATAATGTACCGCCCTGTGTGGTGAATATTGTATCGAATGAGTGTACTGTTGTGGCTGGTTAATTAATATAAGGTGGTGTTCAAAAAAAGTATAAATTTGGTCAAACACTTTGCAAACGGTTTATGGGAGTAAAAAGGACCAGAGGGAGTATCATGCATGCGGAGTAGGCAAAAAAATTGCTTGTCTAAAAAAGGCAAAAAAATTGCTCATTTATAGCCGGTCGAAGTCTCAAAGGGCACGACCGCGCGAGGGAGGTGAAGGTCGTGGGAGGCGCGACGTTTGATGGAATTAAGTGAAGTTACATGCACGCGCCGGCATGGCGTGCGAACAGGCAGAAGCTATACCGTCAGGCCTACGATATGTGTCTAGTAGACATGACATCTAGTGGGTCCTGCAAAGTTCTCGAGAACTCTTTGGGGGCTTGCAGCCGTTTATCCACCGGGCAAGCCAGCAACCCCACGATGTTCGCACGCCCTACTCGTCCCTGTCTTCTACCTTACAACAGTTCGCTCCCAGTCGTCCCGTCCTGTCACATTAGTTTGGTCCCAGTTTTTTTCGGGGTACAACAGTTCAACTTCTCCTAACCCTCCTCCAAAATACATGGCCTCCCAAATCTCCATGGTCGCTGCTGAATACCAGGTTAGAGCCATCACCGATGATTAGTTCATCGTCATCTACACACGTGGATCCGAGAGGGTGAAAGCATGGCTTGCTTGCTTCCTACGCATGTTCAACAGTTCAATGGATGAGTGGGTCGCTGGGCTAGATGTTGAGTACACCACAGTCCTGGGACGAGAGAAGGATCTAAAGGACAAAGAGAGGAAGAAGCCCGCCATGATCCAGGTTTGCGTACATAATGTTTGCTTGGTCTACCACATATGCCATGCCGACGTTGAGTGCCAGGATTTTAAGAACTTCCTCAAGGACAAAAGAGTGAAATTTGTTACTGTAGGCTTTAAGAATGACAGTGCCGTCCTTCGTCGGATAGGTCTCGTTGTAGGCCAGCCCTTCGATATCCATAAGGCAAGCCTGGTGTCCTCCTCTCAACCTTAAATGCTAACCCTAGCAGCAGCCATGATTGATCCTTCATACGCTAAACTGAAGAAACCTCATCACGAGTTTCATCATGCATGGGAATCGAAGACATTAGATGAAGATCACATCCTGTACGCAGCAATGGATGCCTACCTTTGTTTAAATATCTACAAGGGATGGATGAAGAAGCAGAGCCCAATGTCCGGTTCAAGCAAAGAAGCATCGGTGAAGAGGAAGAGGAAGAGGGACGAGGACGAAGTTGAGGACGTGGACTAGGACTCCAAGTAGGTGGCAGTGTCATCGCTCATGCTGGTTCTACTACAGTGTCAAGCGGACTAGTTGCTTATTAGTTTATTTTCAAGGGTGTGTTTTGCTGAGGCCCCAGCAGAACTATGTTTATGTTCTTTCTCGTTATTTGAACTCTTTAGTACGTACAATAGTACTAGTACTATGTCTTACTACTGTTCTTCTTGGAGTTGGTACTACTGCTCGTATCTTCAAGTTCCTACTGTACTTAATACGTTCGTACTAGTAGTATAATTTGGGTCAGTCGATTTGCTAAAGAAGTTCGACGGAGCGAAGGAAGAAGACGACAGAACTGGTGGAAGAAGCCCTTCTAGCCATCCTTGTTGCATCAAACGGCTCACATGAGTCGACTGACCCAAATTGCTCCTTCAGATTGCAGGATCCACGTGGCCTTCAAGGTCTCGAAGGTAGATTCCGCGTCCGCACCCGGTTTGCGGGCTTGACGCGCGCGTGACCGGATTCTGCCACGACAGCCACCATGCATGCCTCCTCCGCATGGGCGGAGACGACAATGAAACGCTAGTTCCTCCTCGCCGGCGTGCTGGAGCACGCGCTCGTCCTCCTCTTCGTATGCTGCGTGCATAGATGTGGCTCCACCAGCTGCTCGCGTGCTTGGCAGCGCGGCGACATCGCGAGGAGGGACTGCAGATGACGTGAGCGGGCAAGCCTTCGGCTTCATGGCACAGGGATGGCGTCGACACGGCGGTGATGGGCGAGAAATTGTCGGCCGGAGCAGGCGGGCGCCGGCATGCGCAACGGCAGCGGCGGCATAGTGCGTGTGTGGGAGCTTACTTTAGTCTTTTATATAAGGTTGGTCAAACTTAAAATAAAACCATACTAGTACACGTAAACATTAGACTTAGGCAGCGCTTTTATTAGTTACTAGCTTATGTTCTTGCCCATTGTGACCAGCCTTAGTAGCACGGCCACGATACGGAATCCTGTGCAAGCACGTGAACCGCGGCTGCGCGGTTGATCGAATGGTGCATCACCGTGTCATGCTCGAGGGACATCCACCGAACCTTTTTGTGTGTGTGAAAACAATCCTCGAATATTACTCAACTTTTTTTCCTGTGAAAGTTATTGACGCTGCAATATTTCCATATATTTGAATTTAGCTCCAGGTCGTGTTTATTTGGATTTGGATGTTTTAGGTGCGCCCTAGTTTTTTTAATACTAATTTTGTGTGTGTGACTGAGAGAGAACATGTGTATGTGTCCATATGTGTGTTGTGGCGGAAGGGCAATGTGGAGACGGTGTGCGTGTGATACAGACATAGAGAGGTGTGAATGTGCAATTGATCGTGCAAGAGTGAGACATAGACAAATGTCGATACGTTGTGTATACATGAGAGAACGGTCTTCTAATTTACTTGTGTGTGTGTGTGTGTGTGAGAGAGAGAGAGAGAGAGGGGGAGAGAGAGATAGAGAGAGGAGCATTCGTAACACAACAACCATCTCTCTCGATTCGTCCGTCCCTCGCACGGTCGCATGCAACACATGCATCAACGCGCACATTTTGACACTCTCACCCGGCCCCTGCCCACCTCAAGGCCCGCACAATCTCTTCATGAATACCCATTTCTCTCCTTAGGTTTGTTTTCTCTCAATATCCGACACACACACACACACACACACACAGACACACGCAGCACAACACACACACACACACACTCCCCCGAGCACACAATTCATCCCCACCCAAGGTTATACGGCGACCACTCTCGCTTGTGGTTCTTTGCACCCCAACATGCACAACACCTCAATCTTAAAAGAGGGCAACGAGCAGATCAAAGATGGCGGCCACACCGCGCTAGAGAATGCGGGGTCATTTGGAAGTAGGGTGATGTGACGACGGCTGAATGACTCCTCCCTCCACCCTCTCTCTCTTGCACAGAATTACCAATCCCTCTCTCCCCTTCACAAAATTATCAATCCCTCAACCCACGAGATCCTTCCCCCCTCGTCCATGTTTTTCCTGCTCTCTCATCAAACATGTTGTCTCTTCTCCTTCCACGTATACAGAATCCAGATGCACACGCATCTCATGTATATTACATGTATGCATCTTTCTCACAGACCTAACTTCTTCCTCTCACTTTCTCTCTCTATCTCTCTCTCTGTCTCGTTAGGTTTGTCTCCTACTCTCTCGTCCACATACATACAATCTTTCCCGCCCTATCTGCTCCATCTTCAAAAGATCTCTCCGCACGTTTCATTCACACATTGGGATATGTCAAAATGTTGCTTCTATAATGACTGATGTAGAGTTATGGTTGTTCTTGTTGCATCCTACAAAGTAATAACTATGAAATGCATTTAGATTCTCATTTGACTGGGATTATGTGAGTTTGAGCATGTTGTGAAGTACTATAGACCTTGTATACATCTGGGATTCGACAATGATTGTAACTATTGAATTGTATAGACCATTACATTCGTAGTCAATAGCCTAATATATTTATTTCACAATTTCAACAAATGATTAGTTCACTACAAACTAAGAAAACAAATGTGTACTCCCTCCGTTTTTATTTAAGTTCGTGTATTAGCATTGGTCAAAGTCAAGTTTTGTAAACTCTCGGAAAACTTATAACAAAAAATATTAACATATACAGTAACAAATAAATACCATTAGATTCATTATTGAATGTACTTTCACATCATACATATTTGTTATGGTAAATGTTTATATTTTTCTATAAACTTGGTCAAACTTTAGGAAGTTTGACTTCGGTCAAACCTAATATGCAGAGTTTACTACTACTACTACTCGCTAGTTGCTTAGCCAAATCACTCAACACGCCACACGGGGAGTCCAGTGTCACAAAATTTTGAGGTCGGCAGGAAAATCTCCCGCGACCCTGATTCGAGCAGTGGGAAGTTACCATCATAGCCTTCGGAACAGGCCTACGGATGACGCTTGGTAGGGGGCTGTTTTCATAACTTCAGGTTCACCCTACCCAGCCAACCCCACCCCGGCAACCAGAGTAGTACACCTGAATACTCACCAATTTCTGTCCCCACCGCAAAATAGACTTCTCCACGGCACCGCAGCCTTCGTGCTCCTCCCCTTTACATCGGCGCACTCATCCACCACAGCGCATCTGCCTCATCAACGACCTCGTACGCCGCACGGGAGTCGGTCCACCATCATCCTCGTACACGGAGCCTCTTCCCCGGCATTGTCTTCCACGGTCTCGGATCTGCTTCCCGGAAGCTGACGCCAAGCGCAAAAGTACCATCGTCATGGACAATGAACTGATTCCTGTTGCCTACCATGACTCATAGAGGCCGCCGCGACCATCGTTCTCCTCCTCGATTGGTAATGTGTGTATTGAATCACTTAGCAGTACATGTGCAGTACCAATTTTGTTCATACCTACCCTTCAAATTTCTTGGGTGCTATTGTTCCCGTAAGAGTAATTGGTTATGGCCTCCATTGTCCAACAGAATATCAGCTTGTAATTGTGCATCGCTCATGTATCGCGCTGGGCTTGGGTAGGTTTTTCATCTGCAACCAGTAGTGTGGCAAATGATGGAAAGGTTTTAAGAACTAGCAAAATGCCCATCCGTTGCATGCATCAAGATGCATTTGTATGAGTAGTTTATCTTGTTGGAGATGCTCTAACATGGCAGACGAGTGCTTTAATGTTGCCCACAAGATGCGCGAGTATTACTAGTAGTATATTTTTCTTGCCATGTTGAGATTTTAAAACCACGAGTGCGAACATGCAGAGGAGGAATGAAGACCAAACACGGGATATTCGGGACATCTTCAAGGAGCGTGGCAAGTTAAAGAGGAGCTGCACCGAACCTGTAAAACGAGCTTTGGTAAGTAACACCATTTCAAGTACTTTTGTGTAGCCTCGTGTTCTTCGATGTGTATATGTTGTAGTTTATGTTTCTCTTAAGCGTGGTGTTCTTCGATGTGTAATAAGAAGAGTCTTAATCGTCCTAATGCTTTCGTTTTTAGCTTGATGTAGGAAGTGGGTGTTCTCCCCTTGCAGTCTGTTTTTATTTATTTTTTCCTTTTAAATTCACTTCTCCGAGTTCTGTTTATCTGGCTTCTACTAAATGGATCTAGGTTTCTCTGAGTATTGATCTAAAAAAGAAGTAACTTCATGTCAGGATGCAATTCCTGTGAGGAGGGAAGTATGGTCAACCTCGAGATCATGTTTCCAAAATGAGGCTGGATTACACACAAGGTGCCAGTTCCCTAATGATGCTGGATCAGACACAAGGAGTAAATTCCCAGATGATGCTGGATTACACACAAGCCAGGTGGAGTCGTCAGCTGTTCGTGTCCTCATGGCATTAGTAAAGGCTGAAAGAAAGCGTGCAGCAGCCCTGGAGAATGTAGCTGAGTTCCTGAAGAAGCGAAAAGAGCAATCAGATGCTCTCTTCTCCCAAGCCAAAGAAGAGATGGAAGAAGCCAGAAATAAGCTAGCAGAGGCAAAGCAGGCTAGGCGTCTCCTGCTATCTAAAACTGTTGTCAAAACAAAATTTCCTTCATAATAGCTAGGTTCAAATGTTTATCCAGTTAGCATGCCTGTTGTGATGTTCGTGCATCTACTGATGTGGCACAAAATGTTTTTTTCGGGTCATGTAATAACAGCAATTACTTTCCAAACAATAACAGACGAAGCATTGGACCTGGTATAGTTCACGCGCAAGCCCGACATTCCAAGTTCAACTTCCACATCAAACTCATGTTCACAGATATCTGCACATTCATACATAATGTCCACAACCATGATTCACTTCAAAGCCAAAAAAATGTGAGGAGAGTTATAAATAAAGAAAATCCTCTACTAGTTCCTACTACCAGTGCGAG
The DNA here is from genome assembly GCF_002162155.2 of Triticum dicoccoides. Lineage (NCBI taxonomy): Eukaryota > Viridiplantae > Streptophyta > Magnoliopsida > Poales > Poaceae > Triticum > Triticum dicoccoides. The sequence goes on from NC_041386.1 coordinate 402,719,373, forward strand.
CACAACAAGTCAAGACCATGCATAAATTAATTATATTTTAGTCATTTTTTGTGTTCTAAAATGCCTGCCAGCTCGTGGAAGGACGTGTTGCCGGCACACGCGCGGATTCAATGAAGGCAGGCGGGGCGGTCTTAAGCTGGTTGCACGCGGCGAGGAGGCGTGCTCAGCCGGGCCTGCAGCGAGTGCGGCCCTCTTGGCCGGCGCGTCGATTCAATGCATGCGCTATCAGAGGTCGCGTCCGTGTTAGAGCAATCACTCCCTCCAGTCCTTTTTTGTTTGGGAATAACAAAATCTCATTTTCCATTCACATTTTACAAGTAAAGTTCATGGACAAACTTTGACCCAAAGTACGATGGGGACTAGTAAACCAGAATGGAGGTAGTAGTTTTTTTAATCAAAGAAGGGTTTCCCCTTCCTATTTTCATTAAAGAAAACCAACATCTAAATCTAAACCATAGTATTTGCCCTAGAACTACCAGGTTCAACATCTCGCAACAGAAACCCATACAACCTCCATCGTAAAAAAACCATACAACCATACGCCAAGGAGGTACGTAGTACTATGAATTCCATTTTCGCTCCATACCAATCGTTCTAAAAAGTACTTACTACTTATAATGTGCCATTGAAAATCGGAACTCTTAACCCCGCTAAAAACGATATTTTAAACGTGGTTAATCGATCTGTGGCAACTGGCGAGCCACCGCGCTCCAAGTCATTCACCTGTGGTCCCGACCATCAACTCCTACGGATCAAATTATCACGCGAGCTGACTATTCCTACAAAGGTGCTCCACCACGTACCTAGTACCCGCAAATGCAGCAATCGTGCCCCTAGGGTTTTAAGGTTTATTTGTTAACGTCACCTTTACGTAACACTCATGTGTGCGAGACAGCAAGAGGCCGACTGCGTGCGTGCGCCTCTTCTCTTCGTATATGTACTCCACCATTTGTTTGGTGTCCAAAAAATTATAATAACTACTAGCAATGTGCCAATGCGTTGCCACACGATCAAAGTAGATTAATACAGTGGTAGAGCTAGATGCAGACTACGCCTGGGGCTGTGCTATGTTGAGTGATAAACTTCTATGATTTTATATGCTTTGCATGAAGAAATTACAAAGGAAGTTGTTTCTAAGCCTGGGGCTATAGCCCTAGCTGCCCCAGGCCTGTCTCCGCCACTGATTAATACATATTCACCGATTTGATAGGAAAAAAGTCTAGCTTTGAAATACGTATATCACTAAAAATATGATATGTTTCACTCAAAATATATTCCTTTGGCGGTTTTGATGAGATAAGGGAGGAATGTTGTTGGTTTCAAGATTTGAGAAGTGGTATATGTCTAATTTCTACTCTTACTAGCAAGATGCCCGTGCATTGCACAGAACATCAAGATCTTGTGGGAGAAAAGGATGAACGAGGGAAGGCCTTATCTACAAATGTGGTGAAGAGTGCGGGTAAATTGCCATATTTTCCTTCCTATCCGTCAGATATAAATCAGACGACCTACATTGCAGGATGGCAGGCCCACCACCATCACCAACTCTATTTTTTATCCCTACTCTTATAATAAGCATTGTCGGTGATGATCGTGTGCCTGCCATCCTGCAATATAGGCCCTCCGATCTATATCTGACGGACAGGAAGGAAACTATGGCAATTTTTCAAAAAGATACCCACACCCCTCTCCACGTTTGCAAATAAGGCCTTCCCTCGTTCATCCTTTTCCCCCACAAGATAAACTACTCATACAAATGCATCTTGATGTTCCATGCAACGCATGGGCATCTTGCTAGTTGTTGCAAAAAGCCCTTGTGTGTGTCAGAGAGAGGGCGAGTGGAGGAGGACGGAGTGCATGTGTGACAAAGACACAAGAAGTGTGTGTGTGTGATAGGTATCAGCTTAAAATGAGGCGATAGTGTGTGTGTGCACGATCGAGAGGGCGTGTCTCAAGAAGGGAAGAAAAATCTACATAGATACAAGGAGCGGGAGAGAGACACGTATGTGATGGTGGAAGATCGAGTGTGCGGGTGTATAAACCGATCTAGAGGCTACCTAGTCGATAAATGTTTGTGAGAGAAATACGAGTCGGGGTGCGAAAGCAAGAGTTTTGTGTGTGAGAGAGAGACGGTAGACGGGAAGGGTAGTGGAAGTAGGAGTTGTGCGTGTGTGTCTTTGAGAGAGAGAGAGGAGACTGTAGTCATGGTTGTTTGATCGGTAAACAAATGAATAATTTTAGTCTGGGATGGAGACAAAAAGGAGACCGCAACAAATGTTGTGTCTACAGGAGAGATAGAGAGAGTAATTTTAGTGGTATGAGTCATATGTAGAGACATATAGGGTGTGTGAGAGAATCCCATAGAGAGAAAGACAAAGTGAAAGACGAGTGGAGACTGTGTGTTTGGCGGTGAAAAAGAAAGCTTAGGTACCGAGTGATACCAGAGAACAGTAGCGACGTGAGAGATAATGAAAACCGTGTAATTTATAATGATAGGGAGAGTGTGACACTTCTCAAGGGAGACGTCGAGAGACGATGTTTGCGAGGATAGGAGAAACATGAACTGAGCGTGCGGGTGAGCTGGAAAAAAGAGAGTGATAGCTACCTGAAGGAGCATGCATGCGAGAGAGATGGGCGTGAAAGGAGTGAACAAAAAAGGGATTCAAATATTTGAATTCGAGATGATGATACATGTAATCCATACTCGAACCAAAATTGATCTATCCAACATGCATACTCATATGAATTCACGCACATCTATGTTATTTAATATGTAGATATTACTCATCCATACATTTTAGTAGAACATAATTTGGTTAAATTTTTTCGAATTCAACCTTAAGATTTCGAGATCGTTGTATTTGTAAATCATATTATACATATAAAGGAGCAGAATTCTTTGTTGTGCTTTTGAAAGTATATATAAAAAATGATGTATATAGAATGTAACTCCAATTGAAAATGGTTCCCGCTCGAAAAAGATAGAATACAAACGGGATTTGAATTGAGTTGGCACGGTAAACGTGCACTCTGCAAAATCTGAACAAAGCGGGGAAAGTCGCAGTAACCGCCCGAAACCAAAATCTGCGAGATGGAAATCACTACTGCCTATCCCTGCCGCGCAAAGCCTATATGCTGGATTTCTATAGGTTTCGATAGGGGTAGGTTTGTAATTTCCCCTACACATGACGTAACCGCCTCTCACCCGGATTCATACATGATGGGCGCCAAAACACAATGTTTCCTCGACCAAAATCGACTCCCTCCCCGATTCATATTCATACACGGTGGGCCCCAAAAACAAACTCTCGTCGGCAAGTATTTGGTGTATGCGAGATTACCGTCCTATCCCCAACCGACTAGAGTTGATGTGATTTAGTAGAAATTTGAAACGGGGGCTAAGTTTGTAAATTTCCACACATTTGAGACAAGCGCGCCCTGAATACATGGTTCCCCCTTCCTCTCTACCTCCCTTTTCCCCATTCGTACTCCGTGGGCACCAAAACACCCTCTCCACCCCACCCTCCTCCGTCCACCACCGTCCGCCACCCTATCCACCATCGCCCTCCTCCACCATGCCGGAGCTGATACCCCAATGCCGCCGTCCATTACAAGAGATCGACCTCTCTCATCCACGGCTTCGGACCAGGATCCTTGCATCCTGTCCTCTCGCTTCATCCCCGATGTTGTCCACCTTGCCGGCGCCGCTCCTACGACCGTCTCGTCCACCGCAGCACTGCTTCCATGCTGCCGACAGCCATCGCTACAGCAGCACCGTCAAATTCTCAGCAGATGCGTACACGGCGCCGAACCAGAGGCGGTACTCTTTTGTATCTTCTCAACTTATTTATCACAGCAAGAAAATAGATCGCCACTGCTTTACTCTGATTTCTTGTCTTGGTTGCGAAGTTGCCTTTGTCCGGTTTGCACCTTCAGATCCGCCATGGCACGCTCAACACCATACTCGCAATGCTTATGGTTTTCCCCTTTTATATTCCACACTAGTTAAATCACAGTAGACTAAATTTCAAAATTGGGTCAGTTGATTTTTCAGAGCTCACCGGAGTTCGCCGGTGCGATCGAAGGGGCTCGGGTGGGGACGGTGGTTGTGGGGGGCGGTGGTGGGGCCTCGTCAAACGAAGAAAACTCTACGCGGGTGGGGGCGGGGTGGGGGTGGCGGAGGAACACAGGTGGTGGGGCCGATGGTTTGGCCGGCGGCCTGTGCAGTGTTCTGTATAGGAAGCACAGTATGTTCCTTGTCAGGAGGGGGAGCAGGGACATCTGAAGTCAACAGCTGATACAGCTGGCCTGTACGTGATCGATAGGCTTTCAATTACTAGCGGCAATACAACAACGTAATTTGCAGCTAGTTCCACTTTCCCGATTTATATATCCTGGTTATGGTGTACCCCTGTTATGTATACTATGATCTTCCTAGTTGTTGTGTGCTCTTGTTATCATGGTTTGGCAACAAACTCTCTATACAGTATATTATGAACCTATCATCTGCAAGCTATCCTTACTTCTGGAGCCTATTTTTTTGTGTACTTGTGCCAGATTATATAAATGCACGCACCATATTACAGCACACATGAGCTCTCTCATCAGAATCCAGTGATAGCACACAAGTGTTTACAGGGGCGCCCCTATATTAGAATATCATCTGCATTACAAAGATAATCTCACAACTATTTATGTTTTCATGGTTCTCAAATGTTATACGCAATTACAGTGAATATCAGAATCCGCGCATCAGAAGAATATTGTGGAACACTGCAATGACTTACAAAATTGGCAGAAAGGCATTGAGTGCCATTTTGGAAGCAATGAAACTCGTACGCTCCCCACCTGTTGATTCTTGTTCAGAATATCATCCTAATGACTATTCTAACCTCGAGGAGTCAAAGGCAGATGGCATGTCCTGTTCACCCATCAAGGTGCCTTTTCTAATTTGGCAAGGTTTTATTGATTGCGCGTATCTTTCATATGTTGTCTTGCATTTCTTCTACTTTGTTGCACCGCCATCTGCTTAGTTTAGTCATCATATATGTCGAGATGCCATGCCCATCCATTATCAATACATATTCCATCTGTCATCAAACCATGTTTTTCCACTGAAATGTTGTTCTTGTGCATCAGACATCAAAAAGGAAGAGGGTGATTGCCGAACCTGAAGGAGCACTAGCAAAGTCCTTGTAAAACATGGTGGTGCCGGAGAAATCAGACATCACCACACTTATATTGGCTATACAACCAGTGACACAAAACGTAGGACCGACTCCAGCAGACTTTACCCATACTTCACTGGCCACACCACTAGCCCCACCACACAGGACCTACACTCCAGCAAAAGGTATACCGATTTCATTTGCCATAGCACCAGCTGTACCACAGAAGAATCCCACTCCAGCAAAAAGTACAGCAAGTCCACCGGCCGAAGACCTATCCCAACTGCAGAGACGGCCAATTCCTGCAGATTGGAACCACATTCCATTTATTCCCAGTTTAAAAGACAATGCTTTCAATGTTGTTAGGGACTACGTGCATATATTCCCATCATGGGAAGATTATTGTGAAGACAAACACCATTTTCACATCTTCCTGTCCAACTTATGTCTAAGTGCTATTATTCATGGTTATTATTTTCCTGTTTTCTGCTGATTGAACACATCAATGATTTACATTACATTGTTGTAACTAGGCGAGGGTCAATCTGGATATTCATGACGAGCAAAGCTTGCTTGTGCTTTTCAAGGAAGCATTGCAGCAGTATCGGTGTTACTTGAGGAAATCACACTTTGATGGCAAGTCTATAAACGAATTTCCGGTGAAGTCTCCTGTGCTAAATTTAGAAGACATTGAATGGAAAAACCTTGTTATGCACTGGCCTCGTTCCCAAGATGAGGTACTATCTATGAAATCACATGAAAATTTCAACTTCTACTTTTCCGCATGTGCCTTACGGATCTTTTTTGCAGGAAATCTACTCGAAGAAGAATTCTGGTTTGACAAGAACGACAGGATATCGCAAATATGTTGCCCGCTGCTTTGCTCTTGTTAGTACCTGTTGTCCTATATCACTGTACTTGCATACATACCTGGTTCATTATGTCACAGCAGTATGCATGATAGCTTGCTTATCAATTGTTCGCTCCAAATTATCTGATCTCTATGAATGGTTACATTAGTGTAGAATATATCCAATGCCAATGTTTTTTTTAGCTCTGCATTGTTCTTGTAAGTACATGCTGTCCTTTATCAGTGTACTTATAATGACAGGTAGTTGTTCATGTACCATCACTCTGCAGCTTATTTTCCTTTGCCCTCCATTTTCTACACATCAGATCTATAATTACTCTGACCATAAGGTTGGTACTGAAGAAGTTTAGCTGTGCATTGCTCTTGGCTGTACCTTTTGCCTGTATCATTGCACTTACATTTATAGCTACTTGGTTATGTAGCATCACTCTTCATCTTATCTTAAATATTCTCCATTTTTTCGTATATTATCACATCTATATTTACTCTTAACAAAATGTAGAATAAAGCCAATGCTTTTGAAGAAGATTCTGTGGTAAACTTCTTGAATTGCCCCCCCCCCCATCAGCATGGACAAGGCCTTTATAGAGCCTGTCTTCACCAATAATGTAAGTTTGTCCATCTCAAGCCTTCAAAATTTGTTGTATATATTTGGTTAGGCATGACTGCAACAGCTGTTTATTTTTGGTGTTTGCATCAAATTGCTTGTTTAAAGTTTATTATATGTAGTTCATAAACAAAACTTCGCCCTTTCTCAATTTAACTTTTCAGTTGTACAACCAAGTTCCTTCTTCATACCATGTAAATTAAACTATACAAAGCAAGTGATCTTCTTTTGCACTGCATGTATGCTTCTGTTCTTCATCTGTAATCCAGTGGTATGCTGAACCTACCCACTACAGCACAGTGTCATATTCGGCAATGTCTTATCTATGAAAAATGTCATATCATTCTACTATTATTTAAACCATCTCTTTATTTGCCAATCTGAAATGGTATAAATTGACAGCACACTAACCATTGATACTTATGAGTTCTTGATCTGTAATCCAGTGGTGTCTTGAATCTGCCAACTCCTTCACAATGTCATTTCCTACCATGTCTTGACCTGAACAATACCATATTGTGTTAATGAAAATTTAAACTATGTCACTTTATTCGTTAGTAAGAAATGTGATGAATTGTCAGCACTGATACTTTTATGTGCAAAACCTGTCATTTGTCTGCTTGTTTATCTTTCAGAGTGAGGAAGATATAAGTGTTGAACAAGCGCAGTTGTAACGCCCTCGATGCGGCTATATCTCCCACATGTCGAAGCACGACTTAGAGGCATAACCGCATTGAAAGCAATGTCGCAAGTGAGGTAATCTTCACACAACCCATGTAATACATAAGGGAAAGGGATACATAGTTGGCTTACAATCGCCACTTCACACAATACATGAATAAAGAATTACATCATCCTGATACACACAAGGTCCGACTACGGAACCAAAATAAAAGAAGACTCTCCAAATGCTACACAGATCCCCGATCGTCCCCACTGGGCTCCACTACTGATCAACTGAAACAGAACAACATAATGAACACGATCTTCATCGAGCTCCTCCTTGAGATCGGTTGCGTCACCTGCACGGTATCATCGGCACTTGCAAGCTGGTTTTGGAAGTATCTATGAGTCACGGGGACTCAGCAATCTCACACCCTCGCGATCAAGACTATTTCAGCTTATAGGAAGGGTAAAAGGTATGAGGTGGAGCTGCAGCAAGCGACTATCATATATGGTGGCTAAACATACGCAAATGAGAGCGAGAAGAGAAGGCAAAGCAAGGTCGAGAGACTATGATCAAGAAGTGATCCTAGAACAACCTACGTCAATCATTACTCCAACACCGTGTTCACTTCCCGGACTCCGCCGAGAAGAGACCATCACGGCTACACACGCGGTTGATGTATTTTAATTAAGACAAACTTCAGGTTTTCTACAACCGGACATTAAAAAATTCCCATCTGCCCATAACCGCGGGCACGGCTTTCGAAAGTTCAATCCCTGCAGGGGTGTCCCAACTTAGCCCATCACAAGCTCTCACGGTCAACGAAGCATATTCCTTCTCCAAAGACAATCTGATCAGGCTCGGCATCTCGGTTACAAGACATCCTCGACAATGGTAAAACAAGTCCATCAACACCGCCCGAATGTGCCGACAAATCCCGATAGGAGCTGCACATATCTCGTTCTCAGGGCACACTTAGATTGTCCAAACTTCCGGTAGGCCAACCCAGAGTTGCCCCTGGTGGCCACCGGCGGCTGACAGGTTGGACCAACACTCAGAGGAGCACTGGCCTGGGGGGGTTAAAATAAAGATGACCCTTGAGTCGGCAGAACCCAAGGGAAAGAAAAGGCTAGGTGGCGAATGGTAAAACCAATGTTGGGCATTGTTGGAAGAGTTTTATTCAAGGCGAACTGTCAAGGGGTTCCCATTATGACCCAACCGTGTAAGCAACGCAAAATCCAGGAACATAACACCGATATGACGGAAACTAGGGCGGCAAGAGTGGAACAAAACACCAGGCATAAGGACGAGCCTTCCACCCTTTACCAAGTATATAGATGCATTAATTAAATAATAGATATTGTGATATCCCAACAAAATATCAATGTTCCAACAAGGAACAAGCTCCAATCTTCACCTGCAACTAACAACGCTATAAGAGGGGCTGAGCAAAGCGGTAACATAGCCAATCAACGGTTTGCTAATACAAGGTGGGTTAGAGGCTTGGCTCAACAATATGGGAGGCATGATAAGCAAGTGGTAGGTATCGCAGCATAGGCATAGAAAAAGAGCGAGCAACTAGCAAGCAAAGATAGAAGTAATTTCTAGGGTATGGTCATCTTGCCTGAAATCCCGCAAGGAAGAAGAACGAGTCCATGAAGAAGACAAACGGATGTAGTCGAACGGGTCCACACAAACGCGAAGTAAGTGTAACCAACCCGAAGAAGCAACACCGGACGGAAGCACACAACATAGTAAACAACCAACACATGAACATGTCATCATATGCGGGATGCGGTATGTGATGCATATGCGTGATTTGGAAAGGAATGATTGAACCTGGCCTCAACTTGGAAATCCAAGAGTTCCACTGGAAAGGGGAGGTGATTTCGGTTTAAATCGATATAAAGATCACCGGAATCGGATGCACGGTTTAGAAATGGCAAGCAAAACAAATATGGCACCGGTCTGCGATAAACAACAAGTAACCATCTAAATGCATCAAGTTAAATATGCTAAAACACTCAAACATGGCAACAAAATACATGGCAGGGATCCACTCATGGTTCTTGACAAAAGATGAACACTGAGCTACGGCTAATTCATCCATTAACAGGTTCAAACAAGCATGGCAAAAGTGCAAATGATAACAGGTTTCAGACTTAGTGAAATTAACACAAGTCTGGAATTTATCATCAGAAGCAATCTTTAGAGCATGAAAACTACATGCTACAGGAACTTAACATGGCAAGGAAAGGCATGGCATGAAGCTACTGAAAGCACTTAACAAAAGTCCCTTAGTGACCTTGAGTCAAAAGGGATCAGAAAATACAATTGCAAGCATGTGAACATAGCAAAAACATAAACAGATTCAGACTAAGCATACACCCGTCAACAAGACATGTCATAAAAGCTAGACATGGCAAGAACAACAACATAGCATGCACGGATCAATAGCAACATCCTCGGCAAAATCGCTAAACATGTCAACAATCTGCCAGGATCACTTTATAGCAAAAGTAGAGCTCGATTGACTCAAGCTAGGGTGCTCCATAATTGCAAACAAAGACATGCATGGATAGAGCACCACAATATTAACAAAACATCCTTACTGATCATCCTCAAAAGAGGCACGGATCACTAGGAAACAACATGAACATATGGCATAAAAGCAAAAACAGGTCAAGGACTAAGTGAAATTCTAAGTCCCTGAAATCAGCATCACCGAGTAAGCTACTTTGCATGTTTGTGCTAGTCACCACAAAGATCACAAAAATACATGGCATACACCCCTGTAAAGATGGCATGGCATATAACAAAACACATGTAGAGCTCAGGATCATAGCATGCACACATTAATCATGGCAAAAATGACAAAATGCCATTTGCTGAAACAGATCTGAAATAATCATCACATAGCCCTCTTCCAACAGCATTTCAGGCATCAAGATGAGCTCAAATGAAAATGATGCAATGAGATGAAATAATGTACTCATCGAGTTGAACATTTTGATATGCTACACGCACGAATCGGAGCCACAGATGCAGAGTTATGACATGTGGAAGAATGCAAAAAAATAAAGAGCGAGAGGGAAAAGTCAACCCGATCTAGGGTTTCACTGTAGCTGCAGATCTAGATCCAGATGGCGCACGAACCGAGGTTGACCTCGAGCTCGCCGGAGCTGGCCGTCGTGGGATCGTCGGAGGAGGAGGCGAGGGGACTCGAGCGGCGCCGGATAAGGCAGGGCGGCGGAGGAGAAAGGCGGCGTGGTGGTGCTGGTGCGCCGAGGCGGTGATGTGCGGCGCCGGCGTCGAGGCCCAGCAGCTCGGTGCGGCTCGCCGGCGACGGGCGACGGGCCGAGGGCGTGAAGCGCCCGAGGCGGCGGAGAGGAGAATCGGGCGGCGCGGGATCCGGCTCCCACTGGGCGGAGGCGGCGGCGTCCCGGGCCGGGGGGCCCGATCCGGGCCTCGGCGGGCTCGGCGGCGCGGGGACGGCGGCGGAGCCATGTGGCTGGTGCGAGCGCGGCGGCGGGTTTTGTCCGGTGGACTTGGACGTGTCCGGCGCGATGAGGACCAAGGGATCTAGGTTTAGGGTAGGGAAGACCCGAAAATTTCGGGGAAGACCTAGTTTTATAGGTAGGAGGAGCTAGGAAGCTCCAAATGAGGTGCGGTTTTCGGCCACGCGATCATGATCGAACGCTCTAGACGATGGAGGGGTATTTGGTGGGTTTTGGGCCAAAATGGAAGGGTGTTGGGCTGCAACACACATGAGGCCTTTTCGGTCCCTCGGTTAACCGTTGGAGTATCAAACGAAGTCCAAATGGCACAAAACTTGACAGGCGGTCTACCGGTAGTAAACCAAGGCCGCATGGCAAGTCTTGGTCCAATCCGGAAATGTTTAACACCCACACATGAAAAGAGGTAGAAAGGGACACCGGGTGACATAGGAGCGCCAGATTGCAAAACGGACAATGGGGAAAATGCTCGGATGCATGAGACGAACATGTGTGCAAATGAAATGCACATGATGACATGATATGACATGAATGACATGCAAGCAATGACAAGGCAACAACAGCGAATAACTGAAGGACACCTGGCACATCGGTCTCGGGGCGTTACAACACTCCACCACTACGAGAGGATCTCGTCCCGAGATCTAGAATGGCACCGGAGGGAAAACGGAAGAGAAAGTGAAGAGGTAAAACTAAGTTGCTTCCTGGACAAACGAGTGAAACCATGAACCTTACGAGGTTGAGCAAATTTGAAAGAAAGAGTACAATGAAGATGAGCAAAGTTGAAAACCTCCGTTAGAAAAAGAGGAACAAGGAAGAACAAATTCGGACAGCACTCCGGTTGAAAAGAGATGTAACAAGGAACGATACGGATCAATTACGATAACACTCTAGTTAAATGGATAGGCACGAAAAGAAGACGATCCTCACAACTTGAGATGATGAGAGAAGAGAGAAACATCACAATGCCACCGGAAGAAAAGAAAGAATGGATGGAATGAACGGAAGGAAACAAGATCTTGTAAGATCACGCTTACCACAATTGCTAGAGCGGAGTTGTTGGATTATCAACAATGAAAGGATAAGCTTGATGTGGGCTTATAGAAAACATCTCAGAATATGAGGTGACAACTTGCCACTAACGGAAACGATAGATTGGATTTATATCAACAAGGAGACGGGAAACTTATTCACCGGAAGGATAACAAAAGAACTTGTATCCTTTATGAGCACCATAAAGCAACAATCCTTAGGGAAGGCTTTTAGGTGAAATATAACCCAAGATAACTCCAACGAAGAGGTTGATGGATTTAAAATACCTCATTCTTAACAACATGTGAATCATGAAACATGACCTCAAATTATCAAGAATGACATAATACCACCTCAAAACAGGAGATAGAAGGAATTGCACATCGGAATGCAAGATGAAGAAAAAAACTTGAGCTCCTCTGAAAAGAATCTCGATGAACACTTCGAAAAAGGAATTAAATCCTTGATGATCCGTCATGTAGAACATCCATGATGAACTCTGGTAACAAAAGGATAATGAGAAGAAAGGGAAGTTGAAAACACAAGGTGAAACCTTGCAATGATTTAGATGAAGCTTTGTGACGAGATAAAGTGGAAACTTGGAACTCCGGAAAAGAAAGATGAGCAAAAGAAAACAAGAATTTTGATGAACCTCCGGGATAAGGAATTAATCACTTGGATGAAACAAGAATAAGAATTACATTATGCTTATCCTTAACCAATTTAAATTGTTGACAAGCCACGGATTTGGCATACTACTTATTCTCGTAGAAAGGATTTAAGATAGATATGTCGCAAACTTGAGAAGGTCTTCAACAAACCACCGTTAGGATTTGAAAGAACGAATAAATTGATATGATAACCAAGGAAGAGAATTCTTGAACGAACCACTGTAAGAATTGAAAAAGAACGAATAAAACATGAAGAAACACCGGGAAGGATTAGGAAATAAACGAAAATGATTGAAAGAATTTAGATCCCTGAGAACGAAGAGATTACGAGCTGATTTGAGAATCCTTGATTTAAGCTCCGGTATGATTTTGGAGAATGATAGCTAAAAGCTGAGAATGAATAAACCTGAATTGATGGCCTCCGGAGAATCAAATTGAAAAGAATCTTGAATAGCTCCTGATGGGTGAAAAGGATTCTCACAATGGAAAACAAATATGAGAGGATGGCAACAAGCTAGCATCATGAATCTTGAAGAGAATGGAGCAAGATATGGAGGAAAAATTCTTCTTCGGTCTCCAAATGCAGAGAAAGATAATGAAAAGCCACCACTGAGAATTGTTGAGGCACTCCGGAATGAAGAATGGAAAAGTTGAACCAACGATGAAAAGAATTGAAAGATCTTGGAGAAATACATATGACTGATGATGAATCATTCTTACGTCAAACTTCGATAAGAAAATTTGAGGATACCTCCGGGAAAATAAGAAGAGTCAGGTAAGATCCTGGGAAAGACATGTGGGTTAGGTCCCACTCAAAAGAAACACCGTTGAAATGATTTAAAAGAGAGAATGCACCGTTTGAATTTAATGGCTAGAATGAGATAGCAACCTCGAAAGAGATTGAACGAAAGCAGAGTGGAAACACGAATCATCAAGATATCTTGAGCACTCCGGAACAAATGATTAGCAAGAAATGGATGATTGAGAGGTGCACCGGCAAGAGCAGACATTGAAATGAGGAAAGGGTATGATCAACAAAGCTTGAATTGAAACCACCTGAGAAGAAAAGAATGAAGAATGACGAACTTGAAGCTCCGTTAGGATCTTCATGAGAATCACCGGGTAAGAACATTGACAGAAAAGAATGGAGAGACTTCACATCCATAAGATGATACTTCATCAAGAAATCTGAATCGTTAGAGAAAAAGGGTGGGTGGGTGGGAAAAACAAAGGCAACTTGAAGACGGATGAAACGAACAACGTTGGAAAAAAAACAAGAGGTGATCTTGCGGATGTCGAAAATGAACGGACCCACTTGAAGGGAAGCTCACCGGTTGAGAAGAAATTGAAATGACAAACTCGATGATCGAGAAGGATTAGTATTCACATAGAAATATGAGAACACCGCTTAGGAAAGGTATGGAATCAACATTTGACATTGAAGCAACTCGAATACCACAACTGAAAACAAAACAAAGGATTGGCTTGCAGAATAGGCCGGAACAAACATATGATAGAGATTCCATCCTAAGTTTTCGTGGTGGGGCCTACACGAGCTCGATCGTACAACACCATCATGTACAATGCAGTGCACATGACATACGAAGCATCCCCGAGTTAGCATAGCCAAGGACTCTTTAAGACACAATGAGACCACTGTAAAAACCAACCGTGGATAGGCGGACCACTAGACGTCGAACCCCAATTTCATATCATACATCTGTCAGAAAGATATCCTACGATATACTTGAATTCCCACTTATAAACACCCGAAATTTTCCGGTTATGCAATCAGGTGTTGGGGATACAGGGGAAGCATAATATCTCACCCAAAACTAACAAATCCTACATCCAGTTGTATCCATCCTTCAACACATAACCAAGAAACCTTCAGAAATTGTTTACCTCAACCTTCGAAAAGCATCTGTTATACGAGTTATGGCAATACTCCTGAACTCCCGCCCCAGTACTGGGTGGCGTCGAGGTTATCTCACCAACAACTGCATAAAAGAGATTTTGGATGTCGGCGAAACTCAGGTATTCTAGAATCTCAACGATAAAATTGTGACGACAACACCTCGGAGCTCAACTCCCTGGGACACTGCCACAACCCCTAAATGTCAGGAGGCACCAAGAACAATGTTCTCGTCACAAAACCATCGGAACGATTCCAAGATACCCGCGTGATCCTAATTTTTTTTTGTGAAATTTGAGAAGAGAAGAGTCAAAATTCTATGTCAGGATGCCTTACCAGAGCGACGAAGGGACTGAGGAGTAAAAAGAATTCCTAACTCTCTAATATATATAATCCTAAATGACTCAAAACATTTTTCTAGACTCAACAACGCCAACGATTCGATCAAGCAGGGGGCTCCTAAAGTCGGCAAAGGCTCTGATTACCAACTTGTAATGCCCTCGATGCGGCTATATCTCCCACGTGTCGAAGCACGACTTAGAGTCATAACCGCATTGAAAGCAATGTTGCAAGTGAGGTAATCTGCACACAACCCATGTAATACATAAGGGAAAGAGATACATAGTTGGCTTACAATCGCCACTTCACACAATACATGAATAAAGAATTACATCATCCAGATACACACAAGGTCCGACTACGGAACCAAAATAAAAGAAGACTACCCCAAATGCTACACAGATCCCCGATCGTCCCGACTGGGCTCCACTACTGATCAACTGAAACGGAACAACATAACGAACACGATCTTCATCGAGCTCCTCCTTGAGCTCGGTTCCGTCACCTGCACGGTATCATCGGCACCTAAAAGCTGGTTTTGGAAGTATCTATGAGTCACGGGGACTCAGCAATCTCACACCCTCACGATCAAGACTATTTAAGCTTATAGGAAGGGTAAAAGGTATGAGGTGGAGCAGCAGCAAGCGACTAGCATATATGGTGGCTAAACATACACAAATGAGAGCGAGAAGAGAAGGCAAAGCGCGGTCGAGAAACTATGATCAAGAAGTGATCCTAGAACAACCTACGTCAAGCATTACACCAACACCGTGTTCACTTCCCGGACGCCGCTGAGAAGAGACCATCACGGCTACACACGCGGTTGATGTATTTTAATTAAGATAAACTTCAGGTTTTCTACAACCGGACATTAACAAATTCCCATCTGCCCATAACCGCGGGCACAGCTTTCGGAAGTTCAATCCCTGCAGGGGTGTCCCAACTTAGCCCATCACAAGCTCTCATGGTCAACGAAGGATATTCCTTCTCCCAAGACAATTCGATCAGGCTCGACATCCCGGTTACAAGACATCCTCGACAATGGTAAAACAAGTCCAGCAACACCTCCTGAATGTGTCGACAAATCCCGATAGGAGCTGCACATATCTTGTTCTCAGGGCACACTCAGATTGTCCAAACTTCTGGTAGGCCAACCCAGAGTTGCCCCTGGTGGCCACCGGCGGCTGACAGGTTGGACCAACACTCAGAGGAGCACTGGCCCGCGGGGGTTAAAATAAAGATGATCCTTGAGTCTGCAGAACCCAAGGGAAAGAAAAGGCTAGGTGGCGAATGGTAAAACCAATGTTGGACATTGCTGGAAGAGTTTTATTCAACGCGAACTATCAAGGGGTTCCCATTATGACCCAATCATGTAAGGAACGCAAAATCCGGGAACATAACACCGATATGACGGAAACTAGGGCGGCAAGAGTGGAACAAAACACCAGGCATCAGGCCGAGCCTTCCAACCTTTACCAAGTATATAGATGCATTAATTAAATAAGAGATATTGTGATATCCCAACAAAATATCCATGTTCCAACAAGGAACAAGCTCCAATCTTCACCTGCAACTAACAACGCTATAAGAGGGGCTGAGCAAAGTGGTAACATAGCCAAACAACGGTTTGCTAGGACAAGGTGGGTTAGAGGCTTGGCTCAACAATATGGGAGGCATGATAAGCAAGTGGTAGGTATCGCAGCATAGGCATAGCAAAAGAGCGAGCAACTAGAAAGCAAAGATAGAAGTGATTTCGAGGGTATGGTTATCTTGCCTAAAGTCCCGCAAGGAAGAAGAACGAGTCCATGAAGAAGAAAAACGTACGTAGTCGAACGGGTCCTCACAAACACGACTATAATGTAACCAACCCGAAGAAGCAACTCTGTAAAGAAGCACACAACATAGTAAACAACCAACACATGAACATGGCATCATATGCGGGATGCGATATGTGACGCATATGCGTGATTTGGAAAGGAATGATTGACTGAATCCATGATACTAAATTATATGTTGTCATATATATGTTATACATACACATTTAGTTACTAGGCACACATTGTGAGCAGATAAGTTCGGTCTCTATTAATCTTGGTAAGCACAAAATATGGCCTTGCATACATGTATCTCCGTTCTCATGTAATGGAATATATACTAAAGGAAAGACTCATGCTGTATGCTTCTGATTCATGTTAAAAGCGTGTAACCTCTTAACTGCTATGCTTCCTTTTCACATAATAGGAAAAGGTCTGTAGAAAAAAAGGAAGCTCACTGAGCACATCATTACAAATTACCTAGCGAAAGGCCATGTGATGAAGAGGATAATCAAGTTGAGAGCCCCAAATGTAGACGTATAATGGATGAATGTGCTTCTCATCAGCGCTTTGGCTGCATCCCGTGTCTCCAGGTGTGTAGGTATTGGCTTCATACAGTTCTATTTTATACACATACGTACTGGACTGCAGATTTGATTTCTAGGACAATTTCTTATCACTCGCATTATATAGTGTACATATGCATGGTTGTCTGCCTCGCATTATATAGTGTAAAATGATATAGACCAAAAGGAAAAACCAGACGCTTCTTTTGTGTTATCTAAAAGGAAAACCAGTTATCTCTTTTGTGTAATCTGTAGAGCATTTCAATGGATTTGTTGTATATCACCAAAACAAAATAAATGCCCACCTTTTATGTGTTACAGGAGCCAAAACACATCTTTCTACAGAAACATATATATATGGTCCCTTCTAAATATTCCTTGGAATATTTTATTTGGAGTTTCCAGATTTATCATCCCATAGTGTCAATCTTTTTTCTTCTTCTGAATCCATGACATAAAATAACCACAGAAAGTATTACACGTTCTCTAATTACTATTACATTACCACAGAAAGTTATTTGATTTTTTTTAATAATGTTATGTTTCCAATATGTTGGAGTTTGATCGATGTACAAACAGAATTTTGATGTGTAGTTTCAGCAGCCTTACTTAGGACTATTCTCCTTTCATTTTCCATATGGAGGGACTATAATAGGATTTATGAAGCTCTTGTAATTCCTTTATGATTCTTTCAATTTGATCCCATGATGACTTTGATTTTTTTCTAACAGGCAGGAACTAAAGTACTCTTGAAGAGCCTAAAAATCAAAACAGAGACGTAGCTCTTCCTACAGTTGTAAGTTGTGAACCTAAATTTAAACTTGATGGTGATGAACTTTCAAATGAATTCTGGGCAGTGTATGTCGATATGGATCTTGGTGCGAAGTCACAAAAACTTAAGAAATGGTGCGAAGACGCAAAAACTGCTACTCTTGGTAATGCAGAAAAAAACAAAGATTGCATGGCCTTCAACCTTTGTATGTGACTAACATCCTTCATCCATCACTACATTAATCATGTCAATGCATTGTCTATTAATAGTTCATTTTGTTTTTTGTTCGTAGATTCAAAAGATAAATGGATGATTATATGGGTGCGTGGCAAGTATATTAGTGGTGGTGGTGGATGCTTTCAATTTTAGTTTAGTTGTAGGGATGATGTTCCTCGGTTAAGTTTTAGTTAAGTTGCAGGGATGTTGATGCACGCTCTTGGTTTGAGTTTTGTTCTCAAGAAAATATTTAGATTATGCATCACATTTGGATGATGTTCCTCGTGTAATATCCGTTGTTGTAATCCAACAATTTTATCTAATATATGATTCTTCCTCGTGTGAGTATATTCTCTTTCTTTTTGCTCACTTGAAATATATAATTATCACCATTACATGTAGCATTCATTTAATAGCTGGCAATATATATAAATTAATATTATTAACATTATATATGTACTAAGACTTGAAGCGTTTCTCTAAGCAATGGGATTTTGATTCTGTACATTAAGCAACAACATATAATAGTGTTGCACGAATCAGTTTTATGTGTCGAATTCTTGCAACGGTCCCTTTTACCAACGGTAGTATAAGCGTTTTAATATGCGCTAGCAACACTGGATAAGGCTACACATCCCAAACCGTTGGTAAAGACACTAACAACGCATATATGGACTTTTAGATACGGAAACAAGCGTTGCTATAGGGGGTTCATGTTGTAGTGATTCCATCTCCGGTCTCCAGACGGACTGCGCCGGGTCTGGAGACTCGTACTACCCGGTAATGGCCTTCCCACTTCGGTGATAACTTGTGTGTACCCTTGGCGGACTGAATGCGCCTAAGGACAAGGTCACATTTCTCAAGACACCGGGCATGAACCCTGCAGCTGTGATAGCGACACAGAGCTTGCTGATAGCGTGCAGCACACGTAGCGGCCCGGAGACGGTTCTCCTCAAGTAGCATACCGTCGTCATGACGGTGCTGATCCTGCGCTACTTCATCATAGGCAAGCACCCGAGGAGAGCTGTAAATGAGTTCCGTGGGGATAACTGCTTCTGCCCTGTAGACCAGGCAGAAGGGAGTCTGCCCGGTGGCTCGATTAGGTGTCATTCTGAGGGACCAGAGAACTATCGGCAGCTCCTCGGTCCACCACCTTCCATGCTTCTGAAGCGTATCAAAAGTCCTTGTCTTGAGTCCATGATGCACTTCAGCATTCGCCCTCTCAACTTGTCCATTGCTCCGGGGGTATGCCACAGAGGCAAATGAGATCTTGCATCCGAGGGTTTGAACATATTGCATCAAGGTGTGGCTCATGAATTGGGTGCCGTTGTCAGTGATGATCCTTGCAGGAACTTCGAATGACACACCGATTCTTTCAAGAACTTGATTGTAGACTGAGCAGTCACCTTCCTCACGGCAGTCACTTCCAGCCACTTTGTAAACTTGTCGACGGCAACGAACAATAATTCAAAGCCCCCGATTGCTCGGGGGAAGCAGGTGAGGATATCGAGCCCCCAGACCAAAAATTGCCATGACAGAGGGATTGTCTACAGAGCTTGGGCAGGCAGGTGTGTTTTCTTGGAATGGAACTGATAGGCTTCACATGTCGTGACGAGCTCAACCGCGTCTTGGAGGGTTGTGGGCCAATAGAATCCTTGCCGGAATGCTTTCCCAACTAGTGCCCTTGATCCAATATGTGAGCCGCACATTCCTCTGTGAATCTTAGCCAGCAATTCCTTTATGTCCTCCCTATAGACACACTTCAATTCCACACCGTTGGGCCTGCTTCTGTACAGAGTGCCATCGACAAACTGATACATACTCGCCCTCTGTGCTACTTCTCAGCTTCATCTGGGTCATTGGGGAGTTCTCCGGTTTGGAAGAAGCAAACGATGTGCCTTGTCCAAGTGGGAGCCTGAGGCTCGGCAATGAGGACTAGCGGGACCTCCTCGGTAGCAGGAGCACCAGCCTCATTCGCAGGGTCCATTGGTCCGGCTGGAGGGGGTGGTCCGGCAGGCTGTGAGGAGTTGTTTGCAGCAGGGTCTCTGCCGGGAGCACATGGCTCGATCGGGAGAGGCTTACCGTAGTCCAACTTTCTCGTTTTCCGGGCCATTATGGATGGTGATACAGAGGGTTGAGAGAGGTGGAGAAAAAAAGTTCCTGGTTCCACAGGAAGCTTCTACGCAGCATACTTTGGCAGGTGATCAGTAATGCCGTTTTCTGCATGGGGTACGTGTTCTGTTTGCAACCCGTCAAAGCGCTCCTCTAACCTCCTTTCTTCCTCAACGTATCCTTCCATCAATGGGCTTGGATAATCCTTGTTGACTTGTCTCACCACCAACTGTGAATCTCCTCGAATGATCAACTTCTTGATTCCCAATTCTGATGCAATCCTGAGCCTGGCAAGGTCCCCTTCATACTCAGTTGTATTGTTGGTGGCTTCTTCCCAGGCAATGTGCATTTGGATGACATACTTCAAGTGCTCCCGGCGGGGGGCAACAAGTAGCACTCTAGCTCCTGCTCCTTGCAGGGAAAAAGCACCATCAAAATAAATAATCAATTCTTGGGGTGATTCGTTGTCGGGGAGAACTGTTTCTATTGCTTGCTCATCAGGGTTTGGCGTCCATTCTACAATAAACTCTGCCAGAGCCCTGCTCTGAATAGTTGAAGTGCTCTCAAACTTCAAACCAAAGCTAGATAACTCCAAAGCCCACTCCACTATTCTTCCAGTAGCCTCAGGGTTTCGGAGTATCCTCTGCAACGGGAAACGAGTAACAACCATGATCTCATGGGCTTGGAAATAGCGGCGCAGTTTCCTTGAGGCCTTGACGGGGCCAATGATCAACTTTTGCACACCAGAGTACCTCGATCTAGCCATATTACAACAAGGAGCTGACGAAGTATACTGGGAGCCGCACCACTTTCTTCCTTGCTGCGTCCTTGGGGTTTCACTCATTGCCATGCTTACTACTGCTCTGATCCTCCTCTGATTCTGTCACGGTCTGGCCGTTCTCTGCTTCATCCAGTTCTCGCTGTGCTACCAAGGCTGCACTGACCACTTGATTGATTGTTGCCAAGTAAATTAGTAATGGCTCTTGAGGCTTGGGCGCAGCCAAGGAAGGCACGGATGACAGGTAAGTCTTAAACTCTTGCAATGCTATATCTGCTTCTCAGGCCCACTTCATAGTCCCTGCCTTCTTCAAAATTTTGAAGAACGGCAAGGCACGCTTGGCAGACTTGGAAATGAATCTTCTTAGCGCGGCAACGCACCCCGTCAAGCGCGTCACATCCTTAACTGTCCTTGGTGCTTGGATCTGCTCAATTTCCTTGACCTTGTCGGGGTTGGCTTCAATCCCCCGGTGGGACATGGATAATCCAAGTAGCCTGCTAGAGGGAACACCAAACACACACTTGTCTGAGTTAAGCTTCACGTTGATCTTGCGTAAAGTAGGAAATGTCTCCTCCAAATCCTGGATAAGGGTAGCCTTATCCTTGGTCTTGACCACAATGTCATCCATATAGTCTTCTATCTTTCTGTGTAGTTGTGGATCAAAACCAATATGGACTGCTCTTGCAAAAGTAGACCCGACACTCTTTAATCCGAAAGGCATGTGGACAAAACAGTATGTACCACATGGAGTGATGAATGATGTTTTCACCTCATCTTCTTTGGACATGAAGATCTGATGATAACCGGAGTATGCATCCAAAAAGGAGAGCAGATCACACCCCGAAGTAGAATCCACAATCTGATCCATGTGAGGCAAGGGGAATAGGTCCTTCGGGCAAGCCTTATTTAAATGCAGAGCCTCCATTTCCCATTCGCCTTCCAAACTACCACTGGGTTTGCCAACCATGTAGGGTGCAGTACTCCTCTGACCAATCCAGCTGCCTCTAACTTCTTGATTTCCTCGGCAATGAACTGCTCCCGCTCCAAGGCTTGCTTCCTACCTTTCAGCTTGACGGGTCGGGCATGTGGGCAGACAGCAAGGTGGTGCTCGATTACCTCCCTGGGAACACCGGGGATATCAGATGGTTGCCATGCAAACACATCGATATTCGCCCGCAGGAAGGCAACGACCGTGCTTTCCTATTTTTCGTCAAGGGTGGCGCTGATGGTGAAAGTACCATCAACACCAACGAGCCCTTCCAGAACCTTCTTCACTTGGGGTGATGCAACCTTGGATCTCTTGCTGTTGGTACACTCGGCACGTCGTTAACGGGTGTCATGCTGTAACATCCCAAAATTCTAAATTTTGGAATGTTATAATAAATAGATAGAGTTGATTGACTGAAAATGAGTGAAATTCGAAACTTTTGAAAGTTAAATGAGAGGGAATAAAAGGACTTTCCCAAACTTTCATATTTGTTTTCTGATCTCCATGAATTCAAATTCTTTTCAAACACAAAACCCTGGAGAGAAGATGAAATGACTTCTTCCATTTAAATGAAAAGGGTGTTTGAAAAATATTTGAATTCCATTGGGAAATATTTCCAATTCAGAAACCTTATGCGACTCAATGATTTTCACGAGAGAAGATAAAATGACTTCTTCAAATTATGAAATATGAGTTGGGAGTTTCCAAGAATTAAATTCAAAGTTCTTTTGAATTTATTTTCAAATTGGAATACATTAGATCATCCTGCATATCTTATTTTCTTGCTTTTTGGTCGATCCTAGAAATTTCACGCAACTCAAGGACCTTCAGAGAGAGTTGGAGATTTTGTTATTTTCATATTAGAGAGTTTTCTCTAATTTGAAAAGAGGATCATTTGATTTATTTATTTCATCTTCAATAATTTTCCCGATATCAAAAATATGAGAGAGGGAATAATATGACTTTCCCAAAATTGAGGAAAAATGAAGATTTAATAAATAGATCAAGTTTTGGTTTTCCGGAGTTTATTCGCATTTTATTTGGATAGGGAAAAATGCGCGTTTTCGAAAATTTTATTTTAGGTCCGGAGAAAAGTTCATTTTGTTCAACTCATTTTTAGGAGTCGGGGAAAATTTACTTTTAGAATTTTGGAGCCCGTTTAGATTTTCTTTTCTGAGTTTTTCTGCGCGTGAAATCTGTTAAAAAAAATTCCTCAGCGCCTTGGGCCAAAGGCCCAAGCCACCGTCGGCCAAGGCCAGGAGGCCATCGCGCGAGCACCCAAGCTCCAGGGAGCCGCCGTCGTTGTCTTTTGGAAGTCCTAGTAGGACTTTTGTTCTACTCCCGTTTATTCCGTTTCTTTTTCTAGATCTTTCCTACTCCTATTCCAATTTCTTGATCCCTCCTCCAAGTAACCCCCCCTCCCCAATATAAATACACAAGCACCCTCCCCTCTAAACATCAAATCAAAGCCCCTCTCCTCCCCAAGCCCCACACCACCCCGCGCCTCCCCAAGCTGCGCTCCACCCCGCGCCCCTCACCACCACCGCCGCCATAGCCACGCCGCCCTAGCCGCCGCCGCCGCCGCCTTAGCCGCCGTTGCCGCCTCAGCTGCCACCGCCGCCGCCGCACCTTGCCCATGCCGCCGCCTCCCTAGCCGCCGCCGCCGGAGCCGTTCGCCCTGCCTCGCCGGAGGTAGCCCCGCGCCTCTATTTTTCTTCCCCGCGGTTCAGTTCTTTTAAAAGAAACCGTTTCAGTTTTCTTTTCCGGTTTTTCTCTCCGATTCTTCGTTTCGGTTTCTTTTCCGAAACCCTAGATCGGTTTTCCATTTTCTTTTTCGGTTTCTTCTCCGAAAACCCTAGATCGGTTTTCGTTCTTCTTTCGGACCGTTCGTCTCAATGAACGTGATCACCGATTTTTTTCCCGGTTAACGACGCCCGTTCGTTTAACCGTTTGTCTCTTTCTTTTCGTCGGATTTATTCCGCGATCGCGATCTCAGATCCGATCTTCGTTCTAGTCTTTCTTTTCGCTCGTTTATCGGAATCAGGTGATTCAAGCGCCTGGAGTTTCGTTTCGAAACCACCGTTCCATCTAATCAACTTAAACAAGTTTTTGCTACGGTAAAATTTGACCTAGTTTCAACTTGCTAGAACCGAGTTGTTTTCTTCCGCCGTTTGTTTTTCGTTTCTTTGTTCGGTTCGTTCTTTCTTTGCAACCGGAGTTCTTAAGTTGAACTATCTGGTTCGTTCTCTTGTTAGAGTTTTACTTGTGCAGTAGATGAGTACTTATTGTGTGGTTACTATTGTTTGCTTACGATAGATTGACCGGAGTGTGACGAGTAGATCTATCAAGAGTTTTTAGTGCGAATCATCTTCATCTACATTGCAGGCAAGTTCACACTTTGATCATACCTTTTCTACAACCCATGTTTTATTGCATTAGATCAATCCTCACACATTGCATGATTAGGATCTAATTAAATTGTGGGATGGGAAGTAGATGAGGTAGTACCTATTACCTGTATTATTATGAAACCCTTGGGAGTTACTCTACGTTTGCTTGTTATGCCATGCTATGCTAGTAGACGTGGATTGGGTGAGTGATATCCATGACAGATGTGAGTTGATAATTTTAATGGTTTATCTAAGGTGGCAACTTAAACACACATCTGGGTGGATTAAGGCACCTGATGTCTATCAGGACTTGCCTGTTTTTTTTGGACCGCCACCCAGGCTCAAAGGGATCATAAGATCTTTCAAACTAGAAACTTCCGTGTGCAGCCACAAGCCATTATGGGCTCTGGCATAGTTGACTAAGTCGTGCGAACTCTTACGGGGTGGACTAGCAGATGTAGGGGTTGTAGGTAGTACGGTCTACCCCACAAGTAAGTTGCTAGCGCTTCTGAAAGACTATGTCTCGATCATCCGTCTTCTCAAACACCTTGTAGTGCGAGAAACCAAACGGAGGCGATCGAGTCTTGTGGGGAAAAGTGCGCAAACCTCTGCAGAGTGTACAAACTAATCATGATTAGCCGTGTCCCCGGTTATGGACAACTTGAGTATCTAGTACTTGAATATCATTGTGAATCTCAACATGTTACTTCTAATTAATGTTGATGGGCTTTTAATTATTTTTAATTGGGATTGAGAATGCTGTCAACCATTCTCAATGTTTCACAACCACCATGATAGTTAAATAAATTTATTCCTTTGCAGTAGGGAAAATTTGGCTTTTCGCAAAACCTTATAACCATAGAGCCTTTTCCACCAGCCATATATGCATATAGTGATAGCCATTTGTTCATCATTTTTCTCTATGGTGTGAATTTGCCAGTACATTCAATGTACTGACCCGTTTCGGGCTGCAACGTCTCATGTTGCAGGTTTCTTACGACGAGTAAGTGATACGTTAGGGTTACGATTTCTACACTCAACTTTGCCGTTGGTGTTGATGGGAATCCACAACCTTGTTGCTTCCGCTATTTTGGATTGAGGTAATAGTACTTACGTTACTTTATACATGTGATTTACCTCTGTTATAAATCCTTCGAGTATTGTGTGTGTCAGCATACTGATCTAGGGATGACACATAAGCACAGAGACTTGATCCATTCGGGTCGGGTCGCTACAAGATGGTATCAGAGCACATGTTGACTGTAGGACGTGACCCTAGAGACTGGCAAGCCCATAGCAAAGATTTTTCTCTACAACTTTCCCTTTCAAAAAGATCTTTTACCTCTCTTCTCTTCTGATCTTATTCAAAAATTCTTTTAGTGAGACCATGCCCCTTTTCCCTTTTGACCACGAAGATTCGACTGATGAGACCACTCCAAGAAGTACAGGATATCAGACAAGTAAGACCATTCGGAATGAAGAGGATTTTACCATACATTATGATAGTGGAAACTACAACTGTGAAGACTCTAAAGATTAGGAGAATTGGAGGCTCTAAAGAATCCCCAGATTTGTATGACCTAGGAATGCTACCCTTATGAAACTTGGCGGATTATGGAAGTTGTCAATACCCGAGATCAAGGTGTATCGGAGAAAGACTGAAACAAGGAGTATGAGAACTCGAAGTTTTGTCAAGGAAACCCCAATGTAGGAGGTATCAACTATGAAGATAGCTCATAGCAATGACAAGGGCAGAAACACGGTTATCCGTGATGTCATCACCCGCTAATGCTATTGTCACCGTGCTGAGTTAAGGATGCATGTCATCAGAATGGATTTGATGGAAGAAGGCTGATGGAGCACCTATTAGTAAGATGAAGTTTAACCTTAGCCGGTATATCACCAGGATCTGGAGTATTACATCAAGAAGTTAAGATGGAGCCACAAGAAGCCGTATTTTGACAAGGAAGTATTTTGAGAAAAACTTAGGACCCAGAAGCTGAAAGTAGCCCAGCTGGAGGAGCAAAACCTCGAGATACCGGAGAATTGTCAAGAACTGAAGGACAGTATGACCATAGTTCATGTGAAGGATGTTGAAACCAGAAGTTTGAAATGCAACTCCGGAATATTAAAGGATGTCACGAGAGGTTTCACGTCAACAGAGATTGATGTGGCAAAAGAACTTGAGAAGGACAAGCATGATCGGAAGAAGCCATTGGAGTCATGAACAAGACTTGAAGAGTTTGGCGACGTTGACCTTTAGAAGACCAAACCCATGTTTTATACCTACATTAGATGCAACGTTTGTGAGCTGTCATTTGTTTGATGTTTTTCGACAGCCACAACAAAAATCTGTCTTTTCAAAACTTTTGTTTGTATTGTGTGTCCCTCTCTATCTCTCTTATCTCACCCCAAACCCATGGACCCAATAGAGGATGAATGGAGATGAGCTTGTATTTTCGGGACCAATGAGTCAATTGTTGACAGACCAATGGATTCTGAACATGGAGGATCATATGGAGAACAAGCCTATAGTCGGAAAGGATATGGCCCAGTATGCTCTTCAATGCTTTGAAAGAGGTGCTGCTACTTGGTGGAGGATATACCAAACCATGAATGGATGGCAAGGAGTAACCACTTGGAAAGAATTTAAGTTGACTTTGCCAAAGTCTCGGTTTGTGTCCCAGAAGTTGAAACCTTATGGAAAGGATATGAAGAAACCTTGTGCATGCAAGATTTGTGGAGAAATAGGACACACCCATAAAGAACACAAGGATGAATGCCCTAATTGTGAAGGAAGTCACCCAGTTGGAGAATGCCCAACCAGGCAGATTACTTGTTTCTTGTGTGAAGGGACTACCCACTATCCTGCTCAGTGTCACATTTACCCCATGGTACAACGAACCATCCAGCAGAATAAAGAAGTAATGAAAGGAGCCCTTATGGAAAGTTTAGAAGAACCTGTGATGAAGGAAGATGTGGAGGACACACCTAAAGAGGACCCGAGTAAACCTTGTACTAAGTCTTGCTACTCATGTGGAGAAGAAGGACACATCTCCCAAAATTGTTTGAATGGGGATCTAGTTGAATTCCCGACGGAGGAAGTAGAATATGACCCACAGGAGATACAAACCCTGATTGGAATGGAAAAGTCCAGGAAGAGAAGAAGATTGGATTCCAGGAAGGATCTGAGTCATGTCACCTGTTATGGGTGCAAGGAGTCAGGGCACTACCTTAGAAATTGCCCAAAAAGGAAGCTAAGGACCCAAGTAGGCTACATAATCACAAGGAAATCTCAAATCTTCCCAGAAGTAATATGTTTTCGTTGTAATAAAGCAGGGAACTTTGCCAGAGATTGTCCGAAGGAGAAGGAGACTTGTGATAAGTAGTTGAGTTTGTAACAGAAGAAATATAGTCGTAGTAGTGAGAACATTTTCTTTTATATTGAGTTGTTGAGTTGAGGCATGTAATGGAAAAACAGGAGATTGTAATGATTTGAGAAATTAATAAAGTTAGCAGTGTTGGTACTGATATGGATTTTATGAGTTGATACTCTATGAAGAAGGATTTTGACCATTTTTGAGGATAAGAGAAATATGGTCTATGGAAGATTTGTGCATTTTAAGGGTGGTAGTACCCTGTAAAGAACCCTTGACTCTTGGAAAAGATAAGGATACTCCACTGAGTGGATTTCGGACAAAATGAATATGAGTTTTGTCTCGATATGTGTGATGCCCCAAGAGTATGTGGGATGAAGTTGGAGACCGTCAGTTGTTTGGACCAAATGTGATCAAGGAGTCAGAAGAGAATGTTAAGTTGATTTGAGATAGACTGAAGGTAGCTCAGTCCAGGCAGAAGAGTTGTGCAGACTCAAAACTCAAGGAGGTAGTCTATGAAATTGGAGATGGAGCATGTCTTCGCGTAATCCCTCTGCGAGGAGTTAAACGAATTGGAATTAAGGTAAAGTTAGCCCCGAGATTTGTAGGACCATACTGAGTTTTGGAGCGTATGAGAGAAGTGGCCAACAAGTTGGAGTTATCCGAAGGACTGTCAGGAGTTCAGGATGTGTTTCACGTTTCCCAGTTCAAGAAGTGCCATGCAGAGATGGCCAATATTCCCCTGTAAGGACGCTTGACCCTGGAAAGGATAATGATGTTCCACGAAGTGGAATATGGACTTCATAAGTATAAGTTTTTATCTCGGTATGAGGGATACCCCACGAGGATGAAGAGATGAAGTACTATTGGATATAAAGGAGGTATGATGTCGGAAATATGGATCAATGGAAATTCCATGATGAGTTTGAGTAATCACGTTTTAGTTTGATAGAAGGAAGGAAGACAGTACAATTGGATGGATTTAAGGAAGTTGGAACAATGATCAGTTGCCCGATGATAAGTTCAAGGACTATAAGTGATGAGATGGGCTATAACCCACATGCCCCAGGACCTGCCAAGAAGCAAGCACATTCTTGCTGAAGGAAAAACCTTGAAGGAAGATACGACGTTTATCGACAGACGATTTTATAGGAGTTTACGCAAAACCCGAGAGTTGTGAAGGAACGATAGATGTTTGTCTGTCTTGCAGAATCAATGGATTATCCGAACTTAGTTCGTCGACAAGAGAAATTCTGCAATGCTTGTGAGGAAGACCGAGTGTTAGAATGCGAGATTCGCTAAACCGTATACAAGGTAATGATTTGGGTGCGGGATGGATTGATCACCATACCGACTTACTCTTATTATTCTCCTTGCTATATGGGATGGTAAATCTGAGTGACTTGCCTATAGTAGAGAGACGACGATATTAAACCTTGTTTAAACCTTAGAATGGTATAAGAATTTTTCCCTTGTACACGGCAGCTTTTTGCCAACCGTAGGTTATACGGTGAGGATCAACCCAAACCCATTTCCTGCAGGAGAAACCACAAATTGTTGACCACCATGAGATATCGATAGTTGTTTAGTATTGGCGCCAGACCCGTCAGCTAAGAAGACCCAATCTCGGAATAACCTTACTAAGAGGAAAGGACAGAAGAATTGTGGTAAAGGTTATGTCACTACCAGAAGCGCTCAGAGAAGGAATTTTCTCGAGGATCTGAGAAGACCGGCCCCGTCAAGAATAAGGATGGAGCCTAAGAGTAATGATGGGACCGTAACCATGTTTCTAAGGGTGGTATCACCCCAGACCCCTTTGATGATCGATGGATTTTGAGGAGACCCCCAAAACCAAACCTATTTCTTGCTAGCCTCTCCGAATCTCGAGGACGAGATTCCTTTTAAGGGTGGTAGGTTTGTAACATCCCAAAATTCTAAATTTTGGAATGTTATAATAAATAGATAGAGTTGGTTGACTGTTTGATTGATTGACTGAAAATGAGTGAAATTCGAAACTTTTGAAAGTTAAATGAGAGGGAATAAAAGGACTTTCCCAAACTTTCATATTTGTTTTCTGATCTCCATGAATTCAAATTCTTTTCAAACACAAAACCCTAGAGAGAAGATGACATGACTTCTTCCATTTAAAATGAAAAGGGTGTTTGAAAAATATTTGAATTCCATTGGGAAATATTTCCAATTCATAAACCTTATGCGACTCAATGATTTTCACGAGAGAAGATAAAATGACTTCTTCAAATTATGAAATATGAGTTGGGAGTTTCAAAGAATTAAATTCAAAGTTCTTTTGAATTTATTTTCAAATTGGAATACATTAGATCATCTTGCATATCTTATTTTCTTGCTTTTTGGTCGATCCTAGAAATTTCACGCAACTCAAGGACCTTCGGAGAGAGTTGGAGATTTCGTTATTTTCATATTAGAGAGTTTCTCGAATTTGAAAAGAGGATCATTTGATTTATTTATTTCATCTTCAATAATTTTCCCGATATCAAAAATATGAGAGAGGGAATAATATGACTTTCCAAAGTTGAGGAAAAATGAAGATTTAATAAATAGATCAAGTTTTGGATAGGGAAAAATGCGCGTTTTTGAAAATTTTATTTTAGGTCCGAAGAAAAGTTCATTTTGTTCGACTCATTTTTAGGAGTCGGGGAAAATTTACTTTTAGAATTTTGGAGCCCATTTAGATTTTCTTTTCTGAGTTTTTCTGCGCGCGAAATCTGTTAAAAAAAATTCCTCAGCGCCTTGGGCCAAAGGCCCAAGCCGCCGCCGGCCAAGGCCAGGAGGCCATCGCGCGAGCACCGAGGCTCCAGTAGGACTTTTGTCCTACTCCCGTTTATTCCGTTTCTTTTTCTAGATCTTTCCTACTCCTATTCCAATTCCTTGATCCCTCCTCCAAGTAACCCCCCCTCCCCAATATAAATACCCAAGCACCCCCCCC